>NC_050478.2:15579779-15879779 GCF_012460135.2 Molothrus ater
TAAATAATCCCTCACACTGGGAGAGTTGGTTTTTAAACAAGCCTGACAACAAGAGGAGCAGCAGGAGCTAGCAGCTAATATTAGGCATGCCTGTCTACTTGGATGCATCTTCAAAAAGCAAAAGCATTTCAAGCAAGATGTTTTTCCCAGATAGGGACAGAGTTACCTTCTTCAACAGCTGCTCAACCTCTTGCATCTGCGCACTGCGATCAGCAACGGCCACTTTTGCATACTCCTGCTTTTTGCTGAGCCTGCTCTTCCAATCCTCTTCACCACTCTTCTTCAGCAATGCCAGCCTACAAGGAAAAGCATGCCAACAGGCAGCTTTAAACACTGTCCTTCCCATTATCCTCAAAAGATAACCTCATTGTTTCACTAATGCTGAATTCAAGATAATCTGAAATTAGGTTTTCTAGTATTAACTAAGTTATTTACATTTTATACACATATACAAAGCTCACAAACAAACACCAAGCCTTATACTGTACATGTTGAATGGCAATCATCTGTCAAAACACAGACATTCAGACCTGACACAGAAACTCCAGTTAATTTGTATCATCAGTGGAAATTGCCAATACAGTCAAGGGAGACCAAGGTACAACACAGATCCTCCTAAAGTAGGTGTATGAAAAGGTCAGATTAATAACTGCTATTTTCCCTCCACTCTGTCACTAAGGCACAGCAAGTGAGTAGCTTGGCTATGGATACTTATCCTGTAGATGTCCAAAGTTAAGAATATGTATCCTACCTTTGGTCTTCATTGTACTCATTAAAAAATGCTCTTAAAATTATTTTCTTTAAACCCCAAGAAGAAAGAGGTCTGTTCAGCAGGCACACACCAATTAGGTCTCATCAGGTACATCAAAGGACAACTCTGCAGTTCCTGCTTTCACTCCAACTCCAGGGGCTGAGGTTACTTGTCAGACTCCCTGGGATCACTTTGTATTCCCTTGCTTAGTCCAGGCATTGCTGTGACACAAATCAGCAGCACCAATGCACTAATAACCTGGTGCTAACTACCCTGCAGCTGTGAAATCTATCAGCAACATTCAACTTGTTTAAAGGAGGTCTTATATTTAAAATGTGGATTACCATTAATCTCAGTAAGTGGGATCTTTTCACAGTGCTGTTTCCTAACTTTGAGCAAAATTCTGAATATAGTACAAAGTGCTGACTGGCTGCAGTGGGGACAACATGTAGATTAGTTTTGCTAGAATTCTATTTGTCCATACAAACCCCGAGGTTACTACTTTTGGGGACAGGGGAAGTCAGTAAGGAATATGAGGTCTATAGAGGCATGATGATCTTCAGTTTACCTTCCTTAGAAATCAACATTTATATGAGTCTTCTACCCTTCAGAAATCATTCTTAGTAATCCATAAAATGTGTATCTGCAGCACTTTTGCAAACAGTTGCATTGATCGACTAAATATTTTTTTAGTTTAGTTAAGTCTTATGACATACTGCTCTCAAATCTACAGCATTTCAGTAAGAATTATACAAAACCTTTAACCCTATTAATTGAACAGGTTGAGTAGTTAAAACCTATTCTGACCACAAAGTATGAAAATTCTTTTTCAGAGATGTGATTACTGTTATCCTCACAGCAAATCTTGTCTGGAAACTCTGAGGAGAAGGAAAGGGTAGAACCAAAGAGGTCTAGAAGCCAGAAGTCAAGTTTCAGGCAGCTGCCTCCTGCAAAAATCCAGGGGGTTCAGCCATGCTACTGACCTATTTGGGGATGATCAATTGGGCCTAAGACAGTCACTTGAGAAAAACTAAGAATGCAGAAAACAGTAAATCTACAGAAAACAATGGCAGTAAGAATGTTAGTATTCAAGAAAGCAGTTATTTCCTCTCTTCCTGCCCAGGCAGGCAGTGCTGGCAGGCTTCACAGTGTCTGGTTGCTTCATACCTCACAGCACGGGATGAGTAGGGGTGAGAAGGACTCACAATAAGGAGCTGAGGTCATGGTCATGGTTTGCAGAAAGGACACAAGATTTCACTGCCCAGAACTAATCTTCTGGAGTGCATCCATGCATGTGTAAAACTGTGGAGGAGACCAAGATGGGACTGAATTGCCACCATGCAATGAGTTATCTTCAGTAGCTATGTTCTCTCAAGTCAGTTTTGCTTAGAAATGATCTGTGATAATTGAAGCTGGAAGGCATATTGGTCAGCTTTGGTCTAAGCTGGGTTTGTTTTTAAAAATGTTTTTAAAAATCTAGTCAGCATAGCAGGCAGGGGAAAAAAAGTGGGTTTTTTTGTTTCTTGGTTTTTGGGCTTTCTTAAGCTAACATTACCACAGGGTATTTACTCTAGACCTTTGACCCAAGCAGCCTGCTTGATCAGGGAGAGAAAAAATCTGTAATTCTAAGAATACTTCTGTGTCTTCGGAGATTTTGTTTTCTTCTCTGCCATAAGGATGGTTTCATAGCAGCCCTCCATGCTTCACTGGTATATGTAATGAAACAACTGACTCCTACAAGTGAGAACACACATTTGCCTGTTTTGAGCAATGAAATCACCACTTAGAAGAAACATGTATGCTCTGCATGCCAATAGAACCTTCACTGCTCTGTAAAACCTAAAGCCACGCATTTCTTTTGAACAATGGAAGTGGCAGTAAAGTCAGAGTGCCCTGACTCAGCAACAGCTGAATGGAGGACACCCTTTTGGATGAATAAAGATGCAAGAACTACTGAATTGGTTCCTAAAAGTAAGGCCACAAGGTCAGAAGTAGAGAGCAGCTGATTCTTTGGCAAGTCTTAGAAAATAAAGCAAATATTAGCTCTAACCATTAGATTTGTTTAAGCCCTGCTGCTTACTAGTTTCATTGAATACCTCTAGTTTTCCAGTTTTTATAAATAATGAATAATCATTCATTAGTCACTTTCACAGTGTAGACACACTACTTTTTCCTCCAAAAGTTCCTTTTCCAATATGAAGAAAATAAGTTCTACTCTTTTTTTGAAAGAAAAAGCTTTTAGTGTGTCTGCCCATCTTTGACAGCTTGCTCTGCATCCTTCTTTCACCTGCTACTGAGATAGACTGTGTGACATCAAGACAGAATGATTCTCATCCCAGAGGTGTCAGGGTGGCCTCAAGGCAAAAGCTTTCAGAGCTGAAGGCAAAATGCTGGATAGTGAATACTGAAGGAAAACAGAAATGAGATCTGAACAATGGTTTTGCCTAAACAAAGAGAGTTGCATGAAAGGCCTTGGCAAAAATCCTGGCAAAAAATGTCAAAATGACACATCTTTCTTCTGTGGCAATATTTTAGTATCTTAGTTGCTAGTTGTCTCCTTGAGCTAGAAGAAACTGGACATAGGCTTGGTTTTCACATGTTCTCCCTTGGCTGCACTTGACCAGTTCTGTTTGGATAAATCATAAATCCTGGAGAGCAATATGAGATATATAACTACAGAAAGGAAGTTGACTGTTAAAAGAGTGCATAAATTCTGTATAGTGGGAACCAGACTATGTAAGAAAGTATTGCTCAGGCATCCATACATCAAAAAAGGTTGAAAACTAAGTTTAGGCTAGATTTTTCCTGAGAAAGTGAGAATGTTGGTAAGAGGTTCACCAGAAGTTAATTAGATGTAGCTTTCTAAAATGGTGATCATGGCATGCAGCTGACTTCTACAGTGGAGCTGACAGGATGGCCTTTGGTCTCAATAAATGCACAGAGACAGGAGAAGAGAGTATAGGTGTCTTTCCTCGTTAAAAAATAATGATTTTCATTCTTCTATATAATATAGGCAATTCTGAAAATGCCAGCCATACATTCACTCTAGGAGGATAGTATTAGTTTAGTGAAGCAAGTCTTTGTGGAAAATCACTTTCATCCAGACCAGCATTCATGCATCCTGCCCAAATACTATTTCATGTGTGGAAAAGTTGTTCTTCCATAAGGTGAAAGAATGTCTGACACAGCCAGAAAAATACACTGGATGGGAAGATGAAGTTAGTGAATGTAAAAGGAAAAAGAAATCCAAGTGTAATAGTCAATCTTTAGCAGAAATGTTCTTTGATGTTTATGAATACTTGTCATGAACTGCAGCCAAGCAAAAGAAACTTAGTGGTTGTAGTCTTTTAATTCTGGGACAAGAAGTAGACTACTGTGGTATTTTAGAAGGCTGAAACATTTTGATAGGAGCTCAGTCATTTACAGATGTTTGCGGAATCAGGGTATACAAACTCCTGACAAGACAGCAGGTATTTCCTTTTGGCAGCTCTGGGACTGAGTACAGAGTCTTGGAGTCCTAACAAAAGTGGTTCCTGATTGTGTGACTGACAGGCTTCAGTTCCTCAAGAGATCAACTCAGCTGAGGCATTGAAGTTAGGACTGGAACAGCTACTAAAACTTGGATCTTCCCTCCAACCTCCTTCTCTCCACCAGGATCAGGGATGGTAGATCATTTACCACCTATAAACCACAAGTTATTCATCTTAAACCTCATCTGCCAAGACAATTGACATATTTACACGAGGGGGTAGGGAAGGGGGATGAAAGCTGCTTTAAACAAAACAACAGTAAACTGAAAATGTAAGTACAGCCTTCAGAAAGGGCATTAAGAGTGCACAGCTGCTATAGCTGCCTCTGCACCCCCTTGTGTAAAGGGGTTGACAGGGAGTGGGGATGCTTGTAAATGAAAACGACTCACATACCTCCTAGAAACACATGAATTTGAGAAGCAAACTTTGGAATTACATTTAAAAGAAAAAAAAAAGGTTCAGAATGCCTAATATCACACTCCCCTCATTAAGCTGAGGGAATACTTTTACACAGTGAACGTTTAATCAGGCAGTTATTTTCATTAACTGGTTCTGCTTTCATGCAGAAAAACTGAGGCAAAGATAGGCTAAATAGTCATAATTCACTCACTGGGCTGCTACCAATTTGTGACTGAGTTTATACTCTTAAAGTTTTAACTAAGTTAGGAAAACTTTTACAAGTACTACAGCAGCTATTGGCACTTCAATCCTGAACTCCCACTCTGCACAAGTGCCAGACTTCACATTTTGCTTCAGATCAGAATGAACTTGGGTTGGAAAAAGTATTTCTAGTACTCCTATAAACCTGTCCAACTTACTATCCTTTTAAAATCCCTACAGTAAGTTCCTAGAAGTCAAAATGGCTACCAGGTACTTCTGGAGTAGTGAGGCAATATCCCTCTAATCACCTTATTTAAGGGACTCCTGCAGACCAAGAAGAAATGGTTATTAAAATAAACCAGAATCACATTATACCTGTTGTATAACTGAAAGCAGAACCTGGAGAAGTATATTGAGTATATAAGTGTAATTAGAACATGTATATTTTACAACTTTAATTTTCTGAAATACTCATTGATTATTCAGGTGGCTCTTTCCAAATCAGGTTATTATGTTCTCTTGAATGGTAATTCTCATTCACCATCATCTGCTTTATAAGCATGTCAGGCAGATTAGCTGCATGTTTCTGCTGTTAGTAATAATAAAGCCTAGTAATCACTACTTAGCTTTTTTAGAAACAGTTTTAAATCTTTCTATACCATCATCAATATAATAACTATATTTATAGAGATCATTAAAAAAGAAAGAGAAATTTAAGTACCTTTCCTTAATTGACATAGTTTTGCTGGCATTATCGAGGACATCCTCAGCTGTTTGTGCTTTGCTCTCTCCCATGGAAAACATCTCACAGGAATTCTTATAAAATTTGCCTTCCAATTGTTCAGAGAGCTCCTGCAGTCTACAGGATGCTGCAGCTGCTGTTTGTGAAACTGTCCTCATGGCTGATGTGCTGGTGAGTTCAGAAGAAGGTTCAGCATGGTCTGCCCATTCAAAAGAGAAGAGCTGAATTAGTTCTATTTTTAAAGACACTTTACATTACTAACACTGAAGAAGCAAATCTGTATTTTAAACATTCACATCACATACTATTCTAACAGGGAGAAACTTCTGGCTGAGCCAGAGCACAAAGATTAATTGTGCAGCATTACTTGCTGCCATTTGTGACTGATGCTCACAAGAAGCCACAGAACATCATGTGCAATACACAATTCTGAACTTCACATGGGTGAGGCACAAACTGCTGCTCCCCTCATCACACCAACAGGAAAAGTAACAGATGAAAGTGACAGGGAACAAAGAGCAGGGGAAGAGAAGCAGACAAAATTGAAACAAGAAAATTAACTATTTGGTAAAGCAGTTTAATGCTTGAGTAGCATACTAGGACATTTAATAGCTTAAGAGAGGTATTATTTTCTAGGAGGGTGTTGAGGGCTCGTTTGGGTCTGTTTTTTCAAGCAGCAATTAAACCACAGGAAAAAACTGCCTTGAAGAAAGATAAATGCACTATTACAGTTATCCTTAAAGAAATATAAGTGATCTTCATTTTTCTTTTTGAAATGTTACAAGCACAACACCCCTCTGATATATGGCTGCTCCTATTATATCCCAGTCTCCATCTCCCCTGCAGTCATCAAAGGCTAATTGGACAGAATGGATACTGCTTTAGAGGAATACAGGCAGAACTGTACCTTCCTCTCTATGCCTGTGTGAAGACCATTAAATTCAAAATACATTAACTTCACAGGACGAACACAAAAATGCTTTTAGTGCTACAGGATAGTGTGATGCTGTCAACTATCACAATAAAACAGAAAAGGAACACAACATCCTTCTAAATTCAGCAGAATAGAAGGACTAATGAAATGACCAAATTCACAGTTTATTTCCTAAGTACTTTATTTAAAGATAGGGAAGTTTATTTTTTAAGTTTAAATTATGTTGTGCATATAAAAATGTAATTGCTCTGAGAATTTCCTGGTTTGTATTTCATCACCACATCAAAGAGAAAATAATACTAGTTTTGCAAAATTAATTATCTTAAAATTATCCACTTCTAGTTATGTATGCATTATGTAGGTAATTCATAACTCTAAATGCACAGTAAGGCAAAAATTAAGGGCAGATAATTGACTCAAAGCAGCAAGTTTAGTTTGTTCTGAATTTTGGAGGGCAGGAGAAAGTGCAAAACCAGATAGAATAAATCTTAGCTTCAGCATATAATACCACTTCTTTCAAAGTAAATAAATCTGAATAAAACTGAGCCATCTTTAAAGATTGAAAAAAGGAAAAAAAACCAAAAACAAACCCCTCTATTTATAAAACTTAACACTTCACAGATATTTCTGTACTTCTAAGCAGTGTTAGAAAAAGGAAACATAACCAGCCTTGATAAAGCTTGAAACACCATTTGCTGATGAGACCACACCAACAGCAAGTAATTACCACACCTCTTTGCCAAGTCTTGCTTTTCATAACACTTTCCAAATCTACCTTTTCTTCAAAGGACTGGCCTTTTGTGTCTTCCCATTTACCTTGAATGCCAGTATCGATTTCCTTCTGTTCCAGAGGCTGAAAAAGTGCTTGTGAACCAAACAGTTCCAAGCTGCCCTTCCTCAGGAAGCTGTATGTTGTCTCTTTATGGTGGTCTCCTGTTTTTTCAGGAACAGGATGTGCGGTCTCATCCTCAAAGGAGCTGTACTTTTTAATTTCATTAGCTTCATGCGCTAGAAACCTCTTTCTTTCTTCTTCATGTTTCTTTGATGCTTTTCTGCTTTCTAGTGCTTCCATGGAGGGCTGCCACTGCTCTGACTTGTGTGTGTGCTTTCCTGATGAGTCCAAGCTTTCTGCTGCAGGGTGGAACCTGGTGGCAGCGCTCCCTCTGCCATCAGTGCCCGGCTTCCCAGGCAGGTCCC
Source organism: Molothrus ater (assembly GCF_012460135.2). NCBI lineage: Eukaryota > Metazoa > Chordata > Aves > Passeriformes > Icteridae > Molothrus > Molothrus ater. Next base: position 15,587,534 of record NC_050478.2, read on the forward strand.
CAAACAAGGGAGCCAGGGCAGAGGCCATGGCTGAAATCGATGTTGCAACTGCAGATGACAGGGGAGCAATCTTTCCACTTTCACTCTGGACCTATGAAGGGAAAAAACCAACCAAACAAAAAAATCCAAAAAAGCCAAATAGGACTTACAAGCTCTGAAATTATCAATTCCAAAAAGCAGCCTTATCACATCAGTTCATCCAAAGTACGTTTTCATGTAAATATTGTACTCTATCAGTACAGACTAGAACAGGTAAGGAAAGCAACAATGCCCCTGTAATTTTTCTGCAGATGGGTTATTTCACTCCAGGTAAAAACAACTTCATGTGAGCAGCAACATCTTTAGTAACAAGGGGTGTGTGCGGAACATGCAACCTGACATTGTGTCGGGGCTCAGGACCTGCAGCAGTGCAGGAAGGAATTAGCTCAGGTTCCAGATGCCAGCTAACATGCCATGTGCCCAGGCTAATCACCTCTGCATCTCAGCAGGACTCATTAGCTTTGGCACAGCTCTGCTCTTACACAGCTCTGAAGCTCCCAGCTCTGGTGACCATTGAGTGCCAGGGAGAGACTGTTCCGTGCTGCCCTAACCCAGGGCAGACATTCCTGATGCTCCCTCCACATAAATCACCTTCATGCAGGACTTTGTCAAATATAAACATTGGCTGTCATGAGCAAAGTATTTGAGCCTAAGAAGCACATTAAAAACACTTCCAAACTTATTCTGCCAGCCCCCATGGTGGAACAACTATCTTTTCTACTCTTCTAACATAATAATTTTGTAAAATTTTCCTAGATGCAGTTAAGATGCATTTTTTTCCCCAACATGCAGAGCTTTATCTTCTCCAAAGGAGAAGCTACGAAAGCTATGAAAGAGAATGACAAACATGCCTCATACACATCTGGAGGGGTTTTTTTTTGTTTTTTTCTTAAACTGCAGAGTTAGTGAACAGTGTGCAAAAGGACAGACAAGATCACACCAGTAACAGAAATCAGCTCAGAACCTAAAAAGTGCATGCAGATTCCATAAAACACAGACAACAGTCATTCACTAAGAAAACTGGGAAGCAGAGCAAAGACTATGTTAGCTCAAAGATTCCAAAACAAGATTAAGAAAATAGTTACCAGTTTATTTTTTTTCCATTGCATCTATCAGAATTAGAAATTTAGAGGAGATCAGAAAATTGAATTCAGTATTAGTTACAAGATATTTACATTTTCAAATATGCACTTTGGGAATACAACCTCTAGTTATCTATTTTGAGAGCTCTCTTTGGCTTCTTCCTAGAAAAACCATACTGGGATCTCAAAACCCCCCAACACTCCAATGAACACTTCACTGTAGAAAGTCTTTTTGAAAATACATTCCCATTGAGCTTGCTTCAGAGTCAACTCTGATTTCATTTGCTAGGTTCAGAAAGATGACACAACATGCTTCCTCTGATTTTCCTTGCTTGAAAAGCATGCTTGCTCTGTAAGGCTGACAAAGTGACTGTCACTTCTTCCCCATCTGCTTCAGCCCGGTTCCATTTACCACCGTCCTGCCCCAAACAAGTTGGTGACACAACCATAAAAGAGGCCATGCTGTGACAGTAATTGGCATGTGGAGAGTGAATGGAAAAAGGACTATGTAAGGTATGGAAACCTTACTTAAATAAATCTGTCAAGCATTTATTACTACTTCATGTGCAAGTGAAGTAGGCATAAAGTACAATTATAATCTGTACAGCCTTGCACCAATATGTTTAGAGAAATCCTGCTTTCTCACTATCCTGTTATTATAAAATATGGAAAATGTATAATCATGAATGAAGCATATAGAAAGAAAAGGGTAGGAACTTTCTAACACTCAGATTTATCCAAATACATAGAAATATGACAAGCACAGGAGTTGTGCTTGACTGTTAAAGTGATTTCTTTCAGAGCTGTAGTACAAAGGGACTGCTGTTTCTGCTATTGTGAAGAGATCTAAAAGACCACTTCTGGGCCACCTTATGCTGAGGCTTTACTAAAAAGGCATTCCTTTGCAGTTCCAATTAGATGAAGTATTCCAGAGCAGGAAGCCAAATTTCACTGCACATTAAATAATTTCTCTTTGACTTCCTGAATTTCAAAAGTATTCTGCTTTTAGGGAAAAAAAATACAGATAAAAATCAATGCCTTCTCCCAGAGGAAAATGACAGACTATGTCCTTACTAATAACAGAAATATATTGTGCTTTCAGGAAAGAGCCTGAAAACTGCACATGACAATGCTCCAAAATGCTCTGAAAATACAACTAAAGCAAAATTATGTGTGTCTCACTTTTTTACACCTTTGATCAAGAATTTACTTTTAGACAACATGTAATACTCTAGTGGAAGTGACACACACTGTGAAAGGTACAACTTGCACTAGGCAGGAAGTCGATATACTCTCAAATTACCTTAAAAAAGAAGAAAACCATACCAAAAAATTTGAACACTTCAGGGAATGTTCAATGTCAGAAGGCAGCTTCCTGACAAACTTTTTCCTCTGGGTGTAGTTCAGAGCAAAGGAAAGGCCAGCCTTTATGGTATCTTACACTGAAGCTGTTTTCTCCAATAAAAAGAAATGCAAAAGAGCTGTGATGGCACTTACCTGCTCAACCTCTCCCAGGGTGACTGGCTGAGTCTGGTAACGAGCATTCATCCTCCTGTGCCTCAGATCTCCCCGATTCCTTGTGGAGATGGCCCTGGATACTGGTTGAGACAGTTTGTTAAACAAAGCCATCTTTTCTGCCAAGCTTAAGGTGGAAGAATCTGGTTCCTCAGACTGATCTTGCCCCATCGCCTCTTTGGCTGCTCTTATCTCCTCTTTAGCTAAAATTTTTTGGTGTGCTGATGCCTGCAAGCTGAAGAAGCAGAACTGGAAATTAGTTTTGAAGAAGCCCTTGTGCAGCTTTAAAATCTCAACCTGATAGAAGCAGAAGATCTGCACGTGAAGCACAATAGCCAATGTAATGTAGCAGCCTAAGTGGGTATGCAGTGGTTCAACATTGGCATGATGAATTCTAATTCAACAGCTGAAGATTTTAAAAAAAGTTACATATTCATTAATGAATTCATTTGATTAGGACACAACATTTTTTACGAGGGAACTCAAGATCGAAGGGAGATTTTCCAGACAATCTCTTTATACAGAGCACAGAGCTATGGAGAGACATTTAAGATGCCTTTAAGGTCCTACAGTACAATTTATATAAAGTTCAATTTTACTGAAAGCAATTTCTGGACCATATATGATAAAAACATTTAAAAGACAGACTTAAACTCCAAGTTTGTGCTGCTTTTAAGTTAGAATAAATTGCAATGACTCTTCTAATCTGAAGTGCAACAGATTTCAGACTGTCTTTTGTTTTGAATTATCTGGGATAAATCAACAAGAAAAATTGGTTTTGAAACAGAGTCCTTTGATTTTGAAAATTGACCAATGCTGAAGGCAGACATATTGATTCATAAAAGCTGTAACTGCATTTGTCTCTACAATAATGTATTTTATTCATGTTTACTATAAAATATTTTATTGTTCAACTTCTTTCACATTTAAGGAATTAGTAGTATTCTCTACTATTTTTTTTCTGTCACGGTCTCTGCTAAAATTCTCTCATTCAGAACAGTATTCTGCAACTTTACCTATAGGTGGTGCAATTTCTTATATTTCCTTTAATTTTGCAAGCTAAAAAAATACATGTAGAGACAGACAAAGGACATGTACTGCCTGTGAAATCAAGCACTCAGCTGTGCTATTTTCATCTTAGGATGATATTACCATACAAAAAATTACAAAAGCAAAGAAGGTTCTGCTATGTTTGCTCACATGCAAATTAATTTCTTTCAGAAGAAGAATAAGCTTCTACAACAGGTTAAGTGTGGTTAGAAGGGTCCTGAAAACAGACGCTTGACAAAAAAAAGCTGCATTGCTTTATCATGCAAACATAAATGAAGTTGACGAATGTTTTAAATATTCTTGAAACAAGTATTCACTTGACACATTGAAAAGGCATTCAAGACTTTAAAGATGCATCTGCTATTGAGGAATCTTGTGCTCCATGTAACATGCATGTTTACCCCCCCAGTACCTGGTAGGTTGTACAGTGCTCTTAACTACAGTGGGACTAGGTACTCTTGTCACTACTGTGTGGGTATTCACAGAACGTGAAGCAGGGGTAGTTTCACTTTAAAGAATTGCCAAGGAGGGAAAATTCACAGGGAGAGAGAAGAAAAAGCATTAAGAAAAGCAATACATTAAGTGTTAACTACAGAAAAGACCAAACCAAAACAAAACAGAAAAAAACCAAACAGCAATCATTTTTAATTAACTGAGTTATCTGCTGTGACATTTGCAAAGTAATTACAAGTATCTTGAAAGAACTAAAGACCTAGAGGAGCAAACAGGCTGTCTCTTGAAGTTATTCTTAACCCATGAAGTAAGTTAACATCTGACCATTAGGTGAACATCCATTCAATTCACCATTGTTTAATTTCCCCCCGCAAAATGATTTTCCCTTTTTCAGGAAAATGTCATGATATACGAGTATAGTGCAAGAAAAGCATTTCCAAAAACTACCTTTGAGATTTCAGGGTGTAAAAAGTTTTCCCCAATACATATACATTCCAAAAGAAATTGTGCAGATTTCCCTCAGCACAAACTATCTTATTCATTTGGGTTATGAAACAATGCTATGATTAATCTCGTTTACCTAATCCACAGGTTCCTAAACTTCCTGCCAAATTACAGTTCATACAAGTTATGCTTTACTAGTCCCTCTACATTTAAAAAGGAATTTCAATATAGTTTCCCCTGTGGCTCTCAAGGCCCTTAGCAATATATATATATAAATGTTTTCCTCGCTACAAAGTTATAAGCACCACAGATATGGAGCTTATTCCAGGTTTGAAAGCAGGAGCCAGGGGTAGAGCCAACAGCAGACTTACGTGGCTGCAATGACCACCTCCTCACTGGTGATGGGCTGGGTGTGAGACCTGTCCTGCAAGCGCCGCAGCCTCCGCTCCACTGCCGAACTTCTGCTCGGTGGTTTGGGAATATTTTTCATTTCAAATGATTTTTCCATTTCCTAACAGGACATATGTCATAATTAAAACCATGGAAGAAAAGTTCTGAAACAATACTTTATCCTTAGGTTTCTTGCATGCACACCAGTGAAGTTCCCAAATGCCCATCTCTGAATTAGAAGCAAGATGCAACCGCACAGTATGCACCATGGAGTTAAAACTAACTACACACTTCTCCCTAAATGACACTCTTAAAGCAGGCAACAGGTCTGTGTAGGTAGGGAATGAAGTAAAAAACAAAAGTTATGTATCTTGAACTTGGTTAACTGCATTATACTTCATTCTAATGCACTTTGGGTTCCTTCAGCATCTTCTATTTGAAATGTTTAATTCAATGCAATACTCACTCTAAAAAGGAGTCTCTTTGCAGCTACACTCAGTTTAGCTCGGTCATCCAATTTTTCTTCATCTACACAAAGAGAAAAAAAAGGAGGCTGAACATAATGAATCAATCTCATATTAAGAGCAATATTTTTTAATATGAATAATTACAAACCAGCAAATAAGCTGGCTGTTTCTCACATTTAACAAAAAACTTATTGTGAACACAGCTGTGTAAACTTCAGCTGTTTTTACATGTATTGCATCAAATGAGCAATACAGTCTGACATGGAGTCTAACACAATTTGCAAAAAAAGACTTGTCTTCAGGACAGTTCAAGTCCTTTCAAACTATCTAAACAACATTTGATGAATAACCAAACTTATTGCATCAGTCTATGAAAACACATGGACCAAGAAAATAAAGACTGCCTTAAGGGTGAGTGAAGAGAACTGAACATCTATCTTCTACTAGCTGCCCATTCTGATTACCCCCTTGTGTCCACATTTCTCAGAGGCTAAATTGGTATCCTCAGGAGCTGAAATCAGCATCCTCCAGATCCAAGAGCCAGCATCTCAGAGCTGCAAGGAATATCAGCTTTCAAATAGCATAAGGCATTAAATCTAAATATAGCTACGCATGAGATTATCTACTTAATTTGTGCCAGACTTGCCAAGGGTGACAAGAGGGAAAGAGAGCAAGATGGCAGACTGAATTCTGTAATTTAATAACCTGCATTTTGCAACTTCCTTAGCCAAAAAACAAGTAAGCAACATCAGTTTCACAATATACTACAGGCTTTCTTTAAATTATAAGTCCTAGACCAGTAATTAAAACTGACTGATGATTAATTTTTTTTCCCAACAACTAGCTTATTTATTGTCTAAATTAGGATAAAATCCAACCCCAACTATATAGAAAAGTTTCAAGCCATTCTCCACCTGACTTCCATTTGAAGTTTGGTATCCACAGACAGACTTTTGGGCTGAAAATGAGATTGAAATCAAGTCTGTAGTAGATATGGCCCAAGGAAAAGGGGTATTTCAACTACATATCATAGGTAAAGATATTTTTAAGTGGATTTTGTTTTTATTATCAAACAGTTCTTTAGTTAAAGCAAAATAAAACACATCAAAGCCCATTTCTTCCTTGGAAAACAGTACAGCAACATACCGTCAGCAGTTGGTATTTCTGCATACAAAATTGACCTAGTGAAAAATTATCAAACAGAAAAAAGTTAGCTGGAAACAAGACATCAAAAATGAAATTCAAATTCAATCTGAAGTAGCAGGAAAATTTATCTGTTTTTCAAGTTTCAGCAGTGTCCACTTGGGAACATCCTTTAATAAAGCATAAATGCAAGCAATTGCAGCCAAACTTAAATATAGTCAAAGAAAATTATTTCTAGTTCACCTTGCAGAAAATAAATGTCTATGATTTGCTACCAGCTTTTTAACATAAAAAGGTACCTTTGGTGGTTTACAAAGAGAGTAAATGATAGAGCAGAGTAGATGGAAAGGAAACCCTTTATGTGAAACCAAAAGCATTTAACAGTCGAACCAAACACCTACTTTATGATGATTCACTGTTCACTATTTCAAATGGGAGGAATTTGCAACAAAATTGGTTTTGTTGGGGGGAGGGGTTTAGATTTCATCTTGTAAGAAGCTACAATAAATTGTTTTTTAAAGACAAACAATAACCTTGAAAATGTTTATTCTAATATATGGACAAATCTTGTCCCAGCCTTGTTAATATCCACCTGCTCCAGAATGCTACACAGAGCTACGTACGTGCCTACCTATCTGTCTCCTTTCGTTCTGCTGATGTTATAGGTTGAGTTTTAAATCTCTCAGAAGTCTTTCTATTTTCACCAGGAGTAAAATAGCGCCTCGCCTTTCGTGGCCCACGGTCCCCATTGGCAGACACAGTACTACCTGCTGCCGACATCTCAAACCGAGACTCGCTTTCAAATCGCACGACAGAGAGCGCATAGGAAAGAAAATAGGAGAGAGAAGTAAAACATAGATGTAAGCATCTCAAAACTCCCCAGAGACCACTCTGCATGCTCCTCCGGGTCCATGCAGACGAACACATTCCAGCTACCCCATATCACAACTCGCACTAGCAAGCAGAAGCACAAAAGCAGGGTTCAAACCATCTCAGCCTCCAGTACACTCTGGTGAGAGCTAAGCTGTGTGCTTTAAGTGCCGAACAACAACTGCTGTTGAGTGGGTGTAATTTTGCCAAGGACGTGCAAGTTTCACACGAAAATACGAGTGAAATGTCACCTACAGTTCCGTTTTCTTGTTGGCATTAGCAGACTCCAGAAAGACATTACGGAGCTGGGCAACAGAGACTTTTGTGTCAACCATGCCAATCTCACCATTTGGTGGATTTGCTTCCATGCTCTCCTTACTTTTAAAAGGTTCTAGCTTAGTAGTCACAGTATAGTCAGACATGGAGCGAGTCAGGACCTTATGCTTTGTTGACACTTTCCAAACAGGAGCCTTTGCCTTGTCAGGCTGCAGTACAGATCCGCTCTGTATGTACATGACAGCTTCACTCCTTTCTACGTTCTCAGGGGTCTTATACTGCTGCTCTGGGGCCTGCCTCTTATTGCATTCCAACTCCCTCTGAACTTCTGAGTTAACTTTCGGCTTGCTTGTAAAGGAGGAGCTCCCTACAGGGGTCTCCAACTCTCCTCCGCCAAAGAGGCCTTCGTGGTTCTTCCCTTGCTTGCGAATCTCAGATGGCAGAATGGGCCTTCTGCCTTTGGAAGCCTGTTCCTCCTCCAAGGAATCTTCTCCAGCAGGTTTTGCTCCGTAACCGGGTGCTTCCTTCTTTTCGCTCTCCGAGGCAGTGGCAGCTGAGGACTTTGTGTCTGAGGGGAGGAGGCTGCCAGCAGGGCTGTTTGCTGGTTCTTCTGCTGCCATCAGCTGAGCTGTGTGAGCAATGCCAGCAGGCTGGATATAGCCATGGATTGGCTGGCGGACGGAACTGACGGGCTGATTTTGAACCCTATCAAAGGCAGACGTTTCTGTCTGAAGAGGCATGTAGTGGGCTGGCACTGGATGGGATTTTCTCTGAGATACTGTGTCTGTGACAAGTTCAGGGCTTCCACGAGCACTTTCCTCTTTCACCAATTTCTCTCTAACTTTTACTCTTTAAGAAAGAAAAAGGATTAAAGCTGTGAACAGCAATACCCAATCTGGAAAGGAACACAGACACCTACTGTGGGTACAGACAGCAACATTGTAGTAAAATAAAAAACAATGCATTAAAATAAAGCAATCTTATGATGCAACCCCTTCCTTCCCCCAGGTCTTAGCAGTAATACTGCCCAAAAACAATCAAGTGATTCAGGGGCCATGGACATGCACGACTCCTGAGAAGGTAACTGCGCAAGCTCTGGGAACATACAGCATGTTCTCACGAGATCACAAGTGCGTTTGCCAAACAGCACATACCCATAGTCTCAAACAAACAAGATGATCAAAACTGCTTTTTATATTATCAGAGTGTTGGGTTCAGCCTGAAATTGCAAATTCTACTGGCAGTTGTGTATGCAGTCAGATGTCTGAAGATATCTAAACACTGGGAAGCTTGCATCACACCAAGACGTTGTTGCATTGGGGAAAGGGGTGAAAAAAACATGTTATCTCCACCTAGCCCTTCAGATATTTTGCCAGAGACTGGTTTACTCGTGTTTTTGTGTATCATTTAAGACATCTGAAAAATCACATGTAGTGTAACCTGTTTCAGTAAGTGAATAAAAACATTGAAAGGGCAAGTCCTAAACCTGAAAGCAAAACTATGGCATGGCTGTTGCTTTTCAGAGAGCTTGCAGGGAAAAGGCATTAAAAAACTGAAACAGACATTCTGTTTTAAAATGTTTCATTACATTCTAACATGCAAAACTTGCAACAAAAACACTTGTTCCCAAAAGTTACCTTGCTTCAGTGTGTTTTCTAGAAACACCTCTGGACTTGTGCAACATCCACGCAAGCCAGAGTTTTATTTAACCTTTCTAAATGGAATACAGCAGCACAGTGGGAGGCAAGCACGTGCAGCCAGGGGCAGCCTTTGCTCTGGGGCTACTGCTGCAGGTAAAGCTCTCCAGCACTTTCACAGCCTCACCAAGGCTCAGACACCTCACAGGGTGAGTGTCTGCAGATAAAACACACAGTACTAAAAATGAAAGCCCTGTACTTCCTCCCCTCCCAAATGGGTATGAAAAAAATAATTTTAGTTTTCAGGAAAGAGAGAGAGTCAAGCTAGGAAACTACTGTTTGAAAGTAAGTAATCCAGCTCAAAGTATGTGCAATTCCAGGCTTGCTACCAACAGACTTTTTGGAGTTTACATCATTAAGAAAAAAGAAAAAAGTAAGACTTAGGGGGGAAAAAGGCAAATTATCTAAGAGAATAATTCAGGATATCCAAAGTTATTTGAAACACCACTCTTTCTAACATTTTGGTGCTTCTTACCTCTCAAGATTGATGCACTTGTCAGGGAAAGTTACTTAAGCACATAAAGTGTATTAAATCTGAAGAAATATGCTTTGAACTACATGTACCAAGCATTCTCCAGAGCATCCACACCAATGTTAGTACTGGGTTATAGGTATTACTTTAACCAGGAACATAAAAACAGTCTTCCTGCAATGCTTTTCATGGTGGGCTTACTGTACATGTTACCAAACCAGGAGAAAGCAGCTGCCTGTAGCTTTGATCATGATTTTGTTTTACTTTTCCATGTAATTTTTTTCTTACTTCTCTTGTACCATCTCCTTTGGAATTTAAGGATTTACTTGTAGGGAATGCTAAGATGGAAGGGTGTACAGTAAAAAATATGCTGGTTTGCAGAGCACAAAATGAAATAAATAAGAAGTTATAAAATCTAGTGGAAACCAGAATGATAGTAGCTGTGGAAGAAGCTTGGGGAATTTTTACTTCTTCACCAAAATACCAATTGGTTCTAAGTTAGAATAAAAGCAGATGCTTCAGAAAAGTTTCACAGGCTTTTTATTCACAAAAACCTCACTTTCTTACTTGCTGCTGTTAAAGGAAAATTAAAGGCAAGTGTTAAATGTAGATAGTAAAAGGAAGGAAGGGAGGGTTTGCAGTCTGATTGTTAGCCACACAGCTATGCTTTATGATACCTGGAGGGCCAGCTGATAAGTGAAGGTGTGTCCCCTTCCGAATCTTTCTGAAGAAACCATTCAGGTTTTGCTTTCCCTGCACTACTACAGAAAACAGAACTTCAGGTAATTTCTGAGATCTCAATACATGCTCCCATTATTTCTCCCCATCTCCCTTCCCCACTGCTTCTTAATTTTGATTATTCAGTTGCAGAGGACAGTTCTAGAAAACAAAAGCAATGCACACTAGTCCAATTCAAAGGTGATAAACTGGGAAAGAAATTATTATATAATCCCACAAACATATACAAAGTATACTAAGTGGTAAAGATTCTGCAGAGGTAACTTTACCAAGTGCACATTGTCCAAAAATTGAGAAGTGAAAGCAACTACACAACCTTATATTTGCATTTGCCATTGTGGATCAGTTTGTGTAAGGACATTTGTAAAAGCTGTTAAAACCATTCCTTTAATTTGTGATTTAAAGTGGTAAAGACTGCTGCAACCAAAACAAAGGAGCAATAGGAATTTATTGAAGTGAAAATTTCATAATGCTACATCATATTTCCTAAGAAATTCTCAGGAGTATCTGAAATCCCTCTGTCCTCTTGTAACCCTGTATCACAGAGCTTCAGAAATGCCCACCTGATTAGCACAAGTCAAAGTCACTGTGCTACTGGGTGACTTGGCAAAGGAAAAACTTAAAGAAAAAAGTGACCCCTAATTTAATCTTGCCTTGACTTTACTCTGTTCACATTTTACAGTTGAAAGCATAAAAAGAAAGAAGAGTTTTTTAAAGCTCTGCAGCAGTGCAAGAAAGGCTGTTTGCAGGCTTCCTAAATAAAGTTTCTCAAAAACTTTCCTAATGTTCATCTTCGCCTACAATCCCTCAGCAACAGTAGAACACATCAAGTACTTTTAACCTTGCAAGCACAGCCAGTCCTGCCACATTAATGTTTACAAACTCACTCCCCAGAGGTGACAAGCATCTAGGATGCTTTCCACTACTTATGAAAGAACTTTTCCATTGGAGAAGAGCCATTTGGGATAACACCCCCAAATTAAGCTCCAGGTCATACACTTCAATTTTTCTTAACTACTCTTTTCTGAAAAATAGTTGCAAAAGGTTAAATCAACAACTCTTCTGGAGATAACAGTGTATTTGATGCAAGTAAGTTTAAATTTGAGAACTCACCTACTGTTGTCATTGAATCCAAATCTATCTTAGAACAGCAAACACCAACTGTTGAAACACCTTCTGTTTTCCAATGTTTTTGAATCCCTAACGGAACTGACCAAAGAGGAGGGAAAACCTTTTCACAGAAGCTGACTAGAAGCAGCTAGCTGGAATTGTTTTGAAGCACAGGAACTTCCTTCTCTTTTAATGTGTACTTTGGCACAATTTTATAGTGGGCACGGCCCAAGCAGTAATTATTTGTACTTGATCATTCATCCTTTGAAGAGTGCAATCAGAAGAACGCAAGCCATATTTTGAATTTAATCAGCCATTTCAGGAGCCAAATGCAGACAATGTCAAATGATACCTTCTCATGATGGGTAACTGGATTAATTATTAAATCTTAGTACTGAAGGCACAAAAGCTTTCATATATATTCCAAAGTGAGCTGCATTTATTTTCCAATTTAAACTCAGGAAATTTAAATTTAATGAAACCGATTTTATAGCCTGTATATAACGTGGAACTGACTTCAGAACAGCAGTCACCTGAACAACTGAAGTGAGCCTTTTTTTCTCTTGTGCAAATAGCTTTATAGGGACCACCACAGAGTAACTTTAAATGGACTGCATGGACACAATGACTTTTTTACCACTCAGAATCAGGGACAAGAGTTTCAGAGAGGTTATTCTCACATCTCTGAATATCGTATCAGGGAGTACACACTGGCACTGAAAGTGCCAGGCATATTAAAGAATGGGCTCTTGGCAACATGGCCTTTAAAATACCAGCTACTGCCTACATGTGTATCCAAACAAGAGACCAAATCCCACATTTAAGCTCTTGGCTGCTTTAAGTACTACACCACATCTTGGTGGGTGCAAATGGTTTCCTTCAAAAGAGAGACAGCAATTAGGGGAAATTTGTTTTATGCAAATACTACCCAAGCCTCATCCAGAAAAAAATCTGAAATTAGAGATAATGCAGTCAGCAATTTGTATTATATTATTACTCACAGAATAGTTTGAGTTGGATGGGACCTTTAAAGGTCATTTAGTCCAATCTCTCTGCAATGAGTGGGGACACTTCAACTAGACCAGGCTGCTCAGAGTCCCATTCAACATCACCCTGAATGCTTCCAGGGATGGGGCATCTACCTTCTCTCTGGACAACCTGTGCCAGTGTTTTACCATCCTTCTTGTAAAAAATGTCTTCCTTATATCTAGCATCAATCTATCCCTCTTTTAGTGCAAAACCATTGCTCCTTCTCCTATCAGAAAAGAGGAATGTCCATGTTAAAAAGTCTGTCCCAATCTTATAATCATCTCCTGCAGCACTGAAAGGCTGAAATCAGATCTCCCTGGAGCCTTTTCTTCTCCAAGCTAAACAACCTCAACTCCCTCGGCCTTTCCTCATAGGAAACGTACCCCATGGCTCTGATTATTTTTGTGGCTCTCTTCTGGACTTGGTCCAACACTTCATGTCTTTCCTGTGCTGAGGATTACAGATACAGTAATCCAGGTGAGATCTCAAGAGAGTGATGTTGGGGGGCAGAATCACCTCTCTGAACCTGCAGACCATGATCCTTTTGACGTGGCCCGGGACCCATGTAGCTTTCTGGGCTGCAGGTGCACATTGCCAGCTCGTGTGCAGCCCCTCACCCACCAGTTCCCTGAAGTTCTTGGCAGAGCTGCTCTCAATCCCTTCAACCCCCAGCCTGTACTGGTACTACTGGGGCTTGCCCCAGCCCAGGTGCAGGACTTTGCACTTGGCCTTACCAAAGCCCTCAGGAGTCTCTGATGACCCCACTTCTCAAGCTTGTCCATGTCCCTCTGGGTGATTATCCCATCCTTCAGGAGTGTCAACCACACCACTCATCCTGGTGTCATCTGCAAAACTGCTGAGGGTGCACTCAACCCCCTTATGTCATTGAGGAAGACATTAAATAACCCCGGTCCCCACTGAGAGCCTTAAGGGACACCACTTGTCACTGATGTCCATCAGGACTCTGAGTTGTTGAACACTACTCCCTGGATGCAGCTGTCCAACCAATTCCTCATCTACTGAACAATCTATCCACAGCTCTTCAATTTAGAGAGAAGGATGCTGGGGGGGACTGTGTGCTCTAGCAGAAGCACAGACAGAGACATCTGTAGCCTTTCCCTTGTCCCCTAACGTAGTCACTCAACCATAGAAGGCCACAAGATGGGTCAGGCAGGACTTGCCTTGAAGAAGCTGTGCTGGCTGTCTCGAATCACCTTCCTGTCCTCCATGTACCTTAGCATAGTTTCTGAGAGGATCTGTTCCATGATCTTCCCAGGCACAGAGGTGAGGCTGACAGGGCAGCAGTTTCCAGTATCCTCCTTTCTACCCTTTTTAAAGATGCGTGCAATGTTTCCCTTTTTCCAGTCACTTGGGACTTCACCTGACTGCTCAGATATCATGGAGATATATCAGGCAATTCCCTCAAGACTCCAGGATAATTTAATTGGGTCCTGTAGCCTTATTATTGCTCAGTTTCCTCAGGCAGTCAGGAGCATGATTTTGTTCTTATAGTGGAAGGGACTTTGCTTCCCCAGTCACCACCCTGCTGTCCACCCACTCATGAGGTGTGGAAAGAGAGGTTGCTATTGAAGGCTGAGGCAAAAAACTAGTTGAGCCTTCTCCTCATCATTGTTACCAGTTTTGCTTTCACCTTCCATATCCAGCTAACATACCTGTAGAAGTCCTTGCTATGCTTTGCATCCCTTGCCAAATTCAGTTCCAGCTTCACCTTGCCCCTCCTAACCTCATCTCTACGCAACTGGGCAGTGTCCCTGTACTCTTCCCAAAACACCTGTCTCTGCCCACTACTGTGCATTCACTTCTTTAATCCATGTTGGTGTCTTTCCTTTTTTTTCCTGATTTCTCACAACTGGGAATGGAAAAGCTCTTGTGCTCTATGGAAAGCATAAATGGTTGAGCTAATACCAGCTACCTCAGTTTCTTAAAAATAGTCAACACTGTTCAGCATTATGCACATATGTATAAAATAAAGTTCTCATTGACAACTAATTCTCAACTAATTTTTAGTTGCAACATTTTAAGTTAAGGTTTTGCAGTTATTATTTTCTATCTATCCTCATACCAAGAAATTAAAGACTCACACTTAGAGAAAATCATACTTTAAAATAATTCTTAGTCAAGCATTATTTTCAGTCAGCATAAGAATTTGACAGTATTTCTATACCATACTGAGAAATTGTAATGTAAAATTAGTGGAAACTAATTTTTTTTTCCTTCTGGAAGAATCTGGTTACCCTATTACCAGAGTAAATTTGTCAAGTCTAAAGCAATTCAGCATAAAATTTTAA
This sequence comes from Molothrus ater, assembly GCF_012460135.2. Classification (NCBI taxonomy): domain Eukaryota; kingdom Metazoa; phylum Chordata; class Aves; order Passeriformes; family Icteridae; genus Molothrus; species Molothrus ater. The sequence continues at coordinate 15,602,618 of NC_050478.2, forward strand.
CTCTCCCCTCTGCCCCTTCATGCACATATAATGTCTGATATTATCTGAAAAATTGACTATCACAGTTCAAAAGTGTTTTTACACTTTCACATCAGGAAAACAAATCAACTATTATTTCAACTGACCCAAGATAACTCTTCAGCTTTTAAGTTTGCAAACTGTTTTATTTTGGCAGAAGTCATCATAAAGATAGTCAAATCTTCACTGAGAAGCAGCTTGCCTCTATTTGGAAGCTCCCAGCCAACAATTACAAGGTATAGAAGAAAGAAAATTAAAGACTTGCTCTAACAGGTTATTAAAAAACCAAAAAACAAAACCCAAGGGGATTTAGAACCATAACTCCTTCAATTTCTAGTTTATGTCCTCTCCACAAAGGGCCTAATTTTAGCAAAAAATCTATAAATATAAAGTGAAACCAAGGACACAGCTAATTAGAGAAATACATAGCCACTTCCTTGTATTAGACACACACTGTGATACAATAAACCCAACTAATCCAGCCTGAGACATCCAAAGCAACTAAATACATTCTTCAAGGGTAATAAATACATTCTCATTAATAGTGTAGACACTGATGCAGAAGCTGATTGAGATAAAGGAATCTACAGAAAAAAAAACCAAAACCAGAAGTTATACCTACCTTTGTCTGCTGTTACTGTGCAAGGGCTGGTCATTCTGCAAGTGGGTGGGTGAGGCTGCCCGCTTGGGTGAGGAGAGGGACTCTCGGGGGCCTTGCTTTGGTGGCATTGGCACTTCATTATAGCAGGAAGAGTCTCGTCCAGAAAGGGAAAGGGAGACAGAGCTATCCAAGGTTGCTGAAGGCTCAGAAGCCTGTCTAATGGCACTGTCATCTGCTTTTCTAACACCCTTTTCATTTGAGAGGTCATCTTTATCTTCACGGCTGGAGTACTCTTTGGAATCAGAAATCACACTTTTTGATGACTTTGTCTCAGTCCTGGAAAAATAGAGGGTGCCATAGTCCTTGTTTTCATCATCTTGCCTTTCACTTTTCACTCCCTTTCTTTCCACGCTGTCAGGATCTTTCCTTGCCCGTGTATATCTGGATGAGTAGTCAGAATCCAAATCAGACTCAAGGGCTAATCCATACTTTTCTGCCAGCTGGCGTCGCCTCTCTGCCTTGTACCTAGCTATTCTCTCTGCTTTTGACTCTAGTTCCTGGATATCCATGTTTGCTGTACTGTACAAGGGCTCTGTATTACCTCCCGTGGTTTCTGATCGGTATCTGGACGATCTGGGGTGTTTCTCTACTGAAGAATCTGAAGTTTCCTCCTCCTCATTTGATCTTCCTGTCAAAAGTGCAACATATATGAGCAAGTCCTTCCCAAAACTCCAGGTACCCCACCCACCAAACTGATTGAACTAAAAGCTTTCCATTTTCTTACAAATAAAAGTGACTGCACAGACACATTATATTTTTGCACTTTTGTCTCCAAAAGGAGACACAAACAATTAAGAAATATGTATTAGGAATAATTCTTTAATAAATAATAGTTCTCAATTCAAAGAGTTATTTTAAAGCAATAAGAACAATCAACATTTTTCAAGTAAGACAACTGGAGATTTGAAAGGCAAATTAAAAACCCCAACCAACCTGACAGAGCTCTTCTGTAGAAGAGCTTCTAGGCTGATAGTGTAGCATACATGGAGTAATTCAGCATTGCAACATGGCCTGCCATGTGCCACTTACCTAGGTGGGGGCTGTATGGGTCAGTTGCTCGCATATATCTTGGTGTATCTTCCTCTAGCAAACGGTGTGTGACTGATCCTGGGCAGTTTTGTAGGAGCATAGGCTGTGTATCATTCTCAATTCCCTCTAAGCGCCTAGCTATTCTTTCTTTTCTGAAAAATATGTGAAAAATGTGAAAACAGGCATCTTGAAGATTCGAGGGCAGAGTTTCTACGAGGAGGTAACAAAACAAGCTGTATGTTTTGTTTTATGGGCCAAACACTTTTTTTCCTTTACCTTTTCATTTCCAAAAAATCTTGGTTGTTTGGTTCAAAGAGTTTTCTTAATTCTGAAACTGAGACAACAAAACATTATGTAGCTTATAAAACAGTAAGTTTCAGAAACTTGCTAAAATGCTTTAGAATAAGAAGGAACAGTCAAATAAAGTTCAGTGGTTTGAAATATCTTCTGTGAGGAAATGAGCATTTTCCTCTTGTTTTCCTAGTTTATTAAGGTTGTGCTGTCAAAAGTGCATTAAGCACATAGGTGTGACCATCAAGTACTCCTCCCCTCCACATACTTCCAGGCTAATCCCAAATCTGCCATGCCCATCCCTGCAGGTTTCAAGATCTACTGGACAAGTTGTATTTTGATTAGCTAAAGTCAAACTTATGTGTCCTAGTAACCCATTTCAAAACCAGGTATTATGGAAAGTCTGCTTACCCTGCCTACTCAAAGGTCAGGGACTGACCATATTTAAAGAGAAGCAGTAAGGACCTCTTCCTTACTTTCCTCCACACCCTTATATTGATCAAATCCCAAGAATCCCAGTGACTCATTGCTGAAGTGAAAATTACCATGCACCATCATGGTACTCTTGCATGGTTAATCAATTGCTACTTTGCTAACTTTCCCTTGCAGTTTTAACTGCACAGACTTTCCTTCTCTTCCCCTGAACCCTTTGCTGGTGTTAAGTGCCAGCAGACAGCTGCCACAGTCCACAAAACTGTAGTGAACCAAGGGGAGGCACGGTAGATGAAGTAATCCCTATATATACCCACATATGTGCATGTGCAGACCACACTGCAGCAGTGAGTGCTACACAGATAAGTGCAGTGTGGCTTCTTACCACCAGGAAGAGAAACTGCCCAGGCTGTCCAGGGAAGCAGGGCACTGGGGTGGGGTGTGCCTAACACACAGCATGCACATCCACACATTGTGGTCTTGGCAAACGTGGTGCTGAAAGCTGTGTGCACCTGTTCTTGAGCCAATGCACATCTGGGGCTCTAACCCTGTTGACCCAGGGATCAAAAGTTAAAGCAAGTGAAAGTCTATGCCTGCTAAATTGGCAGAGATTGCCATCAGAAACACCTGATGAGTCAGGAGTGTCTAGCTGACATTGTTCCACTGCAGAGGTAAAGCTATCAGCTTAATTCTCTTGCTACCAGATCTCATTGCTCTAGATACTTAGAAGATAAATATTACTGAAACACCGCCCTTTTAAAGGTCAGATGCACCTTTTCTGCCTTCCTGCTACTGCAAGAACTTAACATACATGGCTTGGTCAGGGTTCCACTGAGCTGACTCATCCAGGAAGTTTGCTGTACTAAACACCAGTGCTCACACCTCACAGATACTGTTGACATTGACTGTCACATCAACCTTACGTGCTGAAAAGCCTGAAAGTAGGACTACAGATAAAATGTGCAGGATCAGCAAGAATTAACACATTCTGATCCTGAACCAACACCAAAGCAAAGATGAGCCCTTATGCTGTGTTTTTACAGACTTTTCTCTCAATGCATGAGCAGTTTCCACTGTTGCCTTGTCTACTCAAGCTGTGCTGGCAACAGAATCAGCCATTTGAAACCAGCCTTCATTTCAGATCCACACCAAAGGAAATGATTTCTCATAAAGACTTACACACAACATTGTCAAAGCAAAACCTGTAATTGTCTGTCTTCAGACAAGTCAAAGGCCACCAGAGCTCAGAGTTACTCAAATCACATTCCATCCAAATCCTGATCCTTTTTTTCCCCTAGTCACCAATTTGTGCAGTCACCAAAACCATCATCAGAGAACAGGTCTTTTACAAGCTTTACTAAATCTCTAAAGCACAGCTTCATTTATTAGTGAAAGTCTTCTCTCCCCCCACCCCCAGAAAAGGAAACTTGACTATAAGTTGTCCACATACAAGAAATGTGGAACATCCAAAGAACTCCTAAAGCATTAACTCAACACTCTCTTGCTACATGCTAGCTGAAGTTCCAGAGATTCTACTACCACTTTGCAGTCCTAAAAAGAGCTCTGGTCTCATGAAAAATGTCTCCGAACACCTCCCCAAACAACACAGGACAAAAATAGCATGGGACTACTCCATGCTGGCTTACACTTTTTCCAAGGCTGAGATTACAGAAGTAATTTCAGCTAGGTTGGACATAACATCTGCAGAATTTTTTCTGGGGAAAGCAGTTCCAGCAATATTCTTGTTTTGGTAAGGAGGGAAAAAGAAGCACAAAAAAAAGCAAAACCAAAAGAAGACAAAATGAAGAAAATCTTCTAGTCTAGAGGTTTCTTTTTGATGAATAAAATATTTTACTTCAAAACACAAAAACCAGTTGGAGACATTTCACTCCCAAGGACACTGGTTGGCCCTTGCAAATTTAGGTGACCAGGTTTCTCCTTTTTAGTTTACAATTTGAGTATGTTGGTGCCAGCTCCCATCTGTCCATGGGATGTTTTCCCATGTGACCATCACAAGCAACACCATGGGAGCGCTGAAGAACAGCAACACTTCTACCTAAAAAGTAGCACAAAAATCTGATTCATCACACAAGAAAAGACTAAGAAGCTTAAAATAATTAATTTCACAGTAAAAGCTCCTTATCTAGATTACTTCATGGCAACACACTTTGTAAGCACCATTGGTTAGTTAAGGGCAAGAGGAAGAACAGCCACAGCTCAGAAACAGCTCTGAACTTGAGGCTTTATTTTAGGATGTTGAACAGGATGCTGTGATAGGACACCTTTGAGGTAAACTGTCAAGAGGCATCTTAACTTTGGCAACTGTAATCCTTCAAAACAAAATTTACTTTGCAATATGTTTATTTAGGAAAAACAGTATTGTCCCATATGTTGACCCAGAATGAAATACAAAAAGCACATTTGGAGGGCATCTTATATTTTAAAAACTCCTTAAATTAAGGTGGAATATTTCTTATAGTAATATATATTCAGAAATCTTTCAGAAACCTGCTACAGAATATGAACATGGGTATGCTGAAAGCCCTTTTTGACAGCTGCAGAGGGGACATGTGAATAAAGCTGCAGCCATGTGACAGCAGTCTTCTTTTTACAATACAGAAGCTGTAAAAACTCAATTAAGCCTTCCAAAAGTTCATAATAGAGGGGGAGCATGTACGCTTGTGAAGCCTGGGTAGACATGGATCAAAAGGTAACCTGCCAGAGGATTAATTTCTCAGAGATGGTAAATAACCGTTGCAACACAGGTACCACACATTTTCATTTTGAGGAAAATTTAACAGAATAGAAAAGCCTACCAGCCTCATTCCTACTTCCTCCTCTCCACAACAGGAAAGGTGATGGTCTTAAAACTAGACTGGAAAAGCATTTATCTTCTGTTTATGCCAGCAAAGGTGTATTGACATGTTCAATGCCCAACTGCAGGCCTCAGTTCAGTCTGTATCAGTTAAAAAGTAAATATATCCCTTCAATTTCTCAACATATGCAAACATGGATCACAATTAGGCTCTAGAAAATAACCTGGATTTTCAAAAAGCCCTGGACTTTTAAGTAGTCCCCTCGGAATGCAACCAAAAGCTCCCAGCACTGTTTCTTAAGTCTGGTACACACCAAATAGGATGCCTTCATTATGAGAATATTTTTTTGAAAAATAGAAACATCTTGAAAAGAAATTAGTTCACTGTGAAGCAACTTACAGATAAGGTTTCTCAAGTGAAGGCTCAGTTAAGTCACTGGCCATATGACTGTAAGGCTAAGTGTAAGGAATAATGAGGGACTATGGATTATTATTGTCTGGTGCTGTCAGAAGTCTGTATTGCATAAATGCACCTCACTCTATTCCATCATTTTGCCAACAATGTTTCTATCTGAATATCTGTAATGATCATATTTAAAAGCAAGAATGTCACTTATATAGCACTTAAATATTATGCTGGAAGAATGCTCCTTTCCAGAGGAACTCTGCAGCAAATGACATTAAAAGAGCAAGCCAGTTCCTTTATGTTGGAATTAGTGCATATAGCCTTGTCTGAAAAGAGTAAATACCACCAGAACATACACACACATAATTTTAATCCAAGTTCTGATGTCCATAACATCCTTGAATGAAAGGAACATCTTTGTGCCAGTTGCACATAGTTCTTCAGTTAAATATCACCCTTTGGGGGTCAATTCAAGAGAATTAATTCTTGCCTCTGCCTCAACTGTATCAAATGATAAAGATGGAACTGCTGTTTTCTTCAGAAATTACTCAGACTAAGATAGAAGTTTGGAAAATACAAAATATCCCCCAGACTAAACTCCATATGTAATGCAGGCCTTTTAGCATGCAAGACAGAAATTCAAGTGCAGTCAATTGGTCATGCAAGCACAGTGACTGCACCGACCACCAAAGGGGCCTGGAAAGAGCTGTGACTCTTAACAACTCAAGTTAATACTTTTGAACTCAGGATTAATCTATCTGTAAAAATAAACTCTGTGAAGTTTTGGATTGCAACTACTAACCTACTGAAACAGGTAAACAAAGCTGAACTTTATGCAGCAGGGATGCAGGAAGGTCTCGTAAAAGAGCATTGTGGCTCATCCCCTGTTTCACCCTTCATGCACACTTCAGAGGGAAAACTCATTTACAAAACATCTGTGCCAAAGTGATCTTAACTGTGCCTTGTACTTGCACAGATGAAACTTCACATGCTGTTAAATTACCACTTGTGTTCACAGTATGTCTCCCTTACCTACCTTTGGGAAGTACTGCTAAGAGATTAGCATCAATATCCTTTGTGCTGTTCACAAGCTCTTCTTTATCTTCAAGGGAGAACTCCTTCTGAAAACTGAAAGCAACATCTGGTTTACAGAACTGTGGGTGTCTCTGCTGCAAATCAAATAAACCCAAGACATAACCAATTTACTGCTAGATAGTCTAACAGAGATACCAAAGAAAATATTTTCCCTAAGAATGAGCTAAGAAATAACCCAAAGAAACTCAGAAAGCCAAACCTAACATAATTTGAAACTTGTTTGGAACTGACTGTGACACATTTTTGCATTAGATTACTGACTGACTTCAAAATGCTCTACTAAGCAAGTACATTTAATATAATCTATATTGAATGGTTCTTCATAAGTATTAAAACATGTCATCAAAGGCAGGACTGCATGTACACTCCACCTAGAAACCTTCTGCACGACTACTCTGTTGTTGTTACTGCACTGTTCTCTGGATCTTACACACTTTATAATATGCTAATAGGAGTACCAGATCATTTAAATTTATACCACACCTTTTCAAAACAGGAAAACTGCCCATTTAGATGAAACAAAATATTTCTTTAAATATCTTAAATATGCAAATTTTAACTGTAAAATGTAGGTGTCATAATGGTCTAAAGTAGATCCCAACTGTCTCCAGAAACTTTTTTGGAGGAAGTGTTCCTCCTTGTAAGCAAGATTTTTTTTCTCCAATCAATAAAAATAGAGAACAAATTATTGTATTCAGCCATTGTGACTATCCCAGCTGGGCATAAGAAAACTTATAATGGTCTTAAAGCCTTTAGTAAACTATGTAGACAGGTGTAACAGATATAAATCCTCACAGTGATCCCAGGTTCTTCATTTTGTCGCAGCAGTGGTGTGCTGTATGATTTAATGTCATTCTGATAAGAAAAGCTGCACAATCTTACTGTTGCAAAATCCTTCCTGAGGACAGATTTTAAATGGCTGCTTTTTTTTTTCAAGGGTATGAATTCTGTACTCACTATTTCCAAAGAATAATTTTAATTGAAAAGAGTTTTAACATATATTGACTAATATGTTTCATAATTATTCCTGTTTATAAATATATTGTTTATAAATAACATCTCTTTTTAAGATATTGAGGGGAGAATAAAACCCTTGAAATGACAATGAAGAAACTGGGCTGTGTCACAACCAGGCACCATGCCACCTGCTGCAAATTGTCTCCAACAACTGCACTTAGAGAAATTATTCCAGGTACTGCCAAGAAAAGCAATGTTAGCCACTACAGAAAATAGCAAATAGAAGATGGAGAGCTGCAATAAGCTGTCCATTAGAGAGAACTGTGTGTCCTTACACAGCAAACACATGGTAATTGAACTAAACAAAAATCAAAACACAATGAAAAAATAGCAGCCACAAGCAGATGGATCCATGTGTCATCTGAGACTGGGCAGAGACTCAGACAGTTAACTGGATGTTTTTCTATGCCTGACCCCACACTGCCAACACTTGTAATTCTTACTAGTCTCACAATATATGCTTTTCTTACAGACACACTCCTGGAGAACACTGGTTGGAGAGATAGCCAGTTCCCATTTGAAAGCAGACTTTAGCTGAGGATGAGTTTGAAAAATGCAAATAATATTGGCCTAAGGCTATAAACCAACCTCAAATTTATTCAGCCAAATAAACTTAATTACTTAGACAAAAGTGCTGAAGGATCCAACTCATTTGAATGAGCTTCAAAGTCATTCAGACTTGAATACCTGGGCTTTATTTAGCAGTATCTCCACTTGCTTTCATAATGCCTATGACAATGCAGCACCTTAAGCTTCCCTAAACAAGGGGCTTTGTACAGAAAAGCATTCACTGAACAGCAAAATCCTTGTTTAAATGAACTGTGTGTGAACACCCACCACTATGCCTAATTCCCACGTGAATTTTCAAGGGTAAAATCAGGGAATCAGGATTGGCACTAGCCTGATTGTTCCATAAACAACCATATTATTGGATTGTTTGTAAACTACTTACATTCCCCCTGCCCCTCCCCTCCAGGGAGCTCTAGCAACTTTGAAGGCAGAGCTCTTTTAAACCCTGTTTAAATGTCTGTCACTGGGTTTCCATCCATTTGTTCTTGTGCCAGTGTTGTCAGGTACTTTGCTTATTTTTCTTAAAAGAGATTATCTCCATGTACTCAGATTTCTCAGGACAGGCTCTCAGTCTCATTGATTATCTGTTACAATGTCCTCTACTTATTCCAGCCTTAAGTAATTTTTTTTGTATATGGTGACCAGAATTGGATAGTCTTGATTCCAGACTTGGGTCTCAGCAGTATCTTATGAAAATATGTTTTTTTTAATAGTGAAAGCATTATTATATACCTAGCTGAATGCTGGGATCTACAACACATTTGCTTTTTTACATATACACTGTATGGTTCCTCAATCCTGCATGAGAAACTAATATTCAAAGGCTTTGCTTTCATCAGTTGCAAGTGACAGAAAAATTTATCAGCCCCCAATGCACAACTGTGCACTTAGTATTATTACATTACATCCTTTTTCTATTACTCCTCAAGGTCATCCAGTTCTTCCTGTATGGGAGCTCCCTCCTCCTTTATACAGAGGGTGGCTTGCAGCCTTTGCTCACTGGCAGATTTCATTAAAATTCCTTAAATAACCACAAACTTCCTAAGCTTAACCCTCGCTGCACTAGACAGCATCACAGGTTATCTGCTTTGTGAAAATCCCTTCACAGTTTCCCTTATTCCCTCATTTTCCACTTCCCTCTGGACAGACTGTTAACCATTACTGTCTATTTTTTAAAGATTAACAATTATCAACATTTTTAACAAAATCATACACTATTTTGTCCACAATTTAGGAGTTTTATCTCTTCAGACATTTTCTTTTTTTTGCTCTCTCTTGCTAAGCTGCAGGTGGAACTGCTTGTTTTAAATGTTTGCACATGAGAAAACCCAAATGTTTTAATCCAATGCATAATTACATTGCTTTCCCATGCACAGAGGATTCAGAGACAGCACTACTCTGAAGATGACAGAGTCAAGCCAAACAATTGAGTATTTATAGACACATACATCAAATTAGTTCTAAAAATGAAAGTAGGCATATTTAGGACATGTCACAGTGTTCAATAAGAACATTCATTAGGAATCTAAATTGAGTTGGAATGATGTTAAGGCAATTCCAAATAGAAAAAAAAAATAGAGGAGGCTACTCATCACCATTTATAAGTGTTTTAAAAAACAAACTCATAAGTAATTCCTTAAAAAGATTTCCCTTTTTACTCAAAGAGATCTTTCCAGACCTCTCCCTGCTTTATTATTTTCTCTGCTGGAGGAGCAGTCACAGCATCAATTCAGCTTAAGCAGAGTCAGATAGTCAGACTTGGATTGCCAAATCTATTGTACCTTCAAACTCATCCAAAACCCTCTTATAGAAATACCACAAGTACATCTAGTCATGATGTAAATTTAGGTGCAGATTCTAAGCAGCAGCACTATGAATTTTTGCACTTAATAGCTAGGCTATGCACATTTATTATTAAAATAATTAGGGAATACATGGGTTTCTCTAAATAAAATGGAATTAACCAGACATTTGAAAGAATTCTATCTTGAAGTCCCTGATAAATCTGGATATTGAAAGAGGAACTTATTGTCCTTTCCTTGCTTGAAATACAGCTTTTGCTCATGATTGCATTCAGGAAATGCAATCAACATGAGGTTCCACCAGTTTGTTTCACACAGGATTTGTGTGTGGCTTGGCCTCAGGTCCCCAACAAACTCATTATACTCTCCATTGTTCAGGAATTCAGATGATTCCTGTTAAAACACAGGCAACAATATTTCACAATCTCAATAGTTTTTCTTTAAAAACAATGTGTAATGCAGGATTAGTAGAGTACTTGACAGTCTCAGTAGTTGTACTGTTCTGGCACCTTCCAAAGTAAGTGTGAGCTGCATGCTGTACATCAGGGATTCCAGGCTGAAACCCTCATCTGCTGCTGCAGCAGCAGCATATGGTTTCTAAATAGCTGTCCCACTAACCTAGTTACATCCTCAAAAGCAACTAGAACTTTGATCCAAATGCCACTGGCAACACTGACCTGCCATCCCAATTAAAGCTATGGCATATATTGAGATTTTATGATTGAAGCACAAAACCCACTTGTACACCTGCCAGCCAGGTGCTGCTGCTCACTTTTCTTCTCTTTCTCTACTTCCAGGAGAACTTCCTTCCCTGGCCTCTGATGTAAAAGGTCCATTTTACAGTCATGTCCTTCTCTCCTGCTTTCATAGCACAGTGTGTCTTGTACACCATTCCCTCCATCCCTCCGCAGGACCTTAGAAACAACATGGCAGGGAACCAGATGTGCTCCAGGTGTGTGCACTGACTGAAAAGAAGCTCACAAAGATGTGCCTGTGCACCTGTGGCAGGTGGGTTCCTGTGCAGCTGAGCCAATCAAACAGCTGGTTCCTGGGACAAGGGTCCATTCCCAACTCCTGACCTCCTCTCTGTGCCATTGTGGATGAGTCCAGAAACCACAAATGTGGACACCTAAGGCAGCTTGGATGGGAAGAGAGAGGGAATGTGACCTGCCTTCTTGCTTAACTGTTAATTGTATCCCCTTACTCAGCCTTGTGCAGGTGCCCTCAGAACACAGACCACAGCCACAGCCCTGCATGGAAGCAACACCACCAGTCCGCTCATCTGTGAGTGGACTTCTTCTCTCTCCCCCAGACTGCTCCCTGCAGGATGTATAATTAATTCACCCACTTCAGCCACCTGATTTACAGGCAGGTGAGTGTTCCAGGCTGGTTCACACTGGATGTCTGTACTCTGTCCATGCCATGCAAGGAAAAACGGGCATTAAAATGGGCATTGCAATGGCAGGAAGCTCAGTGCACAGTGGGACTTTCCCTTTAGCAATGTCAGCTAGAAAATTTAACATTACTTTAGAGGCAGTTGGTGTTTTCAATGCTTGATCAAAGCATCTGCTCTGTACAAAAGCTTGGTCCTGTGAGAGGGCCAATAATCACTTTTCCTGACAAAGGATAAATGTAGATGCAAGCAATGAAAGTTACTGCAACCAGCCATCTTCACTGGGCTAGAAAAACTCAACCTTACCTTAATGCTCTCTTCCTTAGGAGTAGTCGTGAAGGCTTAAATCTGATTGAGTTTCCTTTGGCAAAATCTGTGAAATAGGAAAAAAAAAATCACATCAATTTGAAAATTCTGCAATAAATGGGGAACTTTTGGTACGCTGGGTTTCCAAGCATAACCTTTTTCCCCTGCAAAAGACTGTGCAGAGGCCTTCTCTCCAAGCAAAGGAGCACCAGCTGGCATGTCCAAGATGGTGAAAAACCAAAGCTTTGCAAAAATGAGTACAGACAGTAGACACATCAAAAGCATCAACACTTCATGGAGCTGCCATGTTCTATTCCTAATATTTGTGGTGTAGCAATACAGCCTGAGGTGATCATTTAAACTCACTGTTTACCAGCTTATAACGTGGACAATGGACATGTTTATGAAGCACTCTGCACACCAGAAATGCTGCAAGCAGCAAGAGCCTTTTTGGCTGCAGCCTGGCAATACCATAAAAACTGCATATTCACTGAAGAAGCCAAGAGACATCCAGCTGAGGATCTGTTGCAACAGTATTACACCATCCATGACAGAAATGTTTCTGAAGATTGTCTACTGTTTGGAAGCTCCCTTTTTTTTTTTTTCCTGAACAGCCTTACAACATGCATTTCACAGAAGAACTCACGTTTACACTGAGAGCAAAATTGCAGTCTTATGTTAAAGAGGCATGTAATACAAAGCCTCTGGGTTCCCAAAACTGTGTGAACCATAACAAGCAATGGACAATCTCCCCACCCTCTCCTAGATTAAACTTTTTAATTTCTGCAATCAAGTGCATCACCAGAGGGTCTAAATGATGACCAGTGGCAAGAGGGAACAGTGCTCCAAGCACCCTCTCCCTCCATTCAGTGAGGATGCAACCAAGACACCCCAGAGCTCTGCCAGCCAGGGAGCAGGTCCTGGTCTGGGACTGCTGTGCAAAACCACATGGAGCTACTGACAACTTACTCCCAATGAAAAATTGCCTTCCATCCCCATCTGTATTAAATCTACTACCCAAGACCCTACATTAATAAACAGTTGGTCACTGACACAGCAATCATTTTATTTTTCAAAACCAGACCCAGACTTTAGAACACAGTCCAGACTTTAGAACAATTCAGTTGCAGCTACACTCCTATTACTCTACCTCAGAGCTGAGATTTAACTATTTCAAGGAAGACCTAACTGCAAAACCAAATTTTTTTGCTTATGCACAGTATTTCAAGTCTGGGTAGAATGTCTCTTATTTTTGCAGAAAGGGTTTAATGAAACTTATTATAGCTGACAATATGGGTCTTAATTTAGAGAAGGTACATTTTGTCTGAGCATTTCAAAACTTCTTATCCTCTTCCATTTCCTTCTGCCATCTCTACAGGTATAAAAATTGAAAAAACTTTAAAGAAGTAACAGAAGAAAAGATGATTTTAACAACTTGATACAGAAGTCAAAAATGTGCAAAAAGGCATTTTCTAGGCATCTGCTACAAGTCAGTGCAGATTTCAAGCAGCTTTGATAATAACAGTCTTCAACTTTAATAGGCAACTTTTCCTGTTTTTGTTAACATTAATTTTCTCTTTCCATTAAGTGGAGAATAAAGCACATAGATTACACAAAAACATCTTGTTAGATCAAAACAGAATATTATAAGAAAAACAGTGTGAATGGTATATAAATCATTATATTTTACACTACAGAATTAAAAAGAATACTCTTAGCCATATGGATCCTCTAAAAAGGCGAGATTTACATTACTTTGAGAGGACTGTGCACTAACTTCCAAAGCCCAGCTCAGTATCAGCTTAGCTAATCAGAACCAGGCATATCTTAAATTTATGGCTGTTCTAACAGGATGCAAACCATCCTAGAATTATTGGCACTGGAACAGCTGTCCACCATGAAAACCACAAGCAGACCACAGAGAAATTCTGCCTAGCCCAGCCAAAACTGGGGAGGGAATATGAGAAGGGAAGAAAGGAGCCTGCATTGCTTCCCTGGGAGCAGAGAGGGAGAAGGGCTGCTAGGAGGGGCACATCAGCCAGTTTGGCTCTTGCACCCCTTAAACACATTCAGCAACATTCATACACACCACATCTTTAATGCCTCAAAATCATCTTAAAACTCTGCTGTGCTTCACAGGGGTGAGTCCCAATCTTCCCCCACATCCCAAACACAGAAAAACTTAGCAGACAATAAAATTCCATTACAGAGTTTTGATATTTTATGTATTTCCTCCTGTTCAAATTAAACACCATGTGGGGGGGATTAAAGTCCAATAAAACTTACTTACCACAATATGGAAGTCTTAAATACAAACACAGGAGGAAAAGTAAACAACTCTGAATCAAAAGACAATAAATATGCCCACAAAAGAAACATCAGTTTAGCAGAGTCTTATTCAATGGTTAATTTAAAGATAAAAAAAACCACCCTCACGGTACTCTATAGACAGAAAAAAAACATTTACAAAAGCATTTTGTTCTGCTTTTTACTGAAGAATTCTAAACATGTTCATAATCATATTATAGCAATTTAAAATATTTTTATTCAAAAATAAGAGTATCTTTACTGAAGTGTAAATCAGACTTGCTCACAAGTTTAACCATTTATTCAGTCGAGTTCCCTCTCTCTTAGGCACAAACTACCCGATAAAACCACTATCTATAATTTAATATGTAGGAAATTTAAAATGAACAAGCTAAAAAGAAAAAGTAGCTATAACCTTCCAGCATTACTCAGTATATTTAAAGGCCCTAAGTCGGTGGCATGCTAAGCTAATTAAAAGATCCATCTAATCGGATCTTTCAAAAGTGTCCTTTAGGAAATAACAAAATAGCCTGGGTGACTAACTGCATACTGATTGCTAAAGTACCTAATGCAGCTGCAGGAGAGCCAGTCAAACAACATTTACACATGCAGACATACATATGAGAGATTAAACACACACAAACTGCATTTTCTCTTATCTGCTTGGAAGTCTTACCTTGCTCCTCAGAGTATTTAACATTTCCCAAATAGCTGGAGATCCAAGGATTTCTGAACATGGTTGCACAAACAAAGGATTCGGCAAAGAGAAACTACAATAGCAGCTAATTCTGAAGCAGGCACAGCCCTTAGGCCTGTCTTAGCAATATTGTGTAGAGATTTTTCATAGCACAGGACTGGAGCTGTCAGGCTCTGCGTCCCAGGGAGTACAGTAAATGCATAGCAATAGGCTGCAAGCCGGAGCAGCTCAAGCCAGTAATCAGATTACGAACAGAAATTAGGCACATGAATGCTAAAACAGATTGGGCAGTGGTGATTGGGAGATTTATAATATTACCACTTCAAAGATCCAGCCAAATTGCACATTATATTCCTGCAAAATGAATGCAGAACCCCTGAATCCTCATATTAAGAAACCAACCAAACAAAAAAACCCCCAACAACAACAGAAAAAATGTCGAGAAGAGGAATAATTCCTTCATATCTCTAATCAGGATAAACTGCAGTGCTTATTTAAGAGAAACAGCACCCAGGCTGCCAAAAAATGGACTCTGATAATCATAGCATTATGCTTAAATGTTTTGCCTAACTATTAGTTGGAACATTTAAAATAGTCAAGATTTATGGATAACATATGAGCAAAATTACTGGTGGGGGTAGGGATTTAAGAACAGACACCACAGCTCCAAATATTTTAATTCGAGACAGAAGGTGAAAAATTGCACTAAAGTACTGTCTAGCTACCTTTTTTTTTATTAAACAGATTTGATGGATTTTGGATTGAAGAGCTGGAACCCTTTTAGCTAATTTTGAGAATCTGGAAATATTTGTTTGCAATGGTGCAATAACCCTAGCTTGGTCGCTCACACTGAACTACCTGATGGTCTAACACAGACACAAAGAAGCATTAAATGTGTGATGGAAACAGGTCCATGCACTTAACCCCATCCAAACAGATAGAGATGTCTATCAGCTTCCCTCCAACAGACTTCTTCCCTTCCAAAATATTTTAGCTACTATCAGTATCAGGCTAAGAGAGCTGGGGTGGTCCAGCATGGAAGAGGTTCCAGGGAGACCTTAGCGCACCTTCCAGTACTTAAAGGTGGCCACAAGAGAGCAGGAAAGGGACTTTACAAGGACCTGTAGATAGGACAAGGTGTAACGGCTTTAGGCTGAAGAGGGGTAAGTTTGGATATTAGGAAGAAATTCTTTACTGTGGGGGTGGTGAGGCCCCTGGAACAGGTTGTCCAGAGAAGCTGTGAATTGCCCCATCCCTGGAAGTGCTGAAGGCCAAGCTGGATGGGGCTTTGAGCAACCTGGTCTGGTGAAAAGTGTCCCTGGCAGGGGGGTTGGAATGAGATGATCTTTAAGGTCCCTTCCATTCCAAACCATTCTATGATTCTATGTGTAGAAAACTCTCCACAGGATTGGGGTTGTCAGGACCATGAAAAGGCAGACTAGAAACACAAGTTTTTGACTATTGAAGTTCTTGACTATTCTTACCTGTTTTTTTGATGCCTGGTACAACAGAACCCTGATCTATGCTGGGAAATGTACAGACAAGATATGAACAATGATGCTGTGAAAGACTGCAAAACCACAAGAGAAAAACATACTCTATCAAAAACCTATTAATGGCTGTTGGCTCATCATGAAGTTGTATTTAGCCTATCTAGGTCATCAAAACACTGTTCTTCATGCTAACAAGTTACTGCAATGGATAGAAGAACATGCATTCCATCTTGTCTAATGCACCTGATATTTGTTTTAATATATTTATTTTTAAAAACATAAATCATGTTGGAGTCAATCTAACCAAAGCACCTTTTCTTAGCTGATCTTTCAACAGTCCAGAGCTCCCTGGAACAACAGTCACCCAACACAAGGAATATGGCCTTGAAGCCTCTGACTCATCAAGTAACCTTCTCTGTTCAGAAATATTTGATGGTACATACCATGTTTCTTTTCTTTGCCTGTAACCTTGCCACCTCTCATGTTTAATTCTAACCACTCCCAGCACTACCAACAGAATACAAACCAACACTGCTGTGCACTCCTGACCAGCTGTGAAGTCCTCCATGTACTTGAGTCTAATATATACAAAAAATGTAATCTGTTGGCACTAGTCCAAACCTGCAATTAACATGAAAATCTGGTGCTTTATGGCCTAGGCATAGGTGCAGGTGTGCTTAAAACACAAAAATAAGATGAGGCAGAACTTACTAAGGAGCTGCTAGTAATAGTTCATGGGGAAATTCTGGACCAGGATATGCGTTGGTATAGCAACAAGACACACCCTGCCCCCAAAAAATAACCTTATTTCTCAACCTTGCCTGTCTGAAGACTGTTTACCTGATCTTGTGAATAGAGGAATTATTACATGGAGCATTTTTAACCACCTGTAACTCACCTGGTCCACAGTAAGGGAAATTTCTGATAAAGCTCAGGTAAACACCACTTGTTTGATAAATATTGTGTCTGCAATCTTTAGCAAGGTTGAAGGAGAAGTTAAACTTGACAGCTGAGCTGATGCAATAGCTCAAGGCTGCCAATAAAGACAGCCCAAGCCATCGTTCCTCCTGCTGCAGCACCTCTGCTAGCTCCTGCTCCCCTAGTGACCCAGCCTCACAGCTACAGTGGTGATAAATATTCCCCTTCATTTTTGCTGGGCATGCTTTTCAGGAGGTGCCAGAACAAAGAAAAAGGCACAAGATCTTATGATTAGTAAAAGGGATCAACTCTTCTGGCTAACAAAGGAGGTGAGCTCAGCTCAAATGTCACCCTCCTGTTTGGCAATGTCCCCTACAACAAAAGGAGGGGTACAGTTGTTTTTGTGGAGGGCAGGGTCAGGCTTCCCCATTGCTCTGCTATACATCATCCTCAACATTTTGTCCTGGTGAATGAGGTGCAGAAGGGAAAGCACAGAGAGCTGCAGAAAGACAGGAAAACTCTGGAATGCCTTTCACAATTGTGTAATTTTTTAAACAGGCTCTTGCTTGTGCTGTTCAGATCTGCCTGCAGCACACAGTAAGAAGCCAGTCTCTCCAAGTGGTCTGGCTCCCACCTGGGAAGAAATATCTGTGATAGGCTTTGGTGCAAATAGCACTCCTTTTCCTACTGTATACAGCTGGCAGGTCAAGAATCCAGGGAATTCATGGGTCCAAAGAGAGGTATTATAGGGGAAAGTAAAATATTCAGTGAAAAAAAGAATCTCTATCAAGCTCTTCACAAAAGTACCTAGAGTTTGGCTTCAAGATCTCTTCACATTTGGTTGGAAGGTGATCATCAGCCATTGCTCCATGCACAGGACCTATGATTTAACTTTCCTGGCACTGCTGTTGATACTGAAACTGTGCTGCTGTGCAGAATCTGCAGTCCAAGAGTTCATTCAGTGTTGATTGAAGATGAGGGGTATGTGTCAACACTGCTTCCAATATTAAAACTCTTGAGATGTTGGAGCCTTTGGGTATTACAACAATGCTATGCACTTCACACAGATCATTTTGAATACTGAACTGTAGGTAAGTGACCACTTCTGTCCCTCTTTCCCACCAAAAAGGGATCACCTGTCACAAGAGGAGTCTCTGTGCTGGCCCTTAACCAGCTCTGGAAGTGGAGAAAAACAGGGTGCAAAACCAGTAAGTGAGTAGAGTCAACCAAGGGTATCAAGAAAAGAAGTCTTGGATTTAGCGTTTTGCGGCTTGTTTGAAAACAGCAGGTTTAAGAGCAAATCTTTCCCAGAAGAAAAGAAGTTAATCTCCAAATACTCAATGAAGAAAGGGGGAAGAGCAGTTTGTCCTTCAAAAATGACCCAGTCTCCAGGACCCACAAGTGTGCTCAGCCAAACTGTGTTATCAAGGCTGTGCTACAAATCGGTAGTAATGTTCTTGTCCCCCTCTGCCATCATTAATTCTTCAGCATTAGCAGCTTCCAACATAAGCAAACACAGAGAGAACAACAGTCCAGCCTTCAGGAAGGGGGGCAGCCCAGCGGGAAGCTAAGTTTGCAGTCATCTGGGCTTAGAGCTCGAGGTTAAGCATGTATACATTTCAAATCTGAGACTGCTCATGAAAGACCAGCTGGCAGTTAAATATTGTTCTGAAGCTTCCCACAGGAAGAGAAGGAAAATATCTTCCTTTTGTCTGGCAAAACTAATAGCTCTAATCAAAGCTGGAGTTTAAACGACTTGAAAAACACTTCTCAACTTCCAGGCCTGCCAGCCCCAAAGCACTGAGGAGTTATGAACCAGGTCCCACCAGCTCAGGCCTTTTTTCCTCTCAAATTTTGATCACTTACGAATTTATATTTAGAAGTGTTTAGAAGTGATAAAGAGAGGTAGATACTTTGTTGTGACTAGCAGTTATCATAAAAGCAAAAATCAAAGAAGCCCATGACAGCTGTTTGAAGAGAAGCTAAAAATAATATAAAATTTTAAAGAAATCAACAACGCAGAGGAAAGAAAACCCACAGTGACTGCATGAAACTTTCTGCAAATATGCTAGCTATGGAAAGAGGAGTCTGAGCCACACAGAAAACTGAGATGTATAAATTATGATCTTGTATAAATGTAATGATGAAGTCATGTTTTCATCCACTCTTCAAGGGTAGAGATCTAAAGGAGCTCATGAATTTTATTCAACTGCTCCTCTGGCCAAGGTGAGCATCCTTGGATTAGCTAGTCAAAATGAGCTGTGCCAAGATCTGAGATGCTGTGGATGATTGCAGGAATGAAGGTCAGAACACTGGGCTAAATCAGACCACTCTTTTCCATCAGTCCACCTGGCCTCCCCTCCCAGGCTGCAGGCTTCTTGCCCACTCCATGCCATCCTGTCAGTTTTTGGTATTCAGGCATAACTTTCCAAAGGAATGTGGCAAGGCACTCCCTTTTCTTATTTCCCCTTCCTCCCAGCCTCCAGCAATCTCTGCCAAGTTGTTCAAGAAGTCAGCCCAAAGCTGAAGGACAGGTCAAAAATCTCCCAGAAGATAATTTCAGTAGTACAATCACTTAAAAGCTCAAGTCATGTCCCAGCAGCCCACTTTGCAATCACAGTACTTATTCTGAGTTGGCAATGCCAGTCAGGTTTGTCTTCTCCATGCAAACCCCATGTATGTGGGGAAGCAGTATCTTCTTATTTCTTAAATTGAGGCCATTTTTATTAACTTTAAAAATAGGATAAAGTTTCCTGACATGGTGTCATCACTCCAGCAGAAAGCAAATATAATCCTCTCCAAATAATCATCCTGGCAAAATTATTTATGTTTGGCCAGTAATTGTGTTTTGGACAAGTCTTCAGTTTAACTTCAGCACTGCATTCCTTGTGTAGTGTACTTCAAAACAGGTCATATGCAAAGAGATGAAAAAAGCTGATCAGAAAGATCAGCTTTATAAAAAGGGGACTGAGGTTTGTAGTACAAAATGTGTTGAAAGAACATGAATGGTCTTTTTGTACTTTAGTAATGTGCTCTGGGAAAAGGAAGAACAACAGGTATTTTTGTACCTGCACTAGAAATTCCCATCTCCAGGTTACTATTTCAGATTTCACTCCACTCATTAATATTGGCAATTAATTACCCCTAAAAGGAGATTTTGGTTATCTTTCAGTTTTGGAGCACATTTCAGAATAAGGAACATCCCTACCTCTCATATCACTGTTCACAAAACTGCATGACAAGACTGTAGCATAATTAAAAGCTGTCCAAGGTTTTCCTCTTCAGGAGTAGGATCAGACTAGAGGAGCTCCTTCAAGGAAGTTCAAAGGCCAGATGCCCTTTTCTCATGTGGTAAGCAGATATATCAGTGGGGCACATTATCTGAATTCAGTCACACCTATCTGTCTCTGGGCCCAAAGCAGAAGATGTCAGGTGTGAACACAACCATTTCTGCACTGAACAAATGGCTGGAAAGGGGGATAAGGCAGGAACTCCTCTCCCAGCAATACAGACAATCTCAATCATTAAACAGCTCAAGGACTTTGAGGAGACATGGCATTTTACCCAGCAAAAGAGCACTGGAGAGCATTGCACAGCACAGCTGTCTGTGGAGCAGCTGCAGCTCAGACTCTGAAGGCCAGGGTTAGTCAGAGCTCGTGGACATCCTTCAGTGGAATCATGAAGCCTCAGCTTCTTCTTTGCTGTTGCACTGAACAAGAGCTTTGCTGCTAAGACAGCCCCAGGCTTAAACTGCTGCTGGGAAACTGTTAAACTTGTGTCCCTCAAAAACAAGCAGCCAAGGTTTCTAGGACAGGTTTCCCCATCTTCTGACACTTCCAGTGTCTGCAACCAGTAAGAGGTTGTCTCCTTGCCTGGAGCAGCAAGTGGCCCCATGCAGTTAGGTGCCACAAAAAGCCCTGCCACACTACTGAGTTTTCTCCTGGCTGTACTTGAACACCTCTGCACGTGTGTAAAAGCCCTATAAGGGAGCAGAGAGAGGCATGCATACCCTAAGTTATAACAAAGTTCTTTGGCTCTTTGTGATAGTCATCTAAGGAAAACACCAATTATGTTTACCACTGTGATGTGACATTTCACAGGCCACATCCTATCCCTGCATACTTACCCTGAAATATAATTTTTCAAGCCTCAGGCAGACAGCATCCTATCCTTGCAGACAAGAAATACATGACCCCAGCTCCCATCCTGTTTATGGCATGTTGCAATGCTTTCTCAGAAAATTAAATATTTATTAAAAGAAATAAAGAAAAATGTATGCTTTATTCAAGAGCTGATGGTCAAGGTAGGACAGCTCAACTGCCAGTACTGTCACTGCACTATGAAAAAAGCACATGTACCAGGCTTAATTTGCAACCAGCATGGCTAAGCAAAAATTAAAGAGGAAAAATAGCGAACCCAGTGATGCTGCAGTTCTGGAGTCTGTTCTCTAGAGAGCAGGTTTCAATTCATGGCAGCTATGGCGTTTTTCTTTTTATTGCCCTCTTTGACTCCCAAGGCCCCTGCAAAAATCACCAACATTCCTGGTGCTCAGGGGGGTACCAAGAAGTTAATCACAAGTCAGATCTGAAGAGCCTTCCCAGAGCTGCCTGGGAAAGTTCGCACAGCATCTGCTTGTCTAAATCTATGGAGATTGCACTAAAGGAAAAACGTAAATACTTTTTAAAAGGCTTCTTCCATGTGAAAGTCAGATTTTATGAGGTGGGTATGAAGCAGCCTAGCTTAGTCCCGGTCTGTACACAGACAGTGGGTGCCAATATACCCTTTCTTCTGGGAGCAAGATAATTGTTTTAGCCAGTAAAAATCAGTTTTCCAATAAAGGGCATAAAACTGCATAATAAGAGAGGAGAAACAAGTCCCAAAGTCATTAAAAAAATAAATAAATAGCTCCTCTTAGTCCAGTACTCCTCTGAAAGCAGGCAGTGCCAGGAATGAAGACACCCTTCCCAGCAAAGGCCGACAAGGTGTTTTCAGTATATG
Source organism: Molothrus ater (assembly GCF_012460135.2). Lineage (NCBI taxonomy): Eukaryota > Metazoa > Chordata > Aves > Passeriformes > Icteridae > Molothrus > Molothrus ater. The sequence continues at coordinate 15,624,866 of NC_050478.2, forward strand.
GAATGGCAGCATGAACTGCCTTACTAAGGTTATAAAAACGTGCTAGGAACAGAACTACAGCCACTACCATTTGCACAAAAGGATTTCACTTTTCAAAGCCCCCTCTGGCACTGCTGTTGCCACTTGCAGGCAGGGAGCAGCGGCAGTGGCAGGCTCAGGCACAGCAGCTCGCTGCCAGCGCCGCGGTTCTGGGCCGCATCTCCCGGGGTCTGCGCCGGATCTGTTCTGGGCTGCGCGGCTCACCCAGCCTGCTCCGTCCCCAGACAGGCTCTGCAGCTTGCCTAATAAGGCCAGGCGTGAGTTGACTGGCTGCCTTAGAGGTCACCCAGTGTTTACCTTGCGAGCCAGCGGCAGCTGGAGCCTCGCAGCCCTCCTCTGCTCCATCCCCGCGCTGGCAGGGCCGCGGCAGCCGGGGCACATCGGCACTGCCGCTGCAGCTGAGGGGGACACGCTGTGGATTCACCACACAGCATCAAACCGCAGGGAGTGCAGGCACAGCTTCCACCACAGCACGCTGCAGGACCACTAGACTGAAAAAATAATCAGGTTTCTCACTGCATGAATTGCTCGAAAGTAGGGCAGCGGTGTAGGTATGAAGAGCCACCTTCACAGCTCCAAGGCAGCAGACAGGTACTTGTCAAACACCAGAACCAAGGGAACTAGATGAAAGCAAGGCAGAGATACTCATTTGAGCACTACTATTTAATTATGTATTACTCTTGATCAGTTATGGTGAGACTCACTGCAATTCAGACAGATGGCTTCAAAAGTAATAATTTACCCTCCACAAAAATAGCTATCCGGCCAAATAAAAAATCTCTTCTTCTGCTGCTTCCCTTGTGATTCAGTCTCTTTTCTCCTTTACACCACTTCTAAGGCAACATCAAGATGCCACATTTGGGCACTGTCCCACCCTCTTTCCCAGCACAGTGTGAGGAAAGCCAGGAGACAGCTCTGTGGTTAGGGCTGGCAGGCAGAGGAGAGCAGCACAGGTCACCTCCGACCACGGCACTGCCACGAGACCCCTGCGAGGGGACACACACAGTGGCTTCTCCCTTCAGGTCAGTACAGACAATGCATTTCCATCCCTCATCAAAACCACCTTGTAAGGTTCAAATACCTATGCAGTACTATCAGATAGAATGATGTATTTATCATGTGATTCAGCTAGAAAATTGTCTTGAGCACAGGGAGTAAAACTAAGCTATGATTATCACCCTACTGAAGTAACCAAACTATCACAGTTATGTCCTGCTCCTCCTATGAACCTGAAGTTCATACTATTATAATTAAAAGAGAGAAAATATATGGCCCATTCACTCTTAAAACAGTAAATTTTTTAAAAAAACAGCTGATAGTTTGTAAGCTTAGCCATTATCATTTTGGGCTGAGGCTGTGCCCAGGTGCACACACAGATCTTGGCTCAGAATTGCTGACTTTCGCCTCAGTCTGTTCTCACCCAAAATATGCTTCAGTTATACAAAGAAATGGGGCACACACATTCAAAAAGGGGCCAGTCAGACATGATTACACAAAGGTAAGTCCTAAAATTAGCCAACTCACTTTGTGTCCAATTTGCTTAGATCAGCAGCACAATATGCTCTTATAAATATCAATAATGAATGCTGGAGGAAACTAAACAACACACAAGGAATGAGAAGAACTGCTGTGTGAGCATTAGACCTGTTAAGAGTTTTAGGAAGAAGTCAAGATAGCTCTGAACTATGAAAATCAGTCACATTTCACAGACTTTCAGGCTGGGATGAGAGAAAAGCTAGAGGAAACTGCTTTGCTAGAGGAAATGGGTTCACCTATTAATTTCAAGTCTCTCTGAATAGACACTGACAAATGCAAAGTACCAGGGGAGCACTACTTCTGCTCTTGGTTAAAAAGGAGAATCTCAATAAACTTAGGCACATCTGGAAGGGAACACTCTGACACCCTCACAGGTGATTGCTTATTTGTCACCAGTTAATTTAGTTTGTGTAACTGCACATGAGCAAAGGCTTTCCAATGCTTTTATGCTTTCACTGTTTTAATTTTAAATTGGAGATAATGTTACACGTGACTTTTCTCCATTTTAACACTCCCATTTTTCATCTTCGCTCACAGACAATATGATTTCCAAGGCAGGCTTCAGGAAGGAATTCTGGAAATGCAGCATTAGCTCCTCCCTTGTGCTAGAGATGGGGGAAAAGGTAGAATAAACATTTTTTAAAATCTGTATTCTGAATATTTTAAATGCAAAAGGTGGTAGGGAAGTGGAAGGGAAGTCACCCACATGAAGAAACCTGGCTTTTTCACTGCTCAGCACAATGCACAGTTACTGCAGCCAGTTCAACCTGACTGGTGCAGAGCTGGAGAGTAAAATTCTCATTGAACTTTTCAAGAACAAGCCAGAAAAGCAATTTCAGCAAAATCTGTACATGCATAGCAAAGGTGATGCTGAAAGAGCAGAATAATGGCTCACATACAACCTCTGCTTAAATCAAGGCTGAAGAATACTTTCCACACTCAGTCCCCCAAAAAGGCCACCTCCTCCAGTGACCTTACAAGAATCAGCTGCCACCCCAGCCCTCGGTCACAGGAGAGGAAACACATCCACCATGTAATCACCAGCTATGTGCTGCAGGCACACTTCACTGAGAAGACAGATGGGGTTTCAGTGAGGTAATGGGGCAGTGTTCTTCCCCTGCTCTACAGATGGTCAGTTCAAGCTCCAAAGTAAAACATCATGACTTTGTTGAAATGACAAGTGAGCAGAGAGAACAGCCTACAAATGAAAGAACAAGGGCAGTTCCTTGGGGAGCCAAGAGGTTTGTTACAGTCCAGGTTCTCATGAGGAGACAGGGAACAGCCCCCAGGGCTGGTGCAATATTGATGCCTGTGTGAGGCTGAAGAGAATGCTCAGTCCCACCCCAGCTTTTACTGACACGTGGAGGAGCTCAGCTGCATTTGCTCCAAATTTCCTCTTCCCAAGACTAGAGCCACCATTCCCAGCTCTACTCCTTTTAGTCTCCCAGCTCTCATCTTTGTCAATCCCTCACTTCTTATTTTATTTCTCCTGCCTTCTGTATACTTCCACCTTCTTCCTGTAACCCATTCTATGGGTAATTCCCCTGCATTTCATTCTTCAGTGTTTCCAAATGTACTTCCACTTCTCCCCTGGCTCTTCTGCTCTCACTGCAGATTCTCCCATTAGTGACCCAGTCTCCTCAGTGGCCCTCTTAACCCACTTCATTTTATCTTCTGCATAAACCCAGCCATCTTTTTGAGAAGGGTTTTGTTTTCCTTCTCCAGGAGATTTCAGTAAAGGTCTGTCCAACCTAGCACACTTTATTAGGAGAGAACTGATCACAGGAAGCTAAGGAGCTGTTTTAGTGAGAGCTGAACCAACTGCACTGCACAAAGCTTAACTTCAGCAGCACACTGTGGAGCAGCCAATAACCAGAAGGTCACAGTGTAAACATGCTGATACTCTTGGACATTTTTTTCTTGCAGGTAGATTCCCTTCATCAGTCAACTTGTTTGTCCCATGAATAGCATCAAAGGAATGCTGCACTGTTTCAAGAGAGGCACTAAGCATGTGTAATGGAAAGAGACATCCCTTAAAAAAGAGAAAAGACAGGCAGCTTGAACAAATTAAGAGCTGGAAAGAAAGGACTCCCTTGATGTCTTAATGGCCATTGGTTGTTACAGTAATACACCAACAACCAGTTACAGAAAGGGTGCTGGACTAGAGCCTTGTGAGACAAAGAAAAAATACCTTGCCTTGCAAGGTATTTGTCTAAAAGTGAGGCAAAATCCCTGCTGAGGAACAGTGTATAATCATCAAAATCACAGACAAGCACAGTACAATGTCTCCTAGCACAGTGGGACACAGCCCTGTGCCAGGGGATGCTAAAGAATGCCCAGTCCCTAGGACCTCAGCAGGGGCTGCAAACCCCAGCAGGGAAATGGGGTATCTTCTGCAGTAAGACTTCTCTCTGTCACACCACACTGTCTCCAAACCCAGGACCTTGCAGCTCTCAGGGGAAATGAGACATTACAAGCTTTGGGGAATTTTGGGTACAGGGACCCTAGAAAGCTCCATTGTTAAATGCCCCATCATCCTCACATGCACCATAAAGGGCCCAGAGTTTGTGATTCAAGCAAGGAAAGGCAGCTGTTCATGAGCCTCAGTACCTTGACAGAGCTTGTACTGGACAGACACACATGAAATTCATGCACTGAGTTTATTGTCAGCACAGAATTCTGCCCACAGAGTCTACAGAAAGGCATTCTTATGGCATGAAGACAGTCCTTCCTACACCAGGGAGCCTCTGGGAGCCATTTGGGAACTTCAGCCCACCAGCACTACTGGCATATTCAATATGAAGTTCTGTATCTACATTCCACACAAAGGATGTTGAAGTCCAAGCAAGATGCTCGTTTTCCTCACTGCCTTTCTATACCTGGCCTGACTTGCAAGTGCTAATGGAAAAACTGAATAAAATACAGCAGTAGAAGAGTTAAGTAATCCAGCAGCTTCTGTAAATGATTTAACAATTTGTAGTGCAGTTGAGCATACACATAGACTGCTTTGACTTAAAAAAATCATGTTCATAAATAGTCAAGTAAACAATAAAAAAAAAGGCTCAGTGAAGGCTACATTTTAGGACATTCAGACTATCTTGTAAAGATACTGTTTGCCAGTGGCTGTAAGTCAAACAGCAGCAGTATTTCAGACTGCCATGGAAAGTATGCCTGCATTAAAACCCAGCACAAGAAACTTTAAATCCCTGACAGCATGTGGCCATGCATGAGATCACTGTGAAAAGCTGCAACATTTTCTTGAGCTCTTTATTTTTGTTTCCTGAGAAGCCATAATCAGCAGTTTATACCCAAAGTCTAGATGTAAAGTCAGCACAGGCTGGACTAAGTCCAGGAGTTGCATTAGTTCACAATATACAGGAAAAGAAGAAAATCCTATCCAAGGAGACCCAGAGCACTAGAATGCTATTTAATGAAGGCTGAACAAGACTAGAGCACTGCTCTAGTGAGGGCACTATATAGGGATTTCACTGGGATACCATAATTTCATTTTTATAGTCAAATTCTCACTTTCTGCCCTCAAGGGTATGTGTGCATATGTGCGAAAGTATCCTATTAAACAATTTGGCTTTATGGAAGTTCTCAACTGGTTCCTTTTTTGGGAGCTTTTTTTTAGCTAAGTAGTAATATCATTATTAACTGCAAGTCATTATGAAGAACAGTGTGTGAGCATCCAGTTTCTAGTATTTCAAGGGTCTGTGGGTGCATAAAACACACCTGCATAGAAACTGGGTTTTATAGGAAGAAATGTTTTATTGGTTGGGCTTTTTTAGATTTTTTTTTTCATCTATTGACTATTAGAACATTTTATGTGAGAATAAACATGCAACTTACCTATCCTGCCATTTTGTCTTGCAATCAGAATGCAAAGAACAGCAGAAGTCAGGTAACTTGGTAAATAATCTCAAAAAATTACTTCCGAAAACAGAAGGGCAGGGAGGAGAAAAAGGAGTAACCTGAGGGATGCCAAGGTGAATGAGCTCTAGGAATGCCAGAAATCTACATTTAGTGTGGACTGCTCTCATGTTTTGTTTCAAAAGTTGTTTCTCTGTGGAAGTCATACTGTTAGTTATGTTTCTTTTTCGAATCAGTGAAGCAAACAACTGAATGTGTTCCAGGATCACTACTTTGTGGAAAATTCCTTAATGGTAACATCCAACAGCAAACATTGTTAAATATTGTAACAAATTTATCCCTTGCTACAAAAATGTAAAACTAACATGGTATTTCTATTTTCTTATCTACAGGGCTTAAGTGCTTCTGTTCATTGACTTTTTTTTCCTCTTTAATATCCTCTATAATGGGAAAAACAAACAAATGTGGGCTCTGTACAGAATTTTTCAGTTTTTAAAACTGGAGACTGCAGCAGGCCTTTTGCTTCCTTTCAGTTATCCTCATAAAGAGATAGGAGTTGGAAAAATACCTCAGAACAGATTTGGGCTCCAATTGAGTTGGAAGAATCTACAGCTAACCCATTTCTATTGACTGAAATTGCTTTAATTAACTTTTTTCCCCTTCCCATTTTTAATCCCATCAAGTGTTATGCCAGCTAAATCTCTCTCTTTCCAAGCACAAGTATTATTAATTTATCATGATGGAGCGCTATAAATACTCATATTTCAATTTCATAGAGCATTCTGGCTACTTCTGCCATAAATAAAAGCTTCTTACACAACATGCAGCCAATATCTGTTAGAACTGAGCCATCACACTCCATTAAGCTGCAGTCAGATTACAGCTTTTCTGTAACTTGTTCCACACCACCTATCAGTCTAATACTGCCACTCCTTTTTGGTCCAGTACGAAAACAATATATTCATTTTATCTTCTAATATTTCCTTCCCTATGTACTTGCTACAGAGAGGCCATACTCAGTACCACCAACCCTGGAGTCTAAGGGTGATCTGCTGTCCAGTGTGGGTGTTCAGGACATTTCCTGAGACTCATAAAACAGGTTACTAAAGCACTGGCAATGCTGCTGAAGTGGTAGTGGTGGAGGGCATTCACAGCTAATTACAGGTAAATTCTTGACAAATTTGAGAGCAAACCACAAAAACCTTAGCTCCAATGCTAGCCATGTGATCAAAGAGTTCTGTGACTCCAGTACCCCATGGAAGGGATATTTTAACATACTTTGATCTTTTAAAGTTTCCATAAAACTACCTTCAAGTAAGCCAAGGCACAGCCATGCCATATCCTACAACATCAAGGATCAGGGAAGATGCTGCAGTCTCTCCCACTTGCTGTGTAACTGCTCCCAATACCTGACAACATTTTTCAAATTGTTGGTTCAGCAGGTTGGAGGAAGTTGCTGGCAGAGAAAGACAAATGCTATTACAGCTATACCCTTTCCTGGCAAGTAATTTATCTGGATTAGATTAAGCTTTTCTGACCTCCTCCACCTACCCAGGGCTTGGGTTAAATTCCAGGGTTACCTATCCAGCCCTGCTGTACAAATGGGATCCAGCTGAGTAAACAGCTCTGCCCTCCTAACACACAGCAGTGGGACCCAGAAAAATGAACAGCCTGGTTCCTGGGACTCCTGACACCACTACAACACCATCAATCGTTTTGACCATCATAACTGATACTGAAAGTCAGTCTGGCATGATAAAGGCAGATACTGTAACTTTAAAACACACACAGAGGTTAATTTAGGGAGCATTTGTACAGACAGCCCATTAAACATAACTAAGAAGTCAGATGAGCAAGAGAGATTTTGACTTCTACTTTAACATATTTAATCTTTCATTGCTTTAACTATAATATTTATCAATTTAGGATACAGCACTACAGAAAAATATTGAAAAGCTTTTTTAAAAGTAGTTCTCCTCTGCTCTCCACAGTGTACAGTCCAATACATACTGACAGTGAGTGCATCATCAGATCTGTACTGAAACCACATTAATAACACAACCTAGTTCAAATCTTAGAAACAGCACATTGCCAACTCTGATAGCAGCACAAATAAAGCATCTGATATTCTACAAAGCCTTGAAACCTATTTTTTAAACATTTCAACTCTGAATTTGGCTTCTGCTTGAGTAAAAGAAAAGGTTTTTAAAAAGCCCACTAGCATTCAGGACTTTTTGTTAGAATAGATTAGATCAGATTTTAGAAGCAAATACTTTTCTTTAAGCTCTTACCTCTACAAATATGAACTTGGTGTTAAGTAACTTCTTAAGTCAGCAGTGTAGGTAAGGATGGCAACCAATTGACAAAGAACTCCTGAAACTAGTTTTGTCTTATAAAGTTCCTTTAGGTAAAACCAACTATTTGTCTACAAATGACTGATGTGGCAATCATGATTCTCAAAAATCCCACAAAACCAAAACCTTACAAAGAGAGGTCAAAGAACTAAAATTTCTTATCCCCAAGATACAAAGAACAGTCATGAGCTCATCAGGTACTGGTTTTATGGCCTCCCGCTGTTTAACAGGCTGTGAAGTCCTTATCTCTTTCTACAGTATAACAATCATCTTCCCACCCTCCCTCCTCCCCTGAAGGAATATCATACCAGCCAGCTCCTCTTTGGCAGTTCAATGCATGTCTGATTAAACAGGGCAGTTTTTCATAACTTCTGTTTAACCTTGAAATCTGCTGCTTCTATTTCAGACCTGATGAAGTGCTCGTGTGCCTGCAAGCTTGGCTCATTTTTTCCCCCTATACCAGCTGGTCTAATAAATTACCTCTTCCTAACAACCTCATGTTGGCTATGTCCTTAGATCATACACAGCTAAACACTATTATGCCACTCCAAACTTGTGTTAAACCATGATAAAAAGTACGGCTGGCTTAAGAAATAATAAAAAAACCAAAATTACTCAAACTACTGCCTTGCATTACAGGTAGCCATGCACTTTGCCACTCCTCACACAGATGAGGAAAGGATCACTTTTAAATTGTTGCTAAGAACATGAGCATTTTCTGTTTAAGCTGCTCTAAATATATAACAAAATATATAGACTGGACATTTTAGTAAGCTTGAGATGACTCCAGGTCTGATGGTTCCCTGTCTGCCAGAGAGAATGAGTTTAAAACATGCAGTTTGCATGATTTGAATTTTAAAGCAACTTTTTTGCCGAATTTGAGAAAGGGAAGGGGGTGAGGAAGGAGCATTTTGTTGCAGAAAAATCACCTCTTTTCAATCCATGGGTAAAAAGTCCTTTCTTTAAGGTCGGGCAGTTGGAGGCTTAACTCTTGTTTCAGACATGCCTTTATTTGGAAACAATGCAGGAGCAGGCAAGGCAGGGCTTTTGCAGAGATGCTGCCTGGCCACAGGCAGGCTAACAACAACTTGGCAAAGTGACAGGCAGCTCTGCACAATCAATACAGCCATGTGCTCCTTGAACAAAAAAAACAAAACAAGCTTGGAGTTTACGGTTTGAAAAAGCAAGCAAACAAAAAACCCCCTTTGTAATTGCTTATTAATCATTAAAGGAGAGAGGCCATGCCAGAGCTCCATAGAAATCCCACAAGGATGAGGCTCACCCAGCTGCACTCTAGGGACACTGGAGCACAGGGCTGCCTCCAGGAGTGCAGGGTACCTGCTCTGGAGCACAAGCAGCAGCTCCACAGCAGAGGCCACAGCCCTGCAAGGCACAGCCAGAGCTGGCCAGGAAGTGCTGACAAAGGACTCGATGTAAAATTCCAACTGTAAAACATCATCAATGTACCAAAATGCAGGAATTCAGGGCAGCTCCCACACTGGTGTTGGCACTTGGCTGCTCCCAGCAATACCTGCAAGATGGCTCCTTGAGATCACATCCCCCTTCTTCCCACACACAGAGAAGAGACTATTTTTACACAGCCGCTGACCACTTAGACAAAAATAAATGGAAGGAAAACTTGAGGCCAGTCATCTTCTTGATACTCCTCTCTCCCAGGGATCTCAGGAACATTAGAGGCAGAGGAGACCAAGGGAGAAAAGAAGACCCCAAGAATTTGAAGAAATAACCTGGCCTCAAGTGAAAGATCACAATCTGCCTTTTCTTTCTTAACCCTGCTTTCTCTCACACGAAGAAAAAATTCAGCTAGAAAAGCTGACATATATTCAGAAATTTTTCTTTTTTCTTTTGGAAAAAGAGACTCCATCAAGCTCCATTCAGGTTTTCTTCCCTACCTTCTTCCTCCCTAGTGTTGTCAAGGTCAGATACAGGAGCCATACAAAAAGGTATGAAAGCAAAACAGAAAGAGGAGGTATCTATTTAAAGGTACTTTAATCCTCTTCAGAAAAAGCCTTTTTATTCCAGAAGTTAAAGTTCACACTCTGCACAATGTTTAGCTTGTGGTTTTCCCTACACTCCTGAGGCATCGGCTCAGTGCTGTTGAACTGAGGAAAAAATATCCACTTCACTGCTGATCCCAGCACTGGGCCTGGGTGGACCACCACCACCACCACCACCACCACCACCCAGCCAGCCTCTCACTTCCAGCCTCTCTAGACCAGTGTTCACAGTGACATCTGGCTTCTATGACAGGAACCACTCAGACCCATCCTCTGATGCATGGTCATGAGAAAGAAGGGAAATACTTACTGAAATATTATTTTGCTAAGGAAAAGCCCAGCTTTCCAACTAACATGGTTTTTCTTTGAAGTGAACAGATTTGTGATAAGGGTTTGGCATCTGTTCAGTTCTTCCTCTGTGACAAGCAACTTTCCTGTCTCCTGCATGGATGCAATCAGCACAGCTCTGGCTGCCAGCATGTGACATCCAAAAGCCTTTCATGCACAACAGTCTTGAACTTGGTTTTCCATCATGAAATACATCTTGCAGATGTTTGTTTTTTTTCCACCTGATCTCATGTGTAGAGGCCACATGGTTAAAGCATCCTTAGTAAGCAGGAAGAAGGTGAGCAGGACCCAGCTGCTGTGGCACAAACCCTCTTGAAGGAAAGGGACTCAAGACTGAGCAGTGTGGAAGACCTCATGCTTACTTAATCATGCAAACTGCAGGATCAGGCAAGTGATAAATATGCTTTCCTCTCAGAGCACCCCGAAGGCCTCTGTCAAAAAGGCAGCCTGTGTTTCACATCCAAAAGCAGACACTGCCTCTTTAGTCACCCTACAACAAGGGCTGCTGAAAGCTGAGGTTAAGAAATGATTTACCTTCTCTCAAGATTGCATCACATCTCACTAGACATTACCAATTTCCTGTTGTACTCCCAGAACTGATGAGAGTTCTTAGAACTATTATTTCTGATAAAATGCATTTCAAAATGTAAGACTTTTTTCATATTCGTGGTCACAAAGCATCTCTATTAGACTTACTGACTGCTGAAGAGTAGAAGAAAGATTTCAATTTCAAAGCAAGTTGGAATGATTTTCTAAATTAGCCTACACTTTCAGAATCAATTTAACCTGTTTTGAGGTTCACAGTTGCTTTCAGGCCTTTTGCTTGAATTTAAGAACTGCTTCATCAATGTTTACAATGTTTTTTTCAGGTGTTTCTGCAGCAAACCAAATTAACAAGTTTGGTTTAGATTTTAATTTTATACAACATCTAAAAAAAAAAATAAATCCAAGAATTATTTTCTTCCTCTTCCTTCTATGGATTGTGCTATTAAAAGTGTCCTGTGGTAAAAATTTTGAGTTGAGAAACACGGGAATGTGTTCTTCCTTTTCACCCTTTCTATTTAAGAAAGGAAATATTATTAGAATTGGAATGGTAACATTAATTTCAGTAAGATCTCACAATTTAGAGCTTTAACCTCCTGATTCCAGGGTAGCTATAATTGTGTTCAGTAGTTTTGCCCATTGCACTACTACAAAGCCAAAATAAATGGAAAAGCCACAGAATATTCTGAGTTGCAAACAATGCACAAGGATCATTGAGTCCAACTCTGAATGGCCCACATGGGGTATGAACCCACAACCATGGCTATTAGCTCTAACCAAGTGAGATAAGAAATATGAGGGATTGGCATTTTTCCTAGAGTTTTAATCAATGCTGTCAAAAAATGCAGTAGCAACTGATTGCTGCCTTGAGTAAGTAAAGGTGGTGAAGTATTAGTATTCCCTGCAATAAGGCTCATGAACACTACAGATTGCATATAAGAATTGGCAGTTTTCAAGAGAGCCACCACAGCAGAGCAGCCCAACCCTGCAGGGCAATTTATGACAAGTGAATGAGCCAGAAACGAAAATCAATTCAGTGACAAAAGTAAGTTCAAAAGACAAACAGCAACTCAACCACTAGAAACTGATTTATTTCCACAGTAGCTGGATGTAAATACTTTCTCTTCCCTGCACTGCTAGACTTTCAGTTCAAGGAATATTTTAAGAGATTGAGAACCTACATCCAACACTGTGGCTCCCTCTGATTGTTGTATTGTGTTAAAACTATTGTGAGAGTATGTTCAGCCTAGTTAGCCAAGAACTTTACCACCTCTGTAATTAACTCTGGAATCTGACATCATCATCCCCTCAGGGTTCTCTTAAAATTTTAATAGCCTGGTTTATCAATATTCATTTGCCAGTATTACACTTCCAGGGATTTATGAAAACCCAATGGCATGTCAGTGCTCTAAGAGGTTCTATTCCTTCTGCTTCTTCCTTAGCACATTTATTACAAGTCAGAAAGTACATCAAGGCTGCAGTTGATCCAACCATCTGGGTCAATTCATAGACATTAAGTGGCACAGCAGACACCTAGTGCTGCTGCTCAGGGTCCCATAAACCCCTCCAGTGGACATGATGCTTCTTCACAGGCCTCATCAGTTCTAGGCTATAAAAACTGTTTCTCCCTTATCTCCTCCTGTTTCTCTCCTCCTACATGCCACTGCAATTACAAGCCAAGCCCACAACAGCCAGCCCTTCAAAGGCTGCTCCTTTGTAAGAGAGCAGTTGCCCAAACCACAGAGTTTATCAGATGTGTACAGGGAATTATTCCCCATAGTCAGCTTGTTTCAGCAAGTGCTACAGCACAGATGGGACTGGCACACTGCAACAGCTAAATAAAGTTTGTGACACTTTGGTCCATTACCAAGAGGCATAAACATTTCTTCTGTATCACAGGCTGTAATTTGTTTGACAGTTTTTTGTGTTTTCCAAATTGTGACAGTGCTGAAGTTTTAGGCCACTGGCCTGGACATTACTGTATGTCACAGACATGGGAACCAACCATCCCCAGATGTGAAGCATCTCCAGTTCTAAGAGGAGAGCTCAATAAAAGTTCACAATGAAGGTAGATCAAAAGCTCTTATGAATCTAAATAGCACAACAAATATTTAGAGCATAGCTTGTAAGGAATGTGAGATTCAAGGCTACATTTAATGCATTGAGCCAGGTATTTATTAAGCCCTAGGCTTCCTCCCAATAGTTATGCAAATTGTAAAGCATAACTAGAAAGCCAAATAGTGTCATTTCTCCTACATATTCCTTAGCTATATTTCTCCTTTGTCAGCAAAGAGGCAGCTCAGCAAAGCTCAGAACTACTTTTGTCATTTCCTGACAAAACAAATTTAGTTAGAACTTTCTGAAGTTATTGTCAAGCCTTACCTTACAACAATTTATGCAATTATGTGATTTTCCCCTCAGCATTACTGCTTCAGAACAAACAAGGTAAGAGGTTTGATCTGTCATAAATGAACATTCCAAGCTTCTGATTTCTGCTTCTGCTTGAAATATTTACAGAACAATGAAAAGCTCTAAATTTGGAAGAGTAACTTCCAACAGCACCATTTGGCAAATGCAATATTTAAAGGCACCTCCAAAGAGAACCTCTAGACTATTCAGCAGGAAAAAAAGAGAAGAGAAATATGAATAAAGAATAACAAGTAATAAAAAGAATATAACCTCTGAAGGGAAAGGAAGGAGAAATTAGAGATCAGCAACTGAAACAGTGAAAAAAAAAGGTCAGAAGTCCTGAAGGATGTAATCATGATCCTATTTTAAAAAGGGAAAGGCTAAAATTGTGACTGATACAATGGCCTATGGGGCAATCCAGAAAGCCTGAAGTACCATAAATAAAATGGCTTTGTAGAACATCATCACTTGATGCTTCCTGTAGCTCCCAGATCACAGCTCTGGCCAGAGGCTGGTGTTTGGGAAGGCTACTGAGAATTCCCACCAGAGCCTGGGGGAAAGCTCTGCACTGCAGGCAGCCTGGACACTGGGCAGGCACAGCAAGCACACATCACTGTGGCTGGATTACACCATTTCTGCTTGGCTTCTGGAGAGAAACCAGCTTATTTGGACTTGTTTTTCAGCTTCCTAGCCTTCTTTGGGGAGGGAATAATTTATGCTATGTCTTCAGAACACAAAGACCTATTGACCAAGTCACAAGATGCCTGCTTGCCCTAACCAGGAGAGATTCTTTGTGGCGCAGGGGGAAGGGGAGCCTTTCACTTTTATGGGATCTCCCTTAGAAGCAGAATGTTTTTTTTTTAAATATTATGATTATTTGAAAAAGCAACAGAAGTTTAAAATCATTTACTTCAAGAGTCTGACCCAAAAGCTTGATTGTTGCTTTGCTAAGAGCTCCAAAAGTAGGTGAAAAAAATCCAAACTGAGTCCAGCCTGCAAAACTCTTACAGCACCATCAACCCCCTTTATTTATTTATTTTCAGTAGCTTGCCAGTTAAATCTCAAGCCTGCAATCAAATCAGGTTTGGGTAGCTGTCAACCCTTAAAGCTGAACAGCTACAACACTTTGCAGGTGGTTTAAGAAAGACTTTTGGCTATAAAGAAAAACATGATGGGCTGGATAAAGCTGAATGCCCAATTTTTTGGCACTCAATACTCCTGTAGGATAGACAGCCATGTTGGCCAGCTTGAGGGTCCTGAATTGTGCACATATTTCCAAACATTTTGAGCCTGTCTGCCTTGCTGGACCACCCACAGGGAGTACAGCTTGATGGCCATGGGAACAGTACCACCAACTACATTGGTTTTTACTGAACTCTACTGAATACACTTAACCTACAGTGAGCTGACAAAGTTACTCCTCTGTGGAGGAAGATCCACACATGTCTGCACAGCAGGAGATGCAGTGAGGCATCCTGTTGCAGGCAGAAGGGCACATCTCAGCTCCATAGGCTTTCATGGCTAGGTTTTGCCCACCAGGTTAGCAACATGCAAGGGACACACTTATGCTTTGCTCCCCAGGTAACAGTGAAAGTGCTTGACATAAAAATCTGTGCTGGTGGAAGCAACATAGACACCAGAAAACATCATGGTAATTCAACTAATTGTTACATGTCACAAGAGAGAAGCAATTCAGAATTGTTAATCAGCCTAAAGCTCACTTCAACTCAAACCATTCTTTAGACTCTGCAGTTGAGCAGCAGGTTGTGTTTCACAGACTGAGTCAAAGATATGAATAAGGAGTAAACACCCCCAGGACCTGATGAGGCATTGCCAGGGTCTAGGTCATGTAAGTGAAGCCATGTTGAGAACCAGTCATTTACACCTCCTGGGGTGTAATCCCATGGTGCAATATTTAGATTAAATCTCAGGCCATTATCCCAGCATATCAACCCTGTCTGCTCCCAGCAGAGGTGCCTGAAGATCCTGCTTAAACTAGCTCATTTATCCAATCAAGACAGGAGAAACAAAAACATGAGAGAGCTCCTCTTGTGTCTCCTGGGGACGGTGCTGGGCAGGGCCAGGAGTTGGACTCGATGATCTTTGTAGGACCCTTCTAACTCAGCCTATTCTGATTCTTTAAGTGCTTCCCTTGAAGACACCTCTACCTTTCCATCTCAGGGCCTGGTCCCTAATCCTTGATCTCTCTCAACTCCTGCTTCTCTCCTCTCTGCCTTGCTGAAGTCTTGCACAGGGAGCAAGTGGCCTGCTGTGGAAGGCCACCATGACACCAGGAAGTACAAGAGAGTGAGCCAAACAATTATTGATTTATCTGAAGCATTTGCTGAGAGGATTATGTGTGGAGTCACTTCTTTCCTGACAATTGACTTCCATGGAGCTGTGCTGTCATGACATTTCATTGTCTGCATTCAGTCCCTCACAGGCACTTGAAGTCACTTATAAAATTCTACTCAATTACTGGGCCCTAGGTTTCAATCAAAAATATTTGTACATTTAATATTTCACTACAAATGTGCTACTTCTGTGCTGGCTTCAATTAAGCTTTAAAGTACTTGTGATATCAAATATAATCCTTTCATAGTTGCAATTCAAAATTATGCCCCAATTTTACTTATACCTATTTTTACCTAAGCCCAAACAAGCCAGCACAGGCAGTATATGAGCTTTGGTCATTCAAGAAAAGAGTTTACATATATCTCAAATCAAAGGTGCAGAACTAAGTAATTTCAAGTAGAAGACTGTTCAAACTTATGTCCTCATGACACTCTTCCAGAAGCACTACACAGAGGCAAGTAGATTGTGGGCAGTTTTAATATTGGGCTAGAAGACACAGCAGTAGACTTGGTCCAAGAATCAATACAGTGTCTTAAAATAAAGCAGAAGTTCTCCAACATTTGCTTAAGTCTCTAAATCAAGCAAACAGGCCGTCATGAGCACAGTATGACAGACCTCACACCACAAACATTTAAATCCCACCTGATGAGGTGAAAGCAAAGCACTGAGGAACCTCACAGAGCTCATAGGCACTCCAGCTTTTATCTCATCTCTTGCCATCTAACCCAAGCCAACACAGTGCTCCCTCCTCACCTGTCCTACACCCTCACTCCCACACTGAGCACCTCTTTCCAAAGCCTGATCTTCCTCTGCTGCTAATTCAGCACCCACATTGACTCAGCCATGGTAAGCAGGTCTGAGCAACCCACAGGACCTCAGAGAAGTGGAAAAAACTTCTGATAGAGCAGTTCCCTGATCTGTGTGGCCATGTATTCAACTGATACTATTGGAGAGAGTGGTTCCAGAGCAAGCTGGGAATGCAAAGGCAAGTGGGAAGGATTCCTAAATTGGTATTTTAAAGCAAGATTGCCATTTCCACTATTCCTATCTGCCAATCCAAACCATCAGCTGCCTAAAGTAGTCAGAAGAACAAAATTGGTAACCCTGGCCTTAAACAAAAATTGAGGAGATCTCATTTTGAAACTTACCCACCTGAAGCCTCAATCCACTTCAAGACAGCCCTAAGCACCAGTCTACAAGCAAATAAATAGCAAGGCCACTCCTGGCCTCTCTGGTTTAAAGCAGGGCAGCTACAAAGAACACAAAGTCTCATGGATGATTTTATGCTTTCTTTCTTGCAATTAGTAATTGCTATGAATCCTAACTAACAGGTCTGGAACACATTACTTACTCAGAGAACAAAATGTTGGACAGAACTGTTGATGCTATGTTTTCTCCTTTGACTTAACACTTACAAATCCTTATAGCCAGCAAATATACACAGTCCAAATAGCCAGAAACACAATTAACACCAGAAAATCTAGGCCTCTATGACTCAGTCTGAGTAAGTGCCAGGATGGATCATTTTCCTTTGCCCACCTAAACATAGCTCTTACATATAAAGGGTTGTGACTTCATCTAATGATTGAACAGCAAAGGCTGCCAGCCTCTGATCGGAAGAGAAATGCCAAACATTTGCATATACAGGAGCTTTTTTTTAACTTCACAGCTCTTTCAGTTCCTTTCAGAGTTCTCTGATCTGAACATTTATCTCTTATCTGGCACACTATCTTGTAAATGAGCATGCAATCATCAGACCTGTGCTTTTGAGCTGTGATATACTTCAAGACAACCATTTCTTGGCTACTTTTTAAAACAACCTAGCCAGGTTTTCTACATCTTAAACATGCCATTCCCACCACTGCAAGATCTCCATCTGGACAGGTCACTCTTCAGATTCACACAACAATCAGGAGCCCTGATGAAGGCTTGGTATAGATTCCTGCACTCCAACCCTGCTGGCACCAGCTCTGCCTGGCCTCCACTGCACCACTCAGCTGCTCAGGGCAGCAACATGTTTGTGTCTGTTTGCCCTTTACAGATGTGTACACACACCTATCTACCTGCCTGATC
This sequence comes from Molothrus ater, assembly GCF_012460135.2. Taxonomy (NCBI): domain Eukaryota; kingdom Metazoa; phylum Chordata; class Aves; order Passeriformes; family Icteridae; genus Molothrus; species Molothrus ater. The sequence goes on from NC_050478.2 coordinate 15,642,414, forward strand.
CCCACCCCTCCAAAATCCCTGGCAGATGTCAAGGGTAGATTCACATGTTATTTCATAAAATTCATTTTGTCAGCATATGTGGTCAGTTCAGTTGGTCCTTATTGCTCCAAATAGGCCAAAAGACCCTTAACCTTTCTAGGAATGTCAACAAGAGGGGAAAGAAAGAATAAAAGTTGTCCACACATCAAATACAAACAATTTTTGCAAACAGATGTTTCTTCCACAAGTGTTTGGGTACAAAACGACTGTAGTCAGTTGAAACACAATTCTAGATGATTGCTACATAAGCAGAATTGACCACAAGAAAACTTCTAATGGTTTTGTTCATTCTCAGAACAGCTAGTTGACTGAAAATGCAATGTTGATTTTTTTGCAGAGGTTCAGTTTCCAATAATTCCAATATAAACTCACAATGCATTTTGACAATGTCAAAACTGTCACAATTACATTTGCAGCATACCTTTACATATCTGTGTACTGATAAGCAGAGTATTTTAGTATGCAGAGCTCTATAACCAAAACATATCCTGTGCTATTTTTCAAAGTTTGGTTTAAGGAATGGAATTTAAAGAAATATGGGAAACTTCACGCTGAGAATTTGTTTTTTAAATCTGAAATGCAGCCTTTAAAGACCTGAGTTAATTTTACAGGTATGAAATGAAGTTTCCCATTCTAAAACTCAACCTTCATCTATAAATGTGAAGTTTCCTTACATGCCAAGCCAATCCTTACAATCCAATCAGAATGAAAGGATGGGGGCTGAGCTGTGTTTTCAGTGTACAACTGTGTACAACTCACACAGCAACTCAGGGAGCTAGGACATCTCTTTTGTTTGAAACAGGTTAGTAAAAACTAACTCCAGAGCATGCAGAAGCTTCATTTGCCTCAGCTTCAAGTTGCTTAGAATTACCAACACTAAAGCCTTGAGCCTGCTTTTCAAATTAATTATATGCTCTGGATGTTTGACTACAATAAGAAATACATCATTCAAGGTTAGCTTTACTCACCACAAAAAAATAGCTGCTTCTCTTCACAATGAAGAGGTAAAAAAGTGAAGTCCAGTGCTGCTGGAGCAACAACTGTGCTGGTTGTTCAGCTCCAGTTGCCTGTGCTAGAACATCTGGCAGGGCTTTTTTATTGGAACTGAAGGCAGGCAGGAGTTACAATTATTGACACCAAAGCCAAGTGAGCCCATGTCTCAACTCCCAGATCTAACTTGTGGCTGCAGGGTGAGCCTTACCCAACCCTAGACACTGCTGGAATGCCAACAGCTGCCTGAAATGCTGCTTTCAGTAGGATTTCCCCTCATTTTCAGGGCCAGTTGCCACTTAATGGAAAATGACATAGACATACTGTCCATTTTTCACTCTAATATAAACAGATGGGGCAATTATTTTCTAAGAGTTAAAGAGTTATTCTAGCTGTCTCAGAGGCTTAACTGGGCTTCTTGTCAGAAAGGGCAAGATTGAAAAAGTCACATGTGAAGCACATATGACTTGCATATTCTCTAGATCATTTGGTGCAATTGTTTTGAAACAGTGATCCACAGTCCTTCATCCTTCCACAGAGAGCTGATGGGAGACAGTGCTACCTTTGTTTCATTTTAGGGAATAGACAGTAATTTTGTCTAAATCTAAGGCTGATTAACAGAGCAAGAATGAAATCCTGCACATCTTTGCTGCCTGCCAAGAGTTTTACAGGTATAAGCCCCAGGAGCACATTTGGCAGTCATTAACTCCACAGAAATATCATCTACTTCTCACAGCACTTTGGCACACAATCTCTGGACTAACACCTGAATGCAGTCCCTTTGTAACAGACACTGGTAACAGCATGGCATTTTTTGGTGTCAAACAGCTCAGTTCTGTCAGGAAATTGCACAATTCCTTCATAATGGTCTGATGGAGGCTCAAGTTGCTTTAGAAATGTATATGGCCCTAAATATTATGACACATGAAGCTTGATGTCCAAGTTCCTTGTGATGATTTTTTTTTGTGTACACGAAGAGAGACATGGAAAGCCAAATAATTTTAATGTGGGTCTTTGAAAACTGACTTCACTTTTTTTTTTAAACTCTGAAACCTGGCATCATTAGAGCAAAGAGAGACCATTCCATCAACTAAATCCAAATAAATCATCAAAGAGTTAATGCATAATTGCTGTACCCTCTGTACTGAAAGACTCCCTTCAACACACCCCCACGTGAATCAGTGACATCAGAAGCATTTTTACCACCAGTTACCCAATGCATTCTTATCTGCTTAAGGCAGACTCCAAGTAGGACATGTTTTGCTCATTAAAAATCACGACCTTCCAATGTGTCCATTAACTCTCATGTGTCCAGTTGGGAATAGAGCAAAAGCAGGGAATTAACCAGGTGAGACCATGGTGCACACTAATTCCTTTGCAAGCTCACTAATTCCTTTGCAGTACCCAAATGGAGGCTTCTCCATGCAGAAACAGAAGACAGAAGCTTTTGCTTTCAGCAAGAAAAACATTCTGCAGACTGCAAGGCCTCTGCATAGTCAATAATCTCAGCCATCCTGTTCCTGCAGACTATTCCACAGCTTTTGCCTCCTGAAAATTACAGTGAAATTTCCATCCAATACAGCCAACACATTGGGAAGCAAACATGAACTCAAACAATGGCAATTTAAACTAAATAAGCTTGTGCAATTTTCTCCTCTGTTCATTATATTAAAGGTTTCACAGACACCTGACCTTGTGAACATGTTCTAAGAAAATAAAAATTACAATATTACATTTAAAAACCTCAAAACCACAAACCACAAATTCCACACATTCTTAGTCACCTTTTGCATAAACAAATGTACTAAACTACATACAGCTTTCAAACCACTTCATCAACATAGAGACAAGAGAAACCTCAGCTCATACTGTGTTGTACTGTGTAAGACAGACACTTTCCAAACAGAAAACTGGCAAAAGATTCCAGTGACCTGCCTAAATGCCTTGGTCACAAATGGCCCACCTCCACCACCTCTGAGCCTACCTGGACTCACTGTGAAGGAGCAATGTGCACTACCCTTTTCATTTTCCTCTACTAGACACTTCTGGGGAGTTCCATGTACAGTTACAGTGCAATCTTTCTTCTCTGCATAAAAAGGTAAACATGGCATAGTTAGAGACAGATTAAAACTGCTTTATGCCCCCCCTACCTTCATCCCATAAAAAGTATCAAATACAAAGAATTTAGTGAAGAAATGTTAAGTGCACAGCTAGAGTTCTGCTGAATAAAGCTCAGAGAAAATCTGAAATCCTCCTTCCTACTGGAAATTTTTGCCAAAAATGTCATTTAGCAATGCAATCAAGACAAAACAACATAGGAGAGGCAGAATTAACCTTTAAATTGAGATAGGGAAGTAAATTTACCTGTTCTAACAAGTTTAAACCTTTGCTGCACAAGAGAAGCTGATATTGTTACTTTCCATCAATCAAACTCTTTCCTTCATTTCACCCTTAGTGCACTCAAGTCTTAAATTCAAGTTAAGAGCTACTGCACACTCTGTGGTGTCTAACTTCCATATCTGAAGTCTCTGTGGTCTGTTTTAAGACTTTAAGGCATTGACACCTTCTAGCAGGTTTACAGGAACACAATGGGTGTTTTAAAATGGTGGAGCAATTTACAGCAACTTGCTTTTTAAAATATAATTACGAAAGGAAAAGAAAATCAGATCATACAAAAAAGGATGCTTATCAAAAATACTCATTTTAGTGGAAGCAATGTAAAAACACTTAAACTCAGTACCAGACTGAAACACACATCTGCTATACAATACAAAAATTAAGAAGATGTCTGAAGGAGTATTTTTATCTTCCTAACTCTCACTGCTTCTGCAGGTAGAAGGAGTCAAACTCCTATAAAATATGCAGACACAGGTGATTATTTAAATATATATCTAACAAAGTTTGTGGGAGAAAGAGTCACTATATGGGGGAGTTTGTTCCAATACAATATTCCTATCACTAAACTCAAAGTGGTTTTAAAATAGTAATGCTCCAGACATGTTCTGTCTTCTGGTATTCTCCAGGCTAAAACAAAGGTTTATATAATTCAGAATAAAAATTCTAGATCCATTTGAGAGAAATACAGATTTATAATCCTAATAAAATGGAAGGTGGCCTTAAATTGCTAGTTCCTGAAAGGGAAATTGAGAAGCAGAATTTTTTTTTTTTTTTGGGTTTTTGGTCAAGGACATTATTCTTGTGTTTCTGGTGATTAAAATACAACACCTGGAATATCCCTGAAGCAAGGAAACTCACCTTTCAACCCCCCTGTCTTTTACGCTCCCCCCATTTAAGCAGGCTGGAATAAACCCACTCACATTTCAACCTGACAATGCTGCAAATTTTCTGAAACAAATGAACTGTGAGCAAAGATATTCCTGCTGGGGAAGAAGGTAAAACAGTGCCAGTAACTTCTACCTCTTCTACCTGCATTGTCCTGGTAATGTTTAAAATTAAGAGAATGGAAAGTTGGAGCAAGTCTTCCTCAGAATGCTCCGAGTCTCAAAATAGAGCACAGTCATCCAATGCAACAGTACTCCCATGTATTTATAGAACTTCTTAAACACAAGAGAAAAATACCACTGAAAGTTTTGTTATTAAAGAAGTGTTCTTATAGCCATTTGCAGTACTATGGCTAAGGTTAACATAATAAAACCTAAAAAGAAAAGAGAAACACATCACACAAACCAACCAGCAACAGGACTTTCCATTCATAGCAGAATGAACTCATCTTCTAAGCAAAACCACGAGAATAAAAAGACAAAATGCCTTAAGGAAGGCTGAAGGACTGGCATGCACAGGCTGGAATAAACCCACTTGCATTTGAACCTGACAGTGCTGTGAATATTCACAAACAACTGGCTGGAGCAACGGGGTGCAAGCTGCCCGAGTGAGGTGCTACTTACTTCAGAATCCTGTAAAAAATCCACTTGTCAGTCTTTACACAAAGAGGACAGAAAGAAGGTACAGATGCAGCAAAAGGGGTCAAAGTCTTCTCAAAATAGTTACTGATAACGCCTGTAGGTCTCTCTGGCCAAGTACTTCATTATTCTTGTTTTAAAGAAGTTTCTCGCATCAGCTAAGATTCTTTTCCCAAGAACCTAACACTCACCCACTTAGAAAACAGAAAAGTGACTTCACAAAAGTTACCAAATATCAACATGCATGGCTGGCAAGTACATGTGCAGTCAAGATGATTCAGATAAGTCAGATAAATTTAGAACAGCGCTTTCCTAAAAGCATGCGTTCACCAAATGCAGTAAATATGCAGGAGCTATATCCAAGTGCTGATTCCAAACATCAGAGCAAAAAATTTATTAGTGAAAATCTCCTTTTAAGAGTTCGCTGCCATCTGAAGTCCTCAACAGTGTTATTCCTTGATCTGCCTTTAGTATTTCCATCCATCACTGGATTTATCCACATAAAAAGCTATAGGCTCTCCAACCTCTGAGGACTAAGCCAAATGCAGTGTGGCAACTTCACATAGGACCAGCCTTTTATGGTTGGAACAGTAGAGCTTTGATACAGCTAATCTACCATAAATAGCTCTTGAAACTCAGAAGGATCAAATCAGCTGTTGCAACAGTCCCAGCCTGTAGCTGCTTCAAATCCAATTATACTGTCAACCCTGTCTTGCAGCTCTCCCTTTTATTCCCCCCGTCCAAAACATTTTCAGTCCTCCTCCTGGCAGAAATTAGAAGCTGCTAAGGCAAACACAGCAGAAGCAAACCCTGAATTAAACAGATTCTGAAACAGATACACAAGTATTCTTACAACTACCTTAAGGAAGAAAGTTCTGTTCTCTTAAAAAACAGCTTAAGTATTTGATGCTCATAAAAAATAAGTTATCAGCCCTGACTTATAAAGCAAACACATAATTCGAAATAAGCAAACAGTTCCAAGAGCAGCAAGCACAGCTTTAAAAGGTGGATGAAACTAAGCAGATAAACTTCATGGAGCACTATCCATGTCCCAGATTAAGGCATAAGGCACTGAATTGCTTGCATATTTTTTCTGTAACCTAAATATACTTGAGAAGTACTAGGATACCCTGTTATAAATCCTTGAATTACAATGTTTCCTTTCAGGTAGTTAGAACCATTTCCCCACAAAGAAGTTGAGAACTATAATTTAAGAATTCTCGCAGCATTAAAAGCTTCCAAAATATATATTTACTAACCATATAAGTTGGTATAACTGAAAATTACCACCAGGACTACAAGAGCATAGTAATTACTGAGAAACCAGTGCAGTGACATTGTTCTGAGAAAAAAAAGCAGGTTTGGATCCAACAAAACATAGGTGAGCAGTATTATGTTCATGGTTCACCTCACAGTGCAAAGAAACAGTGCACAATGCAAGCATGTAGGTATATGCAAATAAAAGGCATTTTTTCAAACATCTATTATTAACATCCCACCAGTCTTTCCAAAACATCACATCCCAAAACATCAATTACTCCACTGCAGTACGGGAACTCTGATACTTCAAAGGGCAAGAAGTGTCTTGTGGGCAAAGTCTGTATCTCTACCTCCCACAAGCACGTAAATTCTGAACATTGCCAGGGCATCCTCCCAAAATACTGGGCAGGACATCTACACCTAGGCATCCACCCTTCTTTTTCAAGCAAGGGTAGAAGAGGATTGCCAATTCCTGCTTTGCAAACTGCTTTAAGGGCCTCTAGAAACTGCTCTAATGGAAGGGCTAAAATAAAAATCATCAGCTTGCACTTAATGGAAAATTGTCAGCCATACACCATCTTATTCATCTTCACACTTGTGTTAAATTTTATCATCTCTGTTAAAGGGCCTGTGTTTTAACTGATTTGCAAAGCATGTAACATACCTTGAACAGAAAAAGAATCACTAGTTGCCTACAAACACAATAACAAAACAACTTCAATTAAGTGTGGGTGGGTGAAATGCACTGGTTTGCTGTCTCCTTTAAATTGTGCATGAATAACCCAGCTGGGTCACCTTCTGGAAATCTCAGTAAAGTCAAAGAGCTATACAAAGGCACAGCCATTTTTCTCTTTAGGACCTAGAAAATGCCCAACTGAATCAATTCAGATACATGAGCATTTCATTAGCATGGAGTAAACTCAGCATGTTACAAGTAGATAAAACAGACCAGCAAGATCTGCCTAAGTTTATAATTTTGAATAGAGCTTGTAGAATATTACAGTAGTCACATTATACTTCTGCATTGTGGTGAAAAAAAGTAGCTGAACCAACTGCTGACAAAAGTTCAACAGAGCTGTTAAAAATGCAGCAGGCATGCTTGCAGCTGGTATGGAGAAAGAGCAGCCGAGAGCATGCTGCCACAGCACAATCACTGCTGCTTTATGCCCTATCCATAGCCATTAAAATCCAAGGTCTTTTATTACTGTGGAATTTGAAGGATGCAAGTTATGACATGGAAACACACCCCCCTCTCTAGAAGCAAGACAGGGATTGCTTGTTTCTTTTATAGAAACCACTCTACATTCATTCTCCATATCACACAAGAAACTATGTTGAAGATTTAGTGTTTGTACCTAATTTAAAAAAATAAATAAAAATCCTGCATGTGCTTTTTCATAGAAAATAGGCTTCCTTCACTACAAGCACATACAACAGAGCTGCCTACCACAGAAATACAGCAGTTTCTGCCTCTTCCTCCCCAATAAAAAATTTCTGTAAACACAGAGCAGAGGAAGCCACAGACAATACATTAGTTAATTACTGTCCCTTTACAACAAGCCTAACATCTAGAATGTATCTTCCAGACACTATCAGCTCTATCATCAAAGAGAGGATGAGAGACATCAAGCACTTCTCAGGCCACAGGTTCTGTCCCAGTGAAGACAGAAGTAAAAATTAACAGACACACTTTTGATTCTGAGGTCAGGCTTTGCTGGAGAGGATATGTGCTCCAGTGAGTAAGAGCCAAGAAATAACACCAAGAAATAACACACACTGAAGTGCACACAGCGCGCAAAGTCTGGGTTCAGCATTCCCTTATTTAACAATTCAGCTTCCCAGTTTACAGATAGCTTCTTTTCAGCTGGTGGGGGGGGGGAGCAGGGGAGGGGAAGGAGAGACTTCCCAGGAAAAAAAAACCCAGACAAATTTAATAAAAAGCGACTTACCAGCATCCATTGTTAGAATCATGACCCCACTTGTGTGTCCCAGGAAGCAGGAAGCCTTACCCATCCAGTGTATGAGAATGACTCAGAAGGACAGCATGGCTTTGTTTCAGCTTATATCTTCTGGCTCATTCACCCCTCCTCCCTTTAGTGGGATAAAAGTGTTGCCTGTGCCTGGCCATCCCCATTGGCTCAGCTAGGGGAACCTACCCATTTAGCACATTCAAGTTTCTGTGAGAGCCTAAAATGACTCACAGAGGAGTTTTTATTTATCTTTAAAAAAAAACCACCAAACACCAACAATGTTAAAAAAACAAAACCAAACCCAACACAAACACTTTCTTTCTGGGAGAATAAATCCTTTATTCTTTCACTATCAGACACAAATTACAGTGATGTTATTGCCATGGGGAGGAACAATTCCCTGAACTCTGAATTGAGGAGAAGGTGGCAACTTAGGGAGGACAGTCCCACAGTCTTCAGTAATCCCCAGTTCTGCTGCATTGTCTGTCCATGGGAATAAAGCCACACATTTTGTGTCAAAGCTTGTGCCCCCTAACCCAGCTTATATTCAATGCAAACTGTATATAATCCCAAAATTGAATATCTCCTGGTTTGCCAGGGAGGATTTGCTCTTCCATTTTATTTTTAAGTAGGTAGAACAGTAAAAGATTATTATCTTACTGAAGACACACACCCAGACTCCCAGACTCTACAGGTTTAACTCTGCAGTGAGGAAAATTAGGTGATATTTTCTTAATCTCCAGGATTCTCTAGGTGTAACAATAGGTACAATCTAGGCTCTGCCTGAAGAATTTGGAAAGCTGTTACAATCTGTTTGTGAGCATCCTCTCTAGTGAGATAATAGTATTGAAATAAGAAAAATCTATCTGATCAAGAGATATCATAGCCCATTGTTAACTCTGATCAAACCACAGCTCAGCTTAAAAAGTGCATTTGGGTGAGCAGCTGGAGGGGGAAAGGAATTTGTTTCTTTCTATACTGCAAAATCCTTAAGAATTTGCAGTCAGACCCCGAGAGGGAAGTGCTGTGTCTTGGCACCATAAACTGTCAGCAGATTTGATATTTGTCCTCAGGGGTTCAGCAAGCACAGAGAGGGGAACACGGGTGCTCCTTGCCTCTGGTAAGAGCCACCTTTTCTAAATAAAGCATGGACACATTGGGCTCCTGTCTCACCACATTACTCACCACCAGATAACCTAAGATTCATAACTCTGCGATACAACCACAAGTGTATTTTGGAAGTGTTGCTTGTGGTTGTTGAAATAAACAGAGTACTCTGTCTCTCCTGCCTCCTTCTGTTTTTAGAAAAGGTATCAGTTGCAAGTCACAAACACCGAGGTTTGTAGACGCTACTGATGAAGTCAGAATCCACAATTCAAAGAAATCAGCAAAAGCAGCACAATTGAATCATCCCTTCTCAGGTTTCTTGATCCTCTCTCGCTTTGCAGTGTGGCTTTACAGCAACACACCTGAGTCATTACACTTTCAGGGGGAAACACATTCCTAAAGCTGACAATTTCTGCAATAAAAGCTTTGGGAAGATGTATGAGTAATCCAAATCCCAGAAACAAATAAGAAATCTTTCAGTGAATGGAAATCAGGGACAAATGACCCAGATGGACAGGCTGCTCCTCAAAAGCCGTACTACAGAAAGAAGTGCAGTGGCAGAACTGAACTGAATGGCTTCATCCAAAGTTTACAATTCTCAAATAGTCAGGACACTGTTTTGTCCATAAAAAATAGCTAAGGACAGCCATGCAGAGGCCATGTGCAGAGATACATGTTAACTTTTGGGACTGATATCAGGCATAGCTTCTTTTTTACCAATAATTATTAGTCTGAAGAAAAATGCAGCAGTAAGGCACTTTTGCACTCTTCCTCTTCCACTCTTTTTCAGCTGACATCTTCATTAAAAATTTCCAATGAGCTAAATAAAATTCATGACAACAAAAATCAGTTTTGAGGATGCTTTCAAGAAATGCAATCCCAAAGACTGGGAGGAACTTATGGAGAAAACAGTGTAACACTTATCCTTACCAACAAGGTAGAAGGGGAAGAGCTTTAAGGACAATTAAAGATAACTGACAGAGAATACCAGGCACTACAGATCTTATGCCAAACAAATACATTTTAAGAGAAGCATTATCATATGCTGTGTAAGAACAAACCACTTTTGACAGGATGACATTTCCTGTAAGCTCAGCTTTTGCAAGAAGTCCAGCACCATTGTCCTGGAACAGTAAAATGCAGAAGTTCAAGTAAACTGTTCCCAAAACAGCCAAAAAAAGTCCCCAACTGCTGGGTCAGCAATGGATTGTGAGGTACTGCATGCACTATTTTTAAAAATGGTGCAAGCATTAATAATTCAGCTTACAAAGCAGTTGGAAAATGAAAACCATGAAAACTGAAACCATAACAGAGAGGAACAATCTTACTGATATCCTAGAAAAAAGGGAAATACATCTATTTGCCTTTATTTTCAGAAGGGAGAGGATGAAGTTTCCAGTCAGGCCAGCAAGAACATTAACCTGAAGGGGACTGCTGCACGACACAGGATTTACAAGAGCTGGGCATCTCCAATGTTCCAGTTCTATTCTAGAAGGCAGAAATAAACCCACTCACTGTTTTTCAAACTATATTAGCCAGCAAAGGTTGGCTGTAATTTATGTAATTAAAAATACACCAGTATTAGAAGGAACACTGTATGTTTTTTCACATATAAGCAAGGCTGTTAAAGTGTCCAGCAAGACAGCACATGAACTTGTACATGAAGCCTTGGCTTTGTTGACATTGTGGAAGCTATGAAATACAGACAGCACATGATAAATGGTAGCAAAGTTAGCATACTATAAATTAAAATAACAAATACCTGTCCATAAACTGTTTCTATTGTAATGTAATGAAAAGAGGGTATAAGTGATTCATCTGATTGTGCACACTTCCCTAAAGCCTCTAAAGTCAACTGGCCAGTCCTATATGCAGCTCCAGCAATGAAGCAGAAAGTTGGTCATGACCTCCAGAAATCACCAATTTTTTCCCATAATTTTTCAGTCAGATAGTCTGAAGTCCATGTAATTGCTTAATGAAAATATATTATAAGGCAGTAACAGGTGCAGTAAATACTGCACAGAATTCCAAGATGCTGTGGAAAAAACATGAACACATTCATCTGAAGACTATATCCAAACAGCCCATGGCTTAGTTATCTGACATGGTCCAGCTATGTCACATCAAGGGTGTCAATTGCATACTCTTAACAAACTCTAGTTCTGTAAATTCTCTACTAAAATAAACCTTTTTTTTGTGGCTGTTTTTTTTAAAAATACAGCAGAATAGTCATTCACACGTCTAATAGCATCATCTTCTGAAGCTTACAACCATTTTATGATAGTATATACTTATAAACAAGTATATACTTATAAACAAGTTCAGCAAGAAATTCTCTGAAGGCTTGACTTGAATCTTTGTTGAAAGAAGTCCATATCACCCTTAAAAAACTAAATTCCCATGACTGTTCACATAATTTGAAGTACTTGCATTAGTCTTACAAGAGCACCCTACTTCTGCTCACTTTCATTAAATTATTCTCTGCAGAATAATAGAAAGCATGCAGCTAGTAACTGTGATCTGCTTGCTCTAACATTTTTGGAGGAAGCTTTATTAATATGCTTTAATCCTGAATTGTCAAGATTCAGTTCATGTTTTCCATGATCATGCTCCAAGCTCAAATCTTCAGCAATCAAGGTTAGGTTTTGCTTTTCTGCTGCAAGGCCTTACAACTTTTCAGGCTTTCTAGCACATGCAAGAGTAGTCACTGTTCCCAGTCCCTCACTTCCCTTCTTTTTAAGTAAGATGTTAAAACCAGCAGAAGATGATTTCATTCAAGCTTCCACTCTTTCCACAGTGTTTTCCCAGACTTCAGAAGCTATGACAAGTTGCAAGGAAAACAGCTCTTGCATAATTCTGGAGCAACAGCTGAAATGGTGCCTTCCATACCCCTGAGAGAAAACTTAGGCTACATATGGCAAAAGAACTAACAGCATGACAGCTCTTGCTTGGCAGTATAACCAGAATTAGACATCAATTCTCTTTATGGAATGTTAAAAGATAGATCATCTACATACTAATTTTGCTGATTCAAAACCACTGAGACATTTCTGATCACATCCAAGAAATCACATCTCTCCAGTAACCAAAATTACACAATTCTCCAAAAGCAAGATTAATCCCACACTTTGCAGAAATTTTGCAAGCTCTGCCATAGTGGGACCAACAGAACTTGCTATGCACTTCCACAGACAAAAAGGTCCCTCTTGTTCTGGGTTTGTGTTCACATAGGGAAATGCTTTTCCATAGCTAAGAGCTGGAAAAAATCCTGAACCAAATATAAACTGCAAATATTTAATCAAAAGTCTGTAACGTGAAGAGTGGGAAACATGAAAGTACAGATGTGTAATTAATTAAAATATTACATTTGAAGGATTGTACATGATCTAGAAAGGTTGAAGCTACTCTGCTATACAATATTTGGAAGAAGGAATAATAGAAAGGCTGGAACAGGAGGTCCATCTTAGCTGCCTGCTGCCTCCCAGTGAATTCTCAGAAGTTTCAGGAACTCTTATTGCTACTTCTTCATTCAATAACATTCATCTCCTAGGTTTTTAAATACCAATCAACTTTTCTGAAGGTCCTATGGGCTACTCTGGAATCTTAACTATAATATCACTGCATTTCATACATATGCACTAGAAGGCACACACAGATTCTTCCTGAAATGTTTGATACTAACACCTCCAAAAAACAAAAAACAAAAAGGAAAAAAGAAAAACCAACCAAACAACAACCCACAGTTCTTGGTTCAAATCTGTACATATTTTTCAGCAAAGGTTTACCTTAAATCCCAGCCATCCAGGCCTGATCCTGTAGGTACAAGTGCATCACCTTGTCCAGGTGTCTCCCAGTCCAAAGGCAGTCCTCCTACAAGAAACAAACACAACAAAGCATGGGTAAGAACCACAGTGCACCCCAGGCTATGGCAAACCTTTCAGAAGCAGCAGGCAGATGCACAAAGGGGATGAACTGATTGACTGCAAGGGCTGAGGCAGCTTGGAGCTGCTACCTTGTTCATTCACACAGACAAGAACTGAACTTCCCCTTAGCCTTTATTATTATATATTAGGCCTTTATTATTATATGTTCACAGGCAGCCTTTATTATTATATATTCAGTCTTTCTATAAGGTCCAGCAGCACTGGAGATAATAACAAAACCAGAAGCATCCACCAAAATACTATTACCCTCAAAATCCTATATTTTAAACGTCACTGGATGCAACTGAAAAAGGCAATGCTCTTTGTAGAACAACAGCAACCAGGAGACAGACCCAAGACTTCTCCTAGTGCAGAGCACTTGACCTATCAAGCAGTTCTGCAAACAACACTGCCACAAGGCCTGATTTCTGATCCCCACACCTTGAACCACAACTGGTTTTATTTTATTCTTTGGCAAATACAAAACACCTCTGGCTGTGCCTGTAATATTATTTGCTGGGTGATTCAGCCCATGTGGATACTCATGTTAATTAAGGGTTCAGGTTAGATTGTTTCAAACTAGCTGAATTATCCCAGCACCACACTGTCCTTAAAGATGTCAATCCCCAGAACATATAAGAACTTAAAATATCCACCTGCTCTGGGCTTCTTACTCTATTCTGTACCATCTGCAGTTGCTTCTTTCCACAGAGAGTAGAGTTCTCCAGTGCAGACCTGAACCACCTGAAGCAGTCTTTGCTGTTGCACTAATTATTGTCTCCCTCCTCATTACTTAAAATGTTATTTTAAGTAAAACAACATTTTCACTCTTGCTCAGCTCAGGCTCAGCTCACCTGCATATGTTTAGGTGCCAAATATACTGTTTTCACTTTCACAAGTGCTTTATTCAACTTTTTTTTTTTTTTAATCTATTAGGAGGTACAAAATGAAGTCATGCTATCCTGTGTGACTGGAGCAACAGCTTTCAAGAGCAGTCAGGTCACTGCTCTGCTTCCTGCAGCTGCTGAACATGTCAGACTCTAATAACAGCATCTAGAGAAGAGGTCAAAACAAAAATAATTCATTGAAAAGACAGATAAGACAGAAATTTTGCCTGAGTTGGGAAAAATTCTGATTTTGGAAGACAAGCAGACCCCCCCAAACACAGACTACCTTAGAATGCATAGGGACAGGTAAGGCAGCAAATCAGTCTTGTCCCTAATGTTATGTAACTGCTCATAACAAGTGAACTAAGATAGTTTTTAAGATCTATCCACATTTATCTCTGTATTTCAGGGAGGAAACTCACTTAAAATTCCAAGAATATGGTAAACCACATGCTATTGTTTTTGCATTTCCAGCCTCCAATTCCTTCAATGAGCACTCCTGCACTTTAGAAGGGTAAATGAGGGGGCACTTCAGTGTGGTAGGAAAGGTGAAGAAAATGATGGTTAACAATGGATAGCTGGAAGAAAGATAAACTAAAGTTTTTCCATCATCACGTAATTCTTGGTTCCAAATTCCTTCTTGCTACTTAACCGTAGGGTTGCCTGATTACTTCTGCTATTCCTTCTGCTGCTTCCTCTTTAAGTATCAGTATTAAAAAAAAAAAAAAAAAAGAAAAAAATTTAAAAAAAGAAACAGAAAATAAAGGATTTGAAATCCACCTATCATTTTGGTCAACTATTTCAGAGACTTCCTGGAAGCAACTGTGAGGTGGGAAGAGGGAACATTTATAATGCACAGAACACATTAAACCTGGTGCACACTGCCACTGCCCCACTACTATGTTTTATTAATTCCTCCCTTTCTTTTTGGCAAATTCCTCCCTTTTTTGGCAAATGCTACATTTGTATATTGGAACAAGAGAGAAGACCAGGGTGCTGCAGTTTTGAAGGCCTGCAGCTTTGAAGTCCTTTTAAAGGAACCTTGAATAACTGGTGGGAGTGGAAATACCTTGACAGAGTGGTTTGGGGTTTTTTATATATTCATATATTTGCCTATGTCACTATGTGCTACAGATCTTTGACAGTGTCAGGAGTCTTATGAGAAGTTTTGGCAGGACCACAATACAAACAGAAGACCTAACAAATACAGAGCACCTATCAGGAAACATTTGAGATTGAAATCAAAATGTGAGGACTGGCAATTGAATTCTAATCTTTTTCAAGACTGACCTTGGCTGCAACTTTTTGTGCTCTCTCTGCAGTTCATCTGAGAGATTCCTGGCAAGCCACTTGAACTGTACATCTGATAACCCCTGCACTTTGAGAGTTTAGAACAAAAGCAGGAAAAGACACTCCAAATACTAATTCTTGCCATTTTCACAGACTCTTTATTACACAACAGACAGATTCCAGAGTTAGTCAGTATATCATGAAGTAAAGAGACATGAAAATATCATCTGGATACTTCCTATTATCAACTAGAAAGAGGGGCTAGTGGGTAATCATCTCTGTTTAGCCACAGAGATCCATCATTTTTTGATCCAAGAGAATAATCAAACTTACATTTCTTCTAGACAAATTTTCTTCTAGGTACAGAGAGCATCAACACTTGGACTGATTTAACACTTGACAGCTGAACCAAGAATGTCACCATGTGCAACAGACAGATAGCTGCTCTGCAAGAATCTGCAGTGATCCATCAGGTTCTTCACTGGGTTGGCTACAGGACACCTACACCACCTTCTTTTCTTCAAGATCAGCCTCCTAGCTCCTGAGCTCCTACATGCAGAACAGACTCTGCATGAGTCTGTGAGTTTCAGTTCCACTGAAACAAGTTAAGGCATTGCATGCCTCCAAGCAGAAAAGGATAGGAAAAGGAAAGCAATTTTTAGGATGCTTTATTTCTTGCTTGGTGACATATATCACATCAGTTTTTCAAAGTCACCACCTTTTCAGGCTCTTGCCCAACCAAATGAAGCCTAACACCACAGAGATGTTTTGATAAAGCCACATTCTGCAAAACCTTGGTACATTTTCATTTCTCACAGGAAGGAAAAATGCAGCCTGGAAAAACTTAGGAAAGAGGTAGAAGAGTGCAATATCTTTCCTTTGAAGCCAAGAATCCTCACAGAGTTCAATTAAAGCAGAGTCCAGCAGCTCCCTCAGGTGTTATCCTTCTTCACGCTCCAGAGGCATGTAACACTAGATACTGGGCAGCAGCCAGGTGCAAAGCAGATTTTCAGACTGCTGGTTTTCCTTTTAATATGTCTCCTTCCACTCCCACCTCACCAAAAAGAAAGGCCACAAAGATGTTCATCAGTCCAAGTCTCTTGAACACTCAGAATATCACTTAAAACCAGCAAAATTCAGCTCCGTGCCTGCACTTACATTCTACACTGGTGCAAGCCTGTAAACTCTTAACATCCCATGTTATTTTATTTTTCTAAGGCATTTTGGAAGAACTCTACACAAGAGCAACAGGACACAGACACTTCTGTCTGTAGTCAGTTCTCACAGAAAACATCCAAGAGCTCAAATCCACCCTAGTGGGGTATTTCCACCACCTTACTTCAATTGTCATTTGTGATGCAGCCTGCCCCAGGCAGCAGGGCTCTCCTTCAGTGCATTTCCTCCCATTTCACATCACACAGCACTGCTGGAGTTCTGCTCTGGTGCCCCTGCCCAATGCTGTCTGCAGGAACAAACTGCTTTTGCACATTCCAGATGTTTAAGAAATTACTTATCCGGAGAACTGAAGAAGAGCTGCTGAGGAAAGAATCTCTGCAAGCACCATGACAGAATCACACTTGACTGTGCTTCCCTCAACCCCCAAAAGTGAAGCCACCCACCTGGAAGTGACCAGCTTGGTGTTCAGGAAGCTGACACCTACTCTAACAATAATAGATGCATGTGCAATTCTCCTCCCGTGCCCTTCAGAGGTACAGTGCACAAAGTAAAGATGATTCCTGTAAATACCCTGGCATACAGAATTATGCACCAAAAAGTCATGGCATTGCAGTGAAAGATGAATGTTTGAGGTGCACACTGGAGCCACTGACTGTGCACATTCCTGCTGACACCACATCAAAGTACTCTTACTGCTATTTGCCTTATATCTGCTAGGCAAGGAAAGTTAAAAGTAGGAAGCTCAAAAAAGTCCTTTAGCCAAGAAAGTCACAAGACACTTCAATGTGAAGTTTTTTCCATAGTAACAGGCTACAGTTTCTCTTAGAATCTGGTTTCAAAGTTGATGAAATAGGATTCTGCAAGAAACTCTATACCACAGCACAGAAGCTCCCATCATACACTGACCTCTAGTGTAATAAAGACTCAAAACATCAGAAGTCTCTTTGAAGACTTAGAAAAATTATCATTTTTTTTCCCCAACTTAGAAGAATATTTTCATGCAATAAAACAGACTGAAGTCAGAAGGGCCTCCCTGGAATACTCTCAATTGTTTAAGAAAACTGGAGCATGGGTTAAAGAAGCTACAGAACTTAAATTGTTCAACGGATGTAAAGATCCTGCTGTGTTTACATAAAGTAATTTACATCAAAGCTGCATTTAACTTCTTTGAACCCAGCTGAATTTAACACCTACGCATTCTGAATGTGCAGAATTGTTTCCTAACTACATTTTTACAAAGCTAAATTAAAAAACATTTAAAGTTGAAACACTCAGCTTGGGCAAGTCCTCTATCAGCCAGATCACAATTAGACCACCCCAGATTCTGCACAACTCTCCAAGTGCCTCTGGACAGGGTGGCTGACTCAGATGTGCTTCCTGTAGCCAGCACTGAATTCATGGAAGCTGCTGGAAATGCAACATAGGAATCTGCATGAGTCCTCACTCCCTGAAGACACAGGGCTCACAGAGCTATGTGGACATGGCCCTAAGCCCAGGCAGTCTGGGGTGAGAGAGGAGATGCTTGGTTTGGGTTAGCAGTTTTTAAGAAGGTAAAAACACAACCTACCAACACCAAACAAAAAGCACAAACAAAAAAAATTAAGTTAGTTTCAAAAACTGTTTCAAACAAAAATGTTTTCCCCACAATTTTTAAGATTAAAGAATCAGCATTTTTTTATGAGCTAAATAGTTTTATGACATGAACTACTTAATTAGAGCATAGCCAATGCTAAGAGAGCAGAACAATTGAAATGGACACCCAAACTATTCAGGCATGTATGCCACTTCTCCCACTCCCTATGCACCTGCCTCTGGACAACAAATCCCAGAGATGCTTCCTTTATTTCAGACCATTTCTCAAACATCCTCAAAAAACAAGGAATCATCCAGAGGCTGTTTGTGATAGTGAAGTGATATTTTCAACATGAGCAAGCTTTCCCAAGTCTGGCATATGCGTCTCTGTTGGAACAAGAGCTCTCACCTGCACTCCAGAGAAGGAGCTTTAATAAACCATCTTTTGAACAAGATTTTGAAAGCCTCAGAAATATTAAATTCAGAAAGAGTTAAGCACAGCATGAAAGCAGCCATCATAATGTATGAATGAAGTATTCAGAAGTCATCTCAGAGGCAAATGTTTGAAACTAAATTCAGATCAACCAGAGGAGATCCTTTACATTTGCAGTCCCAGACTTGAGTCTGTGAAGATAAACTAGGAAGTGAGGACCAAATTGTTAATATTGGTTTCTAGCTGTGAGTATCAGAACTCAATAAACCCTCATCTGTAATAAAAATATCTCAAATATAGCTTTAAATGACTCAAAAACCCCACTACTTAATGATGTGTTCAAACCTACAGTTTCAGACCACTTCTGAGATACCTGCAAGTCACTAGGAAGACAAGTATTAATATCTGCCACTTGTCTTCTGCACAGCAGTGAGCTTTCTACCACACCAACACTTGAGTTCTTCCTCAGCTTCAGCTGTCACCTGGGTCCTGACTTGGATTTTTGGATATACTCTATCCTGCACTCTAAAACTGGCAGCCCCTCTGTCAGAGCAAGGTGATAGCACCAAAGTACAGAGCACCCTTCCTGCAATTTGGTAATCACTCTAGGAGAACAAGGACTTCCTTCTAGCTTCTGGCCCACAATGCTCCAGGTCAAATCTTACCCACAAGAATTGCTTTTGTTCTCTTTATCACATTTATTTTATAAGCAAGAACTCTCACTGCAGCTCTAGCATGGAGACAAACAGAAGCACTCAGGATTCACAGGGATATTGGTCACCAAGTTAGATCACTTCAGGCAGAGTTATGGATAAGATTCATGTTTTAATATGAGAGCTCCTGCTTTGAGCACACTTTATTTGGCCACACTTGGCCACACTTTGTTTGCAATACAAGGAAGCCAACTCAGCCACCTACTTACCTCACATGCAGCCCAAACATCCCTCAAACAAGAAACTACATTGAGAAATCCCTTTAGTTTATTAGAAATCCCTTTAGAGTTTAGCCTTATGCTCAACTCTAATTTCTATCCAGAAAACCACCAACTAGGAAAGCACAATTCCACTCTCCCAGCTCCAAGGAAGGGAGAGCTGAGGCACAGAGCACACCAGAGCCCTGAATTAGTGACTGGAGAACTGTGTGAGTGAGCTCCAACAGCTTCACAACAGATCCTTCCCATTGTATTTGACAAAATGTGTCCTTCCAACTATTTTTTCTCTAAATTCTTGTGTTTAATTCAATGCATGTGGTGAGGGGAATTACTTTCAAAACAGCGATGTGCAGCAGTACACAGATGTTCCACATTTGTCATGTCACATGAACCTTGTGGCTAACACCCAACCTTTAAAAGTCTAAAAAGCCTCCTACATAAAAATCCATATGATGCATTTGTTCCTAGAAGAACACCAGACAACAGACTGGATTGCTGGAGATAGGGTTTCTCCAGTATTATCCTTCTGAAAAAACAAAACCAAACCAAACCAAAAAACCCACCTGCAACAAGCTTTCTTTGATCCCAAGAAGTTAAAAAAACCTCAAATAAATAAAACAAAAAACCATAACCAGACATAGAAATTAAGACAAGTGGTAGGTTGACAAGATTTGTCACAGCTAGAAGAAAGTCCTTCAAATTGAATTAAGTGTAGTGTATTGTGCAAAGAAAATGCACATATGTTACACACAAACACATCCAGAATATTTTTTGGCTAGTCCTCTTTCTAAAGAAACTTTAAAAAGACAGAAGCCACACAGACAGATTTATAACCAGCACAGAGCTCCAAAATCTTCACTCAGAAAAGTTTCTTCATTTCTTTCCTCCCAAATGAATTCTAAGGAAAATAGAGCATAGAAATCCATGCCAGAATACATGACCTAAGCCCTCATACCCCTTCTTTCAGCATTGCTTTCATAATGTACATAGCTCAAAATGCTGTACATTCAGCAATTTGTGTGCATCCAGCAATTTGTGTGCACAGAATTGGTGAAATGCTCCATTCTAAACTCTAAATAAAGTATTAGGCCACTGATAAAGCATCAGCTGCAGATTGTGTGAGTTATCAGGAAAATGTGACCAACTGATTTTGTTACCAAAATGGCAATATAATACCATGCAATGATTTGTTTCAGGCACTAACTCTTGAGCTATCTTTACTAAAGGGCAGTAGTCCTTACACAGAAATGTGCTGTAGTTGACAGATCACTACCTGTAACAAAAATCACATTTCTAAGGGAAAGCTAGCTCAAGTTAATTATGAATTCCTTGTGGAATGCACCCAGCTTACACCTGAAAATCTACAGTTATGACTAGCTCAGTATGTTTGGATTTTGGCATACACTAGAAAGCAACTATTAATTCATACATCAGTATTTGCAAACAAACAATAAATTCAAGTAGAATAAATCCAAAGCCACTTCCTGCCAGTTACTGCATTTGACAGACCTGTGGTCAGCACCCTGTATAACACAGAGAGGTTTCAATTTCCTGCTGACAGAAGCTTGTGTGACCTTGGCAAAGTCACCAGGGTTGGTCTGTGGCTGCATGGCAATCTCAGCCAGCTGCTGCTGCCTGCCAGATTCCCACTCCTCTCCCTTCCCTGCTCCACAACATTTGACCCTGCACTGACTCATTTCAGACCAGCAACCATAAAAATAATTCAACTGCTCTCATAGGTATCAAACACAGATGAGTCAGTGCGGGGTCAGGAGAGCAGAGCAGGGCAAGGGGGAGCTGGCACATGGGGGTGAGAACGTGGCAGGCAGCCCCAGAACCCAGCTCCCAGTCCATCATTCAAGATAAAGGGAGCTGTTCAATTTCACAGGGGTCTGGTGAGCATAAACAAAAGGTTAAAAAAGCACTGAGATTCATATTAACTCACTGGAGCAATTTTTTAGATTATTTGTCTAAGGAATGGATTTTTTTTCTACAGAACACCCATTTTAGTGTAAGTCTTTGGCTCCCATCACTCAAATTTCTAAGCTCTGTAGGGACTTTGAGTCAGAGACTTAGTGAAGTAAAATAAAGCTTACAGAGGGATCCATGCTGATGCAGAGACTCCAGGACAGGTCTGTTTTGCAGGAAGCTCCAGTATAAGAGATGTAAAAGGGAAAAGGCACAGAAGGGGCCTTCCCAGACAAGATCACCATTTGCTGCTGTTTCTTTGTGTGATGCCTTCTGTATCTGGGTATGGAGCATTACACAGATTTATCTGAACAAGTACAAATTCCTGTATCAGAAGTATAATTCCTGTATCAGAAGTATAAATTCCTGTATCAGAAGTGTGCATAGTGCTTTATCTCAACTGGACAAACACCTAGCACAAACAAACAAGCAAACAAACAAAAAGAAGATAAGAGAGTCTTGAGGATGTTCCCTAGATAAGGTGTCCCCAAAAGATGGAACTTGTTTCTCCCCTCTCAGAAATGGAGGAGGTACAATCCACTCTTAAAGCACCCCAGAAGGAAGCTACAATTTCCTGTGATCTCCAGAGTTCTGGCTGTTTCTCTGTGGCTCTTTGGGGCTGGCTGTCTCAAAGACCAGGCAGGACAAGCCACTAGGATGAAGTCCATCAACTCCATGGCTGAGCACCTCAGCTATCTCTCTCCTCCAACACCCATATTGTGGGGAGCATTTTTTTCTAGCTGTATTCTTCCTAGTGCTTCTGTTGGCACAGCTGGCTTAGGGGAAGAATTAAATGGGATAAATGGGATCAGAACAGAAATGTGTTAATAGTACCAAAGCAGAACAAAAAAAGTCATAGCAATGCTCACTTTATTACCACAATTAGAATACAGCAAAGAAAAAGTATTTAGCAATATATGTTATCTAGCAGAACAAGTAGCAAAAAGCTCATTGAACATTTAAAGGCTATTTTGAAAAGCAAAAAAATATTTAGCAATATATGTTATCTAGCAGAACAAGTAGCAAAAGCTCATTGAACATTTAAAGGCTATTTTGAATGGATTACTAAAGTGACCTGATGGAAACACAGCTATATGGGTAAAGAAATTCAGCACATATCTAACAATAAGTTTATTTCTTAAGGCATACTTTGTACAACTTTGCCATGTATCACCTCACACATACTTTAAACAATTAAGCATTAACATTTACCCCTCTGCAAAACCTTAAGTAGCCTCTGAAGCCTTTAGTCTCCTTGTTTATTTTATGAAATCACATCACAAATAATCCAATCTTATTCATGAGCAAAGCTCTGGAATTTTTCTCACTTAGTAGTCTACATAATTATAGTAAAGATTATCTTGGCCTGGGGGTTTGCATAGTTCCTTGCTAACTGTGCTGTTAAAAAGTTTACATTGCTTAACAGTTTATTTATGGACTTGGGTTCTTTTGGTTTAAGATAACTGTCTCAAATTCTAACCAAAGCCTTAGATCAGAGCAGTTCTGTGGTGCACTTCATTGTAGCCAAGAGCAGTCTGGTTAGTCAGTAATAGAGCTGTGAACACTGTATCTAGAATACAATAGCTGGGATTCACTGGAAGCAATGACATTACCATTCAACTTGCCAGTTTTGCATAAACCTGTTCAGAAGATACCTGTGCTGTTGGCAGGGGACTGAATAAACAGTGGGGAGAAAAAGCAAGCATGATGTGCAGATCTTGTAAATGAAAGTTACGTATGTTTATTACAGCACAAGAAGCACTTATGGTAAGGTTTTACATTTTCAGAGTGAAATAGTCTGTGCTGACAAATTCAGTTTTGAAAACAGAACCATAAGTACCATCAGTCAGAACACCAGGAAGGCTGGAGGAGCCACAGCTTGATTTGCATATTTAGTTGTTAGCAGCAGGAAGCTTCCAGCAGAACAAGTGACAGAAGAACATCTTTGCCTCATGTAACTCCTGGGAAAGCTGATTCTCTCAGCATGTTTGCTGTGATCCCCACCTGGAGCCTTATCACTGCTGGCAAGCTCAGCCAGCACTCCTCTCTCTCCTCCACCACACAGCTGGGACGGCATCCCAGCAAGCACAGCCCTCCCTGAGAAACTGCAGAGCAGGGACACCAGCACAGGGACATCAGCACACCCTGCCCTACAGGGATGGAATCTTGCTTTCCCCCAGCCCCATGGAAAGTCCTAACCTGGCTGTCTAGGGCAGGTGTTCAGTCAGCCAGCAGCAGGCAAGTGCTTTCTCTGAAACATACACAACAGATATCTTTTATTTATTTATTTTTTAATTGAGTTTTAGACAACCATGTTTCACTTTAAATGAAGAGTGAGGTGTTTTTTAAGGCTAGTAATGAGCCACTGAAGGGCTAAACACAGTGTTAAAGGCTGTCAGACAGGTAAGTTGCTGTTCTAATGCAAAAATTAACTATTTGCATCACCGTTGAAATCAATCTAAATTTAAATGAATTTCCCTACTTAGAAGTGAAAAAAGAGCAGGAAAAAAAAATCCCTAAAAAAACTAACCCTCACAGCACAGTACAAACAAACAGATTAAAATTTCAGGGTTTACAGCACATCTAGGAATCAACTCATGTCTTCAGTATCCTCCTTGCAGTTTAGAGAGTATGTGCTGTGAAACACCCACTCCATGTGTCAGCCAGCTGGCAGCCCCAAGTGGGCTGTGTTTATGTTATCTCAGGACTTCTAAGCTGCACTTGCACAGCTCTGCTCAGCCAGGCCTTGGTCAGGAACTGGGGCTGTGCTATTTGCACTCCCTCTGAGAGAGCAACCTCTGACAGGGGCCAGTGTGCAAGCACCAGCATGGGAACCTCCTGACAGAGTGCCCCGGGACAGAAACAGTGCCCAGAAACACAGACTAGAGCTGGAGCTTCAGTCATGAGTTCAGAGGGCAAATTGCATTGCTTGAGCCCTTACAGGCACACTCACTCCTTAATCTGCAGCTTGAATTCCTTCTACATATCAATTAGATACACCAGAATTAAAGCCAAGCACTAGCTGCATGAACTAGCTCATCCCACAAATCCAGTTTTTAACAAGTGCTGCAATTCCTACATGTTCTAGGCAGTATGAGAGTGGTATCCCAGTGATAAACAGACCAGGTTTCACCCAGATCCCTGTGCACACCTGACTGTACACTGAAATAACTTCAGCAAAGTTGACTAAGATAGAAGGGAAGATTCCTTTTATACCTGTAAAGCAGATGCCATTCATTCAAGTCACAGTCATCCATCCTAACACATCCTGAATGTCTAATGAGACTTGCAGTCAGTTGCCTGCTCAGTTGTTTATCTGAGGAAGCAGATTGCAAGCAACAATTGCAACTTTCAAAATTTTCCCAAAAACCCCCTAAAAATGGAGCACAACTGTAATTAAATAAATGCCAATTTTAGCCAAAATGAAATATGATCTTAGGTTTAAAGGTTTCATTATTTAATAGCTCCTTAACAACTAAAATGTGACATCAGAGATGGTTCCATTACAATGCCTCTCTTAGCTCCTTTGGCAGGGGCGTCAATTATGTAGGACATCTGAAAGGGCTGCAAAACCAAATTAAAATGTTCTCAGTCTTGTTGAGTAGCAATACTCATGAAAGCAATATTTTATTATCATGTAAACCAATGTCTCCTGCTAACCTAATAGTACTATGGAACAGATTTCCACACACACACTTGTTAGATTGTCTTCCAAGTCCTCAAAATGAATTTTTGAAACATTTCTTCAGACTCAGAGACATTTGCATGTTCTGACTTCATAACAAGAGCAGTTTTTTTCCTTTAGAACAAACATTCCATTATGGAGATTACAGTTCTTAACCACCTCTTCAAAAAAAAAAAAAACCCATACATTCAATAATTCATTATTACAAGGTAAATTTGATTTGGTTTTCTTAGACTACCTCCTTTCTCTGACTCATTTTTCTGCCATCTCCTCATCTGTTGTCTCCTTATTGTAATTTAAGTCTATGGCATTCCTAGTACATAAGCTTCAGCGTTAATACCAAGCACTGAGGTCTAGAGAGGCATTCCTTCAAGCCAGTCTGTTCTCCTTCTCCAAAACAAATCAATTTCACACCAATTTTGACACTTTACTGTCTCCCTGAAATACATGAGAAATACTGAAAATCAGATGCATCAATTATATTTTAGAATGTTTACAAACATGATCTGGAGCACATTTTAAGTAAGGAACTGCTCAGTTTCCACTTAAATTAGTTACTCCAAAGCCTTTAGCAGCATGAAGTATTCGTTGCTTTAAAGATGCTGAACTTTTACATGCCAGGAAGTGGAGTGATCACAACTGCTTTTTGCAGGACCACAGAGGAACAGAGTTGCTGCATTCAAGGACAGAGACAAGAGCTGGCAGCAGAGTCACCCCTGAAACTCCATCACAAAAACCACTTACAGTTTTGAACCTGCCAGCATTAATGCAGAGACAGGTGTCCATTTCTGCAGTTCAAGAATTAAGGGGAAAAAATATTTTTAAAAGACAGTTCTACATATAATAATTGTACAGTTTTGAACATCAAGTGCTTCAGATTAGTCTGCTTTCAAAACTCTCAAAAAGAGTTTTGCTGAAGGTTTTTCTAACCCTCATTGGGTCTTTACATACACAAACAACATTTGGTGAAACAATATAATTCACATAACTCATGCCCTCCTTCCAAACACACACTACTTCCCCACTCTGGCAAAATGACTGAGTGGTGCAAAAAAAAAGGCATATTACAATGTGCATGCCTCTCTTTTTTTGGCCAGAAAATAAAGATACTGCCAATATGGCTAAAGGAGAGATTTGGTGAGATCAGGCAAAGGTTGAAGTGCTAAACGAGAATGTAAACTGTGCAGACTCATAATAAAAAAGTAGTCCTTAAAATATACCTGCCTTCCAGCAGCCCTTTCCCTAAAGCTAGTGAGAGGTCACACAATTAGGAATCCTGTTTTCCTCTTCTTTTTTGCACAGACATCTCTCCTGGTCAGGTTATTATGCATCATCCTAAAATGCACAAGCACATCATCCAACAGAAAATAAGTTACCTCAGCTATTGGGACAATTTGGATCAACTGGATGTGGCTGGTGTCTGGCAGTGAAGTCTTTGGAGCAAGTTAAGGAGGAACACCCATCAGAGAAACTTCCCAAATACCCAAGAATCAACCAATGATAGAAAGAAGAGCATAAAATCCAAAACAGAAACAGCTGAATTTCCCACCAAAGGCAACAGTCACTGCTAACCACAGTCTCTAGGAAGATTCAGAAATGGAAGGAACATTAAACATTTGGTTTCACCAGACAAGTGAGAAAGACATGACTCATAATGCATGATCTTTAACCAGTAGGCCCTGCACTTGTCCATTCAGATCACCTCTTCACAATGTGTTCAAGACAGGACATCCCCCCATGTTTAGATTTACCTCCTGGACTTAAGCATCTTGTGAAAACATGACTGAAAACAACACCCTTATTAATGGAACTAATTTCACTACAAATAAATTCAACCGGTATTCCTAAAGTTTAAAAAAATATATTTTTCAAGCAAAATAACAAAATGAGGGACATGTTGGATTCACGTCACCCATTGCACTTCTGTTCACCAGTGTGAATTTTCAAAAATGCTCTGTTAGTGACCACACTGGAAAACAGAGGAACTCTTACAGAACTGCAATGGTCTTCTGACCCGCAACACCTCAAAGCATCTCAAGCTTCCTTGACAACCGAGATTTCTTCACTGAGCAATTATGGAACAAGACAGAAGACATACATGAGAGAGAGAGAGCTGTATTTCCAAGGTCTTGCAAATGGGTAGTGCCACACAAGAAAGAAACAGAAATTGAGCAAAGGCAGTAGGCAAGATGAAGCAAGATTCTGAAGACAAATGAAACAGAACAGTGAATCCTGTTCAGCAGGTGCACAGACAAATAAATCCTTGTTCTAAACAACAGCACTGAATACAGAAGATATTAAGAGGATTTAAAAAAACCAAAACCCAAACAAAAAACCAAACATAAAAGACAATACTCAGGTTGCCATGAACAACCAAATAAAATCAGCTGTTGTGCTCAAAGATCAAAGTATATTAATTAAATAGAATGAATCAAATTGATGGTGGAATTAACCCTGGAGAAAATATAAAGTAGGATTTTTGAGCATGATCTGAACAGTCCCAACTAAGTTCCAGAAGCGCATTTCAGGATAAGGCTCCTCCATGTCACATCAATCACATTACACATGTTGGTGCTGTGGGACATCAAAAAAAGCACTTGAACAACAGAGTGCTGCAAGCAGTGCTCAGCTAACAAACCCTGCAGCTCAGCTGAGCAGCGAGAGCACCTTTGTTAACAATTAACACAGCAACATCTCTGAACAACATGGACTTTGCTATGGAGATATATTAACTTTGAATCTAAATCTCAGATCCAAATTATGCAGTATTTCGGATGATAAGCTCACCAGAAAACAATGTAAAAACAAAAATAAAAAAATCTAATGAGAATCTTTTCAGGACACTCCTCAGCCTGTGAAGAGGTTTGTTTGTACAAGTGAAGTTCAAAGCAGTCAAGCAGTTGCACTCTGCTCACTGCCAGATGGCTCTGATTTTTTTTTTAATTTCATCTACCTGTAATGCAGAACACCCTCTCACATCTGGAGCTTAACACAGTCATAAGTCTTCCCTTCACACACTGCATGTGCATCTCCTGCCAGAAGGAAAATTTTGAGAAATCAAATTGTTTTGGTTTGGTGGTTTGTTGTTTGGGGTTTTTTTCCTTTACCTTAAATAGTTCAATTCAACCATCTATAATGAGAAAAAGGTTTCTTATGGTGTAAAAGAAGATAGTGCCTTCTTCTGTTTTTGTCAAAAATGTATATATGAATTAGCCTGGAGGATATACTGATAGTACAGCACAGCTCCTCTAAAACACTGGAGCAATTCAACACCTGCAGCAGGCAACAGAGCCAGCTCAGGTGTCCTTTCCAAAGGAAGCCCAGCAATAATCTAGAGATCTTGGTCTGGGAGATGCTGTCCTCAGTCACAAGACTCTTGTACTGTGAGGAAGGTGTGCAGGGCCAGTGGCTGGCAGTGAGTTTGCCAAGCTGCACCTGGGATGCCATGCAGGCAGCAGCAATGGTTCTGATAACCTCAGCTGGCACTGCCTGGGAAGCCAGGGCACCTGGAACTGACCATCCACCAAGCTGCTCTGTTACATCTGATTATTTTGCTTCAAGCCAGTGTTTATAAATGACCAGCTTGTACTCTATATTAAAGTGGTTTTGAGACATTAAAAAATCCTGGAGTTTATGCAAGTTGTCATAACTTATTTTGTGGCCAAATATGCATTGGTGGCACTATTGAGCATTTACAGAAAGGGCTAGGAATCAGCTCATTGCTGGGAATGTTTTCAACCAGACACTTGTATAATGCTAACTCAAATAAGAAACTTATCTTCCTTGTGCCAATGTAAATTCCCAGTTGCAAAACTAGGTGAAAAAGCAGGTCTTCACAGGTGATCACAAGCCAAAGCCATCAGGTTCAATAGCATGTATTACTATGCAGTAAACCTTTAAGTACTCAGCCCGAGTTTAAGAAAGCTTCCCAAAACTTCCTGTGTTGTTTGCATTGAGCCATGTATAGTTAGTTCAATTCTCCTTACTATTTATTCCCCACTCTCTTTAATTTTCTCCACCAGTACAAAGAGACATGCTGTCACCATGACCATTCTAACTCCAAAATGCCATAACTCAGTGTAATTTTAAAAGATGCCGGATGGTCTCATAGCATTTTTAGAATCTGACAAACAGTAAAGCATTTACAATTTTAGGTTAGTAAGAGTCATACACAGTTACAATCCAACAGAGCCAAGCAACTGCAATCATTTCAGGCCTTTCCCAGCTGCAATTTTCCCTGGGAAGTGTAAAGCTTCCCTTAAACAAACAACATGTTAAAAGTGTGGTATAGGAGCTACAAAGACAAAGAAAAAAAAATACAATTCCAACATTTTAAGCTTCAAATAAACACTATTTCGGGGTTCTATTTGAAAGCTTTTAGTTTGTCAGATCAGAACTGAGAGGTGCCATCAGAAAACTCATGTTCATCTACAGACCCATGCTAGGCGAACTGAACTGTGCAGAGAACATATTTTTTGTCCAGTCTGACACTGTCCCCACTGCACCAGCTCCCACATACCTTGGAGGTCTGAGACCTTCCTTGGTTCACTAACAGCAGACAATGATCTACTGATCCAGCAACCAAAACCTGAGATAAAGCAGCTTACAGAGCTGAAGGAGTGGGCTAGAACCACCCCAGAATAATCAGCACATGCATACAGCTGGGAGCAGGAAGGAAAGAGGGAAATGGGAGGAGAGCTGTTAGAGTAATAAAATTTCAGCCCCAAAAATGGCATTATTGAAAGGCCACAGACATAAAGGGGCTGTTTTGAAAATTGTGACACAGGTTTCAGAGCTCATTAAAACTGTCCCTAGAACAAAGTTTTCAGAGTAGGGTTACAGTGGGAGAAGGGGAATCATTTCTCCAGATTAAAAGAGTCTGCTGTTCTACAGAACAGTTCTGAGGCTCCACAGAGTTGCCTCATTATCCTGTGCACAGAATACTTGATAACACTGTAATAATACTGTACAAAGTATTTACAATAAAAGCCTGCAAACTGAACAGCTGTTGGGACATAAACCAGAGTTGAGAGAGAGATAACACTGAGGCTACTGGAAAGGAAAATTCCCAAATCCCAAGGAAGTCCATGTGCAAGCCATGACTCCCAGAAGCAAGGGAGGAAGCTGAGGGCAGGACACCAGGAGGATGCTGCTAGGGCAGGGTCCCAGAAACCTCAGTGTGAGCACAAGGCAGTGTGAACACTGTTTGTGAGAAACAGGGATAGCATGAGGCAGTGTTAACACTGTTTGTGGGCATTAATTTTGTGCACATCCTTGTGTACAGAAAGTTACACCTGACCAGACAGAAAAGTTAATTTGGCCTATTTTAGCAAATTATTGAAACTCTGCCAAAGCATTGTGCAGATGACACAAGACATAGCTACTGGCAAGTTGCTGCTCTCAGAAATTACAGGCTTCCAACGGGTTGTTTAACTTCTGTGTTATTTTTAGGTTGCAGAAAGAGCAAGGGCTACATAGGTAGAGCATAAAGGCAAGAATTGTTCAGGCTTGGGGAAATCAGACTCTAGACACATCATGACAGATGTCCTGCCTTAAATAGCAGCAGTAGCGTTCCAGTACTTGAGAACCCGGCTAACACTCCAAAATAGTAGAAACTATAAAACATTGATGAAGATATGATAAAGCTGTTTCAAACAAGTAGCCTGCACTGCAAAAAAAAAAACCCAAAAAAACCAACAAACAGTTTTATCACTGCTAGCTTATGTGATTTGCTATATCCCCACCCATTATCTTTTCTTCTGTCATTAAAAAAAATAAAAAGAATGTGCCTGTGTAATTTGAGTTCTACTCTTGATAGTGTATTTGAAAGGTACAAAAACTAAGTAAAACTTAGTTAAGAAAGGGTTTTATGTGCAGTTTGATTATAGCTTGCATACCAAATCCAGAATAGGTATTTGAAAAAAAAAAATATAAAGATGAAAAGACTGAAAAAGACTAGCATAAAGAAAAAGAGGGATGCTCAGTGAAGTCGCAGAAGTAATTTTTCCATTCACCTGAAACTGAAGCTCCCAGCCTGTAGCACACACCACATCCTAGAGGTGTACAAGTCAGGCTGACCTTGCACACAAGTGTTCCAAGGAGTGCACACAAGCACAGGGTGTGTCTGTGGGTGTGCACTGAGTGACTGCTCCAGGAGCTGCCCCACCACCAAAGGCAATTTCAACTGCACCAGAAACCCCAACAAAGCAACTCATCAAACACACTGCTGTATTTAATACAGGGATCATGTTCACTTGCTGCAACTGTCAGACTTCAGGGGGTAAAAATAATTGAGCAATAAAGATGGTCTTGGGCTTGTAGGCATTTGAGAAGTATCCAAGTCCCAGCAGCATGCACAGGGACTGCAAGTGACTGGAAACATCTGAGCAAGGGATCTTCTGTTTATCAAAAGAGAAGCATTTCTTAGAGCAGCTCTCCAGAGGCCACACAAAAAAAACCCCCAAAAACCTAGAACATTCTGCACATTTAAGGCACAAAACTAATGACTGTTTTACAAGAGTTACAAGTTTTCCGCAGTAAGAATTTGTGGTTTCCTGTGCAAGGAAGAATGCCAATTCATACCAACATGTTCATGGAAAAAGTTTTTTCAGGGCTTCCTTAAGAAACAAACCTCTGTAACACCAAGATTGCTTGCTTTGTTTCAGAGGTGATTGGCATGATTATAAGTTCTCATATTGGTCTTTGCATAAGAAACATTCAATGAAGTAATATCTGTTTTATTGGAAGGGCACTTTCTTCATTTGTATGTTACTCTAGGAGTCTCACAAGTCATCATAACTTTTGAAGGCAGTAATAAAGGTGCCCCATTTCTTTATTGCATTTGGAAAGATCTTTCAGCTGAAGTTCAGCACAAAACCAGTCTCATTCCCAGTTTCCTTACTTCACACACATATATGGGCCTTTTGGGGTTTTGCTTTTGATGTCAGCAGCTCCTTGCTGGCAAACACCTCTTGGGAGTCCAGAAAAAGCATGTTCAACCAAATATTGCTTTCAAGATTTTTTTAAAGGCTACTAGGTCCTCTAACAGTAGGTCAGATGAAACAAAATCACTGGTAACTTCTTTTTCACAGCTCTTTATCTCTAACTGTAAGGCAGGTTAAGTTCCCAAACCTAAAAATTTATATCTCACCTAGAATGTTTAATCTGCCTTCTCCCTGGCCACACAAATCCCTTCAAGTTATCTGTGGCTGTACTATCCCAGCAGGGTACACCACACAGTGCACTTCAGACATGAAGTTTATTACAGACGTAGAAGCTGAGCATTCCCCTCTTAAACCACAAATTTTAAGAACCTGAAATGCATCCCTAGCAGTAGTTAGCTATGCTATAGTTTGCTTTTATTAATGTAAGCCCTCGAAAATTGTTTAACTGGGCTCAGTGCAGCTTAAACTCAAAGTTAATTTTACTCAACACAATTTATTTTCAAGCTAAAAGAATTAAGCTTGCATTCCAATCCAGGAATCCATATAAACAACTCACTTCCATACACCAGGCTTTTGCTTGCAGTAGGAAGCCACAATTACTTTGTTGCCAGCCCACAAAAACAGTACAAAAATAGGCATTTGCATGCAAGTTGTCGAGTCAGGCATGCAACAAATATTATGGAGAGAAGACAAACAAGTGTATTTCAGGAAAAACAAATTCTTTGCCTGTCAACCATTGGCATTCAGCAGGAAGGAAGAGGACGGGCCCAGGGGGAGCATCCAGAAGAGGTTTGGTGCAATCCCATGGGCAGGGTGTTTATAAGTTCTGGAGAGTCTTTACTCTCTGAGCTTTGCAAGGGTCAAGTTTTGTACAAACTCCTTTGAAGTAATATTTGTCACAGCATATACTTCAAACCACAAATGACAGAAGACTCTGACTAAAGTAGTTTCAGCCTAAAGCCAAGAGCGTGATCTAAACAGAAATACCTCAGCTGAGTTTTGTGGAGTGAGGTGGGAGAAGAAGCAGCAGAACTGGACTTTTCAGCAGTTTACAGCTAAATGCTGATTACAGATGAGAGCACAGCCTCACAGGCAGCACACAAACGAGGCAAAGCGTCCAGAACTCGAGTAGCTGTAACAGGCAACCCTAACAACAGAGCCTAAATAAGCCAGATCCTTACTGACACACATTACCTAAGGAAATATATTGTTTTCTTTTCGTAATTCTGCTCATTATTGCAACTCTTGCCTAAGCAGCCTTCTTTCAAAGCCTTGAATCTTTTCAGTGATAGAGACAATTTTGTGTGGTCTCTAGGGAGCTGATAAGCTACACATAGGGCAGAGACTTGAGCCACACAACCTGTGAGATAACAGGCACCCAAACTCATCAGTGGGCAGGACAACCCACACTAAGAGCTGCAATGACCACCCTGGAGAGAAATAACTTTAAGTGCCAAAGTTAAAGATCATAACTCTCAAAGCTTGCAGCTTAGTGAAGAAGCTCTATTAGAGCCACTGCTCTATTTCTGTCTTTAAATTGACATATACTATAATTTTTAGTCCCAGAGAGCAGTGGAAGAATCAGTGGAGTGAGGCAGGTACAACAGCACTTAGCACAGGAAATCATTAACAACAGCAAAAGGAAAACAAAGGTGGAAGGGATTAATTCAAGCTACATTTTCAGAACAGCAATTTTTCTGAGCTAGAAACGCTGCTCTCCTGTGCCATCAACAAGGTCTCCTCCTTCATAAAGCCTTAGAGTTTTCAGCTTTCCTGGATTTAAAAGGTATTACATAGACAGACATGTCTTTTAATTGGCTAGGAAGCCAAATTAAGTTTAGAGGAAACTTTAAAATAAATATTTTCCCCTGTAGAGGATGGAGCAAATTTAAGCCAAGTTAAAAACACTGGCAGAACCTTTCATTTAAAGAAAGAAAGAAAAACACCTAACAAAAAGTTTCCTCAAATGCTTTATGCCTTCCCAAAACATTCACCAACTTCATTAAAAACAGTCTCAGGAGGTGGGTGAGACTGTAATCCCTTCCTTTTCCCCCTCTATTATTTTAAACATGCTTAGCCAATTTAAGCCCATTTAAAAACTTTTCCCTTCACTTCCCACCATGTTCTGAAAGAAATATTTATTTCTCCTAAAGCCTTCAATAATTGAACACTAATCACTAACCAAATACTGTCTTCCTCCTCTGTTCAACTGAGGACAAACCAACACTTCCTTACTTTCTTACTTCTCAAAATCCACTTGTCCCAATCTCCTCTATGTCCATTCTCTAAACTCATTCCAAAGGGGTTTATGAATTAATCAGCAGCACTTAAAAAAATTAAAATGTTAAGATGCTCTCCCTAACTTCCTGTGTGACAGAAGCTCCTTCTCCATTCCCTACCCCTCTCTCCCTGCCCTCAGTATCACACTCAGTTTCTTCCTCTATTTTTAAAGTGGTTTTTTTTCAATCTGCTGTTCTGAAACAGAAACCCTGTTACCTGTTTTCTAAAGAACTGTTCATACATGCAATTATTAAATCCAGAACTCATGTTCATTTCTACATTTTCTGTGTTAGCTAGACATTTTAATCTAGTACTTATCCCTTTGCTCAGCTAACATAACTATTTATCTAGTATGATCACTTCAAACTATAAACATGTATTTCTACTATGATTTCAGACAAATAATGATTTAGTGCTCCAACACTGACTTTGAAAAATTAACTTTCCAGAAGACAAGTGAAGCATCTAGCCAAATAGTGTTCCAACTTCTTTTAAGACACTTCCATTAGAATGGAAAAGTTCGAACTCTGAGCTATTTGGAGATACGAAAAACAGATCCTGAAACATGCCACCTTAAATCAAGAGACTTTTTTTATGGTTTTGCTTTTGTTTTTACAGGTCAAGGCTCTATTATGAAGCCAGAGTCATCCTAGCATAATTTAGGCAGTGTTGATGTCTAACATGAACATGAAAGCTACAACCAGCAAGGATAGAGCAGGCCTGGTGAAAGGGTGGGGGGAAAAAGAGGTAGAAAAAAGAAATGTATTTACAGTCACCTGGAAATTTCCTCTCTGAATAATAGGGTATTCAGGCCAGTTACAATGGGTAACTTGGACCCTGGGGCAGAGGCAGTCTTGCAATCTTTTCTGCAATCAGGAGCAAGAATGCACAAGTCATTCCCTTCCAGGCTCCTTCGCCATGAAACAAATAGCAACACCATGAAAAAGCAAATTTATATTTTTCAAATACAAACTGCATTAAGAATTATTTCAGGTGAATACCTGATTTATCCCCTTGTATGGGAGTAAGGAACACGAATCAATGGCACCAGCCTCTGAAAACTTTGCTTTATCACTATTTTTAGCAGTCTCTTGCAGCAACCAAGGATACACTCCTCCTCACCCCAAGTTTCAAAGTGACAGAACAGGTTAAGGGGTTAGAATAGTAACTTTAGTCATGAACAGAATTATCTCCTTTTTCCAAGGGAGCTAGAATTTACTCTGACTTTCAGCTTCTGTATCTCCAGGCAGATAGTTGTGGATTCAAAGCTGCAGTAAAGAGGAGTTCAGTCACACAAAACATTTTCCAGACATTTGCTGTCACTTTCATGGCAGGGAGAGCAGGCTGCAAAAGGCAGGTCTCAGCCTGTGGCTCCTCACCTGGACTCAGCACTCACTGAGTTCAGATACAAGATACTGCAGAGCCCCTGCAGTATCCTTGACAGCCCGTCTGAGCAGTGCTGCCACTGAAACAAAAGTTCCCAGATCCAGTAAACAAAAGGGTTGGCTGACAAGAGAGCACAGGATGCCTTGTCAAACTGGACATTGTTCAGAGAAGTGGTTAAACAAATGAGCTGTTGACATGGCTTTAAGGCACACCTTTTTGTAACCCAGTTCCTTCGGATTAGTTACTGCTACAATCTGTGACTCTATTTGTAAACACAATTGGGTTTCGTATTTGTTTCAAATCTACAAAACAAAAATTTTTATGCAATCTGTTCATCCAGTGACAAAGAAAACTTCTAACTTCGATGTGGTAAGAACAGCCTGCTTTTGTTTTGAGTCCATTTGAAGCAGGAGAGGGGCTCCAGCATCTAACATTGAACAAGTCAATTTTATCTCCACTAATACTTAACACCAGAGAGACAAATGCAGCTACAGTTGCCTGTATTAAGCAGCTGGCAAGCTCAGAGATGGAAAAGTTGCAGAACAGCTGGGGAATGCGAGACCCTTTTGAACAGGCTGCTATATGATCCAAAATAATGGTACATGTTTACACACAACACAATGGCAGCAACAGCCAAATGCAGGTCTGGCGAATGGACTACAGCTGCTCCTTCCCTCAGACAGGCACAGCAAGCAGATAAAAAGGAGTTCATATTCACAAAATATGGCTTTCATCTTAAAAGGCAGCAGTCTGAGCTCCAAAATAGACAGCTGACCCTCCAACTGGACCAAACTGTACAAGATTCTGTATTAGAAGTTACCCTCTAAAACACGTCTGGATTAGGGTCACAGAGCTTTCCAAGTTGCTGCTACTTTACCACCAACAGTTTCCAACAATGTGTTACTCTAACAGGTTGCCATTTAACTTACAAAAAGCTTCTGTCATGACAGTATCCTCCAGCTAGAGTTAGGAAGACAGCCATTTACAAACTCTTAACCTAGACTACACAGAAGTCAGCCTTCCACTTCAGAGGAAGACGCTGAGTATGCTAGAAAGGAGGGCTTGAATAAACATGAGTTTTACATCTATTTATATCCTTTTTTACTCTGGTGTTGCACATTGGTGTAAAAGTGAATTGGCATCTGAAGACAGCACATCCCACTGCCCACCTAGACAGAGGGGTGGCTCTTGTTTCCTGCCTACTTATGCAATAACTGATAGCATTTTGCAAGGAGCACTCACTTGTTTCACAATGCCATCTGAAGATGAAATTATTTTGTACGTGACCTCCTAGAAAAATTGCATCACCGAATTTCAAGTGATCTTCCCAGTTTTCAAGTCTCAGAAGCAGAGTATCAGTGGTACCATCTGTCTTGCTCAAGACAAACCATGATTAATTAGTGCTAAGGAACTGGCTTAATTAGTATAATTAATTAATAAATATAATTAATATAATTAATTTATATTGTAACCATATCAGTCCTCATTATATCAGGCACCAAAACTGAGTTAGTAATGGAATGCTTCGACTCATTGCAACTTGATTAAAACTAGTGTAACTCAAAAGAAGTATTTTTTGACTGAGAGAAGGAGACAGCACTGAAAGATCTCCACTTCTACTTCTTCTGCACATGGCCATTGAAGTTACAACCCCAGTTAGGAGCTACTCAGAATAGGATGGTTAAAACTGGAGAAAGACAGCTGTGATGGCAACAATAACAGATGCAGACACAATTTTTAACTTCCTCTGCTTTTACAAAGAAAAATGCCACTAACAGCCATCATAGAAAGCAGGATTTTGAAATATGGGTCGTAAGACTACCTCATAGCTAATGGGACTCTGCTAATGGCAAACATATCTCTCAGCACACTTAAGCAACAACAGGCCACATCTGTACACTTCAATTTCAGACTTCAGATAAAGAAGTCTTTCTAGTGAAATTAATTTGTGAATTAAGCCACATTTGTAAGGAAATTCCCCATATCAATAAAGAAGGAAAATAAGTTGAGCCTTGAATCATACTCACAGAACAGATGGTTCCTGTACCAAAACAGTACTATGCCAGGTACCCCTCCTGCAGTCAAAGAAGTGACAGGCACACTACCTTCAAATCCTACCATCTGTAAAGGTAAGAGCACAGATTTGCTATTCCTGCTGCACTGACAGTGCATGGATACAAGTGCCATGCTGTGGCACTGGGAGCAATGGTTTGTATCCCCAAGGGACCTCAGTCAGCTCCAGAGCCCCATTTGCACCAGGGGCTTTTTCTCCAGGGTTTGGAACCTCTTCTGCAACCCAGATGTAACCAGTTTTGAGCACATCCCACCACTCTAGTGTCTCTAGAATCTTGTACTCAAAATAAGAGTGGAGGCTTAAAACGTTGCAGGATGTTGGGATGAGTTATGACATCAGCAAAGCTGGGCACAGTTCAGCAAACAGATGATGTTAACTATTACAGGTAATGCACTGACAGCCCACCTGAGCAAGGGATATGGGATTGATCTAGACCATCCATAAGATCACTGAACCTCTCACAAACTCCTCTCTGTACTTTTCATACCGGATGACTCTTTCAACCAAGCTCACAATAATAACCAAAAAAGCAACAAACCCAAATTTTAAAACCCACAAAAGAACCAAAGAACTCTAGTTTCTTATCAACTAGTCTCCACTGAATGACTTACTGCTTTAAAGGAGAAGATTTTTATCTTAAAACTCCAATACTGTACTTAGCAGGTGCAGACAAAATAAGTGTACTTAGAAATCATTCTTTGATTCCACTCTCTTCCTTTGTACCCAAATCATATACTGTAACTTATTTTCAATTAAAAGAATGAGAATTTTTGTGTGCATGAATGAGTGTGAGTTTCTGTATTTCTGAGAATCTTTTTTTAACATGCATTTCACCCATGGATATAAACTTGGGTATTTCACAAGACAAATAATTACCACTGGTATTGGCCAGAGAGGAACTAAGAAAACAAATATTCTAATAGCTTATTCCTGGTTTTACTACAACTGCCCACAGAGGTTGTTTTAGAAACTGTTGGGAGGTACATCTACACCAAAGT
The DNA here is from genome assembly GCF_012460135.2 of Molothrus ater. Classification (NCBI taxonomy): domain Eukaryota; kingdom Metazoa; phylum Chordata; class Aves; order Passeriformes; family Icteridae; genus Molothrus; species Molothrus ater. The sequence continues at coordinate 15,681,247 of NC_050478.2, forward strand.
GTACTTGCCATAACAAAGATTTCCCTCCATGTAGATCTCCTGACAGCCATGTCCCAACAGGCTCCAGATCGTTCATGCACATACCACGTATTGTTCAAAGCAGACTTGCTTTAAGCAAGATTAAATACCTGTTCAGTTTGAACTGTCCCAGTGCCAGGATAAACTACACTAAACTAGTTCAGATGATTATCCCGCTGGGCACCAATGGCCTTTGAAACTCCCAGAACCCCAGAATCTGCTGCTTCTGGGAATTATGCCAGGAGCTGTGGGATAGCTCTCCACAGAGGACATTACAAATTAAATATTTTAGAAGTGTGCCTGTGTTTACATGGAGCAAGGCTGCAGTTCAGCATATGAGTCAGCATGGTTTGCATCCACTCAGAACTGAGCAGTGGAGTTGGGAACTATAAATTTTCTAGCGAAACAAAGGGTGTGAAATGATTCCCCCAGGGGAATACAGTCAGGCCGCACCTAGCGAGAGCTAACACTCACCTGAAGACAGGAATTTTGTTCAGAGCTTTATTGTGAAAAAACCCATGACTTTCCTCTGGTGACTGCAGAAGTTTCTACACAGGACAGACACCTTGGTCCTGCCTGTATCAGAGAGGTTTGCAACGATACCATGGCCAGATAAACTCACAGGCATGCACACCTATGCTAGGATACAACTCTTTAGGCATTAAAATTAACTACTTTAAAGTGAAAGCTGAAGGCATATTTCCTGTCAGGATAGCAAATCAAAATTTTAACTGCATCTTACTTGACACAGTAACATGTAACAAAGCCTCCACATAGATAAACAAAGCAGAACTGAAACTGAGCGAACTACTCTAAAGCATCTCACCATGCCATTACCTACAGCCAGATGCATTTAAGGACGGGGCCAAAACCCTTTTATTACAGCCTCAGGGGGCAGAGGAGAACAGGGTAACATCTCAAGCCTCTCAGTGTCCCACCAGGAAAGAACATCTCTTGGCAGGAACGGCTGTCAAGCCTGTTCATGAGGAGCGGGGCACATCACCACCATTCCTTCCCAGCCCTCAGAACAAGCACTTCTATCTCATGAAGGCTCCAAAAGGACCATAAAGCAACCCAGGACTGATTCTCTGAAAACTCAGGCTGGACCTCTGCCACTGCTGGTCACACAGAGCCAGCAGACAGCCCATCCTCAGCTCGAGCTGCACTTCCAGGCGTGAGGCAGCAACACCTCAGTGCAGTAACACTGCACACAGTTCTGTTGTCATAAACCTCATTCGCCACGTGCATCAGTCAAGAGTGGTTTCAGCTTTCCGGTGGCTGTTGTTTTCATTTTGAACAGATGAGATTAAGATATTACAGGCTGAGAACATTCTTCAGAATGATACAGTCTGGTTTACTCTTCCAGAAACACATTTGCCCATTATAAAAATAACCAGACTTGTTCAGAACATATTCCATATCAGAGGGACTGCTTGCACAGCTAGAAGAAGTAGGCACCAACCAGGACAAGAGTAATGTCTTTCAGTACGTGAGATGCTATCTGAGCTACTATCAGTCTATGATGACACTTATAACCGTCAAAGACACAGTATCAAAACTAAATGAGTAATGTTCACTTCCTATTTTCATTCCCAGGCTTCATGCTGCTGCCCCCTGCCAAGTAATAAACTTGAGCACACTCACTCTTTGAAAGACTGCTTAAGTCTCTCTTAAAAGCATCATAATCCACGATCATGATCCATCAGACTGCAAGAAGTGTTATTAGTAGAATGGACACGAAGGTGTAATTAAGGAGTCAGCTCTGCAGCACTGGGTATCCATGCTCTACGTAAAACCCTACAAGCACTGCACTGATAACCATCGGCATACCCTACTCATTCTTCTCCTACTAATCACAGTATCACATTGTTTCCCCTCTTTCTAAACGTCATATTGTTTTCTGAAGTCTGGACAAGTCGGGGCAAGCCAGAACCCCACTGCTGAGCCATTTAAGGTGAGTGCTCAGTCTCTCCAAACCAGCTCGGGGGCTCTGGGCCGAAGCGGCTCCGTGCACCTCTCAACAGGCGCCCTGTTGATTCTGTGCGCCTTTCCCGGTATCCTGCCGAGCTGCAACCAGCCAGCATCGTGAGTCCCTCTTTCTCTACATCACACGTGCGCGCTGCCGCCGCCGCCGATGCCTTTCCTTTTCCAGCTGAAAGAAGAGACAAAACTCCTCCGAACATTTCTCAGCCCCGCTGCTTTGCGGCCCCCGCGCCTCGGGCGGCCCCGGGAGCGGCCCCAGCGCCGCGCCCCCCGCTCGCTGCCCCGCGGGCCGAGCCGTGCCCGCAGAGCCCCGCGCCGCCGGCGGCCCCGGCTGCAGCCCGGCCCCGGAGCAGGTGCGGAGAGTGCGGGGCGAGCCCCGCATCCTCAGGGGCTGCGGCGCCGGGAGAGCCCCGCGCCGGAGTGACAGCGCGGCGCCGGCGGGAGCAGCGGGCGAGCTTCGCGCGGCACCTCCGCCGCCAAAGGCGCTGCCCGGGTGCGCGGAGAGCCCGCGGCGCCTCCTCCACGGCGGCAGCGGCCGTGTCCGTGCCCGGGGGGCAGCGGCCGTGCCCGGGGGGCAGCGCCCGTGCGGGCTCCCTACCGGCGGAGAGCAGGGCGAGAGCGCGGCCGCCGCCACTCACCTCGCACCCGGCGGCTCCGGGGCAGCCGCTGCCTCCGGCGGCCTCGTCCGTCCGTCAGTCAGCCCGTCCGTCCGTCAGTCCGTCCGCCCGTGCCTCCGGCCGGTCGGCGGGGCGGAGCGGGGCGGGGGGAGCGGCGCGGCCGCGGGGGGCGGGGGGCGGCACCTCCGGCCGGCGGGCGGGGCCGGGCCGGGCGGGGCGGGGCGGCCCCGGGGCTCGGCGCCCCCCGGAGCGGCCCGGGAGCGGCCCCGGGAGCTCCGCACGGACCGGACCGGACCGGACGGGACCGAACCGAACGCGCTCCCGTTCCCGCTCCCGTTCCCGCCTCTCCGCGCCTTAAAGGAGCCGCGCCCGGCGGGGCGGGGAGCGGCGTTTTTGGGTCCCTTTCACCGAGTGTGGCCAATGGAATCCTTAATTGTTCAACGGAGAGCAGGCCCAGCGAGAGAGCTCCGGTGCAGCAGAGCGCTGGGAGGGCTCAGTGCCGTCACTCACGGTTATGGGTGCTCCTGCATTCGCAGCGTCTCTGGACGGTGTTTCTCTGTAGTGTTCATTCAGAGACACACGACTGCTCTCTTTATTAACTTGCACCCCCTCTCCAGACTGTCTCAGCCTGATGGAAGAGTTGGCTCCTGCTGGGATGCAGCAGATCCTGGAAGATCTCTTGGGGAGAAGGTGTCTAAAGGAGCAGTTCGATAAATGTCCTGCTCCTTCCCTACTACTGGGGCCACATGAGGTACAAGTTGGGAAGTCATCACCGCATTTTATTTAAAGGGTGAAACTTTTTTCCCTCGGATGTATTTATTTAAAATCAAGGCATCATTAGGAAGGTGGAGGAAATGACATCTTACATACTTCACCTCTGATTCAGCAAAGGTGTTTGTCCACACAGTGAAAGGGAAACATAGCATTGAAACTAATATTAAACATCCCAGAGGGCAGAATCTTTTTCTCTTCCTTTCACTTCAGTCTTTTACTTTAATCAAATATTTTGTAAGTGAATTACACAGATCATTCAAGACCTGCTTGATCATGTCTTACAAAGCAACCTGTAACCTGACCAACAGCACAGGGAGAATAATCAAAAATTTAAAAATCATTTGAAAAATGTCTTAAACCTGACCACTTAGGTAGAGAACGCCCAGAACCAAACACAATAACATGCTTCTGTTCCATTCAGTTGCATGCTTCTGTTCCATTCAGTTGCCATTCAGTTGCACTTCTCTACATCAGTGTGAAGTCTGTACAGAGAAGTAGGAGAAAATCTTAAGGTGTGGAAGCATGCTGAGATGAGGCAAACACAAAAAGTTTTCAATCAACACTCAATAAGTATTCTACAAGGCATGCTACAAAATCTCTCTGCAGCACCACAGCAGTTTTGTGCCTTAGATGAATTCAGAATGAATATTGAGGGCTTAGCTTGAAACATCACTGGTCTTTATAGCTTTGTGGCAGGGAGAATTTTCTTAATTGCAGGATAATGATGTGGTGTGGGCACATGCCTTTTGCCAAGTGGTTATGAATTACTTTGTGCAGATACATGAAACCCACATCAAATGAAAGCATAGACGTGTCCTTCCAGTCTGAAGGAGAGAAGGAAGAAAACTACTGTGGAAAGGAGGTCAAACATAAATCATAGCAAGGTTAAAAGCCATGGATTAAAAAACTGACCTTGAAAATACAGTTTATCCTGCTGCCTTTCAAGAAAATTTGTCCTGTGGTTCAACACCCCTATTTGAAACTATCAAAGGCTTATCTTGCCTAATTAAAAAAAAAAAAAAAAAAACAAAAAAAAAAACAGGCAGCACCATCTCACTAGAATTGTCAAGGTTTAGAGATGGAATTATGCTTCTGAAAAAAATGCCCTTTAACACAGGCCCAAGAGAATTGTCTGAAGGGACAAAAAACTAATTGGAATGCTAAATTTTCTTTTCTTGTAGATGACATGAGGCTGTTCTTACTTGTTTTCAAATATCAGAATGGTTTCTTGATGGAACTTTTGTAACTGAAAACCTGCAACCCATTTAACCAGAACTCTGTTTTCACCCGAGCTCAGAGCTGATTTGTGTGTCTGGATTTAGCTTTAGGCACGGTCCCTGCCATCTTCTGCCAGAGACTTTTCTCCTGCAAACTTAATCCATGATCCAGATACATGATTATTTCAAATTTACATTTCAAAAGGAGTAAAAGATTGATTTTAATGCCAAGAGAGAAGAGGGAAGCACAATGATGTTGTCGAATCTTTTGTTGCCAGAAGAATCAGCAAAAAATTAACAGTATTGAAGAACTATAATTTGGGTCAGACCAACCATCTTAATCCATGTCTGCTATTTTCTACTCTTTTTTAATGTGTTAGACATAAGCATGTTTGATTTATGACAAGAGTCAAAAACATCTGTACTTTGGGGCACAAGCAAATACTTATTTGAACAATGGGCTCCCTGGAGAGGGATATAGAAAAGAAATGACATTTTTTTGCAAATAATTCAGTGTTTTCCACTCCATAAAGTATTTTGCTTTGTTTTGAAAAGTGCTCTGCAGAAGACACAATGACTCAATCCATTATAAAGGAGTCCAGAAACTTTCACCTTTATTGGACTGTGTGTCTGTGAGCCAGGGTAGCACTGGGGAAATGCTGATACCATTTGCTGGCCTTGGAGTGACCCATGTGAAAAGAATTGGTCATCTCGGTCCCATTGGCAGCATACAAGCATTCACATCTTAAAAATATTTGGAACTAGTTGGCAGTCTGAGGCCTTGTCTGAATTGAGGATTAGCTCTCATTTCAGGAATTATTTTAGGTTCTGGTAAAAACCAACTGTAGATCAAGTTGTGCAAATTGTGATCTGTGCTGTCATCTGCATCAATGAATGGCTGATATTGGGATTAGTTCTAATTGCAGATGAGGTTGAAAGAGAGGAACCATGTTCTGGATAGTTACATATTCTGAATCAGCTCTCATGATGTGCTTCAGTAATTTATTTGAAGTTTTTCAGGAAAAAAATTGTCAAAAATATCAGAAGATCAATATCTGCACCGTTTTCAGTTCAAGCCTGCACTAGCCAGAGATTCAGTTCTGTAACCAGATGCTGTGCTCTGTGTGCATTGACATGATTAGAAACAGACTGGAAAGAAACATTTAAAGTCACCAGTAAACTTCTCAGACCTCAGTAAGCCAGGTCTGGGAATGAATGCTGTGCCCTCTCCTTTCAAATCATGATCTTGAATCCAGACATCTCTGCACTTGAGGGCCTTTCCTGCCAAGCCTTGGAGCTGCCCTGTGTGGCTGAGCACTGTGACAAAGATGTGCCTCACTGTAGAGCCCAGTGTAAACTCCTAATGTCAACAAAGAGGCCAGAGCAGAGACAGAAATAATGTCTGCTCCTGTGAGGTTCTCACATATAAAGAAAGCAGGAAAAAAATTAAGAAGTAACAATCCACATTTCAGCTGCTTCTCTAAATGAACATATTCAACCATGTGGCAGTCTAGTAGCTTTCTGTGCCTGTGGTAAAACTATGCCAAACTACAGTAAGAAAGCCTAGGGTCTTTTAAAATAAGGTGTGAAAAACTCTGTAGCAAGTGTAGAATTTTAGAAAAGAGCCAAAGCCTCTGTCCACCCTCAGAAGAGCAAAATGACAGAGCTCTGGCAACCATAGCAGCCACCCCCGATTTATTTACGAGTTCCTGGAGTTGGTCCAGTGTAATTATGGGCCTGAACTCCAGATCAGATTCACTTGACATTTGAGAAAGTCTGTGGAAAAGCAGTAATAATAAACTGATAATAACCATTCATCTCATAAGCAACAAAAAATAAAGAGAAGAGAAAGGGCAGGTGGGGAGAGGCGGTGCCAACATAATCCCCAAAAAATCTCCTGTTTGTCAGGAGATACTTTCAGTACAAACTCCCATGTATTTTCTAAGAGGAGCTGTGGAGAATGTTGGAGTAAGTCCTGCCTTATGTCTGTGCTATTGCAATCATTGCACTGGAAAAAAATGAAAATACGGGGTGCAAAGGAAGTCGGGATAAGTTAGGACAGCAGTTTCTGCAGGTGGAGTACATATTTTGTGGCCCACATGGCATTTATACAAGCATGCTCATCACCTAAATCATCTTACCAAGAAGCTGTTGAGTTTGGAAAAAGATGTTTGAAGAAACTGTGCTGGAGCATGTGATTTGTTTTAAATTTCATGCAGTATGGAAATACATTTTTTGTGCTTTACTGTTGGTCTCTGATTCTACTTGTTCATTTCACTGTATAATATGGATGAGTACCAGGGTTAAAAAAAAATCTTTGCATGTAAAAACATCTGAAGTCTTATATCATGATTTATATTCCACTTTTAAGTCCTTTCTGTTTGAATCACTTTATATGATTTTCAATTGAGGTTCTGTAGGACTGCTTTAAAAACCCAACTCTCTGGGTATTTTCCAAAAAAAAAGTATTTTTAAAATAAGGTAAGTTGACTAATTCTACTGAATTAAAAAGGCAGCTTCTCTGAGAAGAAAGAGGGCTGACATTTAGTTTACAGTTGTCTCGAGTATTTTGTTACAGGTGATGGAATTGAATTGCAAGTTATGAGTGAACGTTTAGCAAAGCAAGAGCAGTTAGTTACATTTATGCTGCATGCAAACAGCTTTTCTTTATGTAGTTTTCAGAATGTATCACCTACACATGCACAGGTACAAAGGACTCCACATATGTGAAAGGTTTTCCTCAGAGGAAGCTCTCCAATTAGCTGCTTTCATCAAACAGCAGCCAGCAAATGTCAAAGTTCCCTGGCAATCAATACCAAGGCCAGTAACACGAGCCAGTGTCTGAGGGAAAAGGAATCCTGGGTGGATGAATAGGGTTACTGGCCCAGAACATGCTGCCTCCAAGTGACCTGCTTTGCTGTGCTCACCTCACTCCTCAGGAGCTTCTGCTCACAACTGGAGTGAGTGCCTTCAGTTCTGAAGGAGAAGGAATATTGGAAAAGGGTCCCAGCTGTGTTTGAAACAAATGCAGTTCTCAGATACCAACTGCATGTATCTTTTTCAGGTTAGCATGGATCCCATGCACTGAAGTGTTTCATCTTGTTCTCCCTGCTCTGACAATGGTGCCATGTATTTCTGCTTAGGAACTATAGGTAGAACTGGGGTTGGTTGGTTTGTTGGTTGCTTGCTTGCTTGCTTGGTTGATTTTTAATTTGGCCTTTTTATTTAATTTCTTTATTTGGCATCTCTTTAACACATTAGGTTATTGGGCTATTTCTCACAGGTCTTGAGGAGGTGACGGTCTGAGGCACTGGAAAAAGGTCAATAATAAAAGTTTGATTTATATGGTAGGATTTTTTTTTCTTACTTACCTTATATCTGGCTTTTGCCAGATGTATTTTTTGTGTTCTTGGCAATTTTGTTGGGGATGAATTTGAGAATGCTGACAATTGTCTGGAACAGTCTCACCAGGATAGCAATTCTGCCTGAGCTGCTGGATATCTGGAAATCCTAGACACATTCATGTGCATTGCAGATCAACTTTACAAAGTCTGCAGTACTTCCAGTGTTAAACCTTCTGAGCATATGTTGCCCAGCTGAACAGCACAACCCATACTAAACCCACTTACTGAGCAAATTCAGATTAACTGTATAATTTATGCACTGCACCTCTGCTATTTGGACATGCCAGGCTTATGGTGATTTTCTGTTCTTCACATGCTCATAGAATTCTACAGAGTATTTCTTTGGTACAAATAAATTGACTTTTTATTTACTTGTTTGCATGTCTCCCCACAATCAGACATTGTTACCAGGAAAAAACCTGATTTTTGCTTGTAGTCAGTCATAAAATTCTGCAAGACTGTTATAGTTTGAGGATGCACCCACACCACTGAACGTAGTAGAGTGTTGGAGCACAGGGTCATGCTGAAATGAAGCTTTCAGCTACTGAAAAGCAGCATCTGAAAAGCATCAAGAAAAAGCTGAAAGCCTCTGTACATGTCCTTCAGAAAGTGGCTGGCACTGACATACAGATTTCAGAAAAGGCAGTGGGCCTGTGACAGAGTTTTCTTCCCATTATTTGGTGTAACATAGAGATCACAGTTACAAAAATACAAAATTCTAGTGCTTCTAGAATAATATATGGTATTTTGACTGTGATTCTAGTACCGTCCAGCAGTCTTATAGCAGATATTAAAATGTAAAACAATTAACATGCAAGAGGAACAAAAATAGTAATTCCATAATGACAAGGAACACCACCATTAGCAATTGGATTTTGCTGTTCACCAGAATTTAGAGAGTTACTGGCATCAAATATTCATGGTCCAAAGTGCTTAAAAGGAGCTGGACAGCACTCAGGGACACCCCAGTGACTGCACAAAGCTGTGTGTCCTCTGCACACACACGGTGCAGTCATTTATTTATCTGACATGTGCCTGTGGCACAATGGAGATGATAATCTCTAATGTTAATGGCTTTGAAATATGCAAGGGACCTAAAAGCAATTGCTCACAATTCCTCAGCCTTCCAGTCTCGGTGAGCTGTGTAATTGTGGCATTACAGAGTTTGGAGTTTGTGGTGGCTTTCTGTAATGGAACAGGCAACAAAGAGATGGAGCAAAACCCCACCCAAGAAGTCCACTTGCAGGAGTTCTCCATGTGAAAAAAACCCTGCAGGTTCCTTGTTTTAAGTCTTTTCACTTGTGTAACTGAGCTTACCTGTTCATTTCTTCCAACTTCTGTTTCCACAGAGTTGGTGTTCTGCAAGGGTTGCACTTCTGTTTCCAACACTTCAAGAGAATATTCAATTTATAAGAAATGATGTAAATAAAAATAGAGTACTTTAAGCCATTCTTAACATACTGTCCATGTTAAGAACTGCTTAGAGTCTAAAGTCTTAACATACATTAGCCTTTCTTGAAGGACTTGTATGAAAGCAAGGTCTTTACTTACAAACATCTACAGCTAGAGCTTTAGCTGCTTCAGTGTGCACAAGCTTCGATTGCTTGTGTGGGAGAGCAGGAGAGCAGAGCTCCCACTGGGAGTCCTTTTGCTGCAGAACTGCTTGGATTTAGAGAAAAGATTGTTTTGCACTACTTTGGAGTAACAAGGACTTTATTTTACATAGTCAAGTCATTAAACAAGTTGTACTCAAGGGGACAACAGTATTTGGGAACGTCAGTTTAATTTTCTTAATTGCTTCCGCTAGAAAAGAAGGAGGAAAATCAGAAACATTATATAGTTGGTTTAATTTTTAAAAGAGCTGCAAAACAGTTAAATAAATTTAGGCATGAAACAAAACACCTTGGAAAAATCATAACTTGGAAAGTTTTTAAATTTTCCCTTTTTTAAAAAATATTGTGGCTCACTGAATTAGAAGTCCATGACCAAGTCCATTGTCTTTGTGGGAGAGCTCTGGCCACTGCTCAGACATCCAGTAATCTTCCACATGAAGCTGTGTCTTCGTCTCATTAGCTGGAGCAAGAATCATTGTGTCTGAAGGAGATGGAAATGTATGGTCCTGAATGATCCACTAGCAATAATAAGTTTTCTGGAGCACTCTTGTGCTTAAACACAGGCTTCCCATGAAGTTCCACAACTGCAAATAGTTAGAAATATATGAAAAGCACAATCTTTTAAAATTAATCCCTCCCAAGTCTTATAGCTGCCAGTGCCATATAAACATAAAGTGTGATTAATGTTTACACTCCCAAGGAAAGCCTGAGTTTGTTGCAATATTTCATTTGGATCCTGCAGTTTAATAGTGCATTCATTATTTATTTTCCATCTCAAAGTCATGTGTCAGCAACAGCTATGAGGGCCACAAAAAATCCCCAGAAACAATGGAGACACTTCTTATGGGCAATCCACATCAAAGGGTGAAAGACTGTAGGGGTGGAAACTGGAGCTTAGAGTGACTTCTGTCTACAAGAATGAACATGTTTGCAATCTCACTTGCAGTGTTTGTCTCAGAAAAGCTACATGGGACCCATCTTCCTCCAGGCTACATCTCATCTGTGAAATAAAGATCTCACTTTTGGCTTGCCTGAAGCAACTTTTCAGAGAAATAAAATAAGGTTATTTGAATAGGAAAGCCCTAATTTAAACAAGTAACACTCTGTACAACTGAGAGCTTTTTCAGCAAACTGAATTCATGAGGGAACAAAAAGCTAAACAGAGATGTTTTGTCTCGTAATGAAATGCCCCAATCTCTTCCAAGCCTAAATAAAACTTTAAAGGCAGGAATTTTATAGAAAGACAGATTTTATGAGGCAAATTCCTGTTTACTACTGAGTGATAGAGAGAGTACTTTGGTGACCTAGATGTTTGCAATTGCACAATTGTATTGTGATATTTCAAAAACATCACCAATGTCACTGTGTTGTGGGATGTAAATATTGTCTTCAGTATAAACTAATTTTGCTAATACTCTTCTATATTCATTGGTTGTCTACAACATGACTCAGGATTGGCAAGATTAAATGGAAAACAGTGTGGGCCATCAGCTTCAACTCCCAGCCACAGAAATGGCGGACAGTGTGTCTTTCAACTGAAAATTCAGTCTCTGGTTGTACACAGTTTGTGTGAGAACCACTGCACACATCTCCAGAGCAGTCCAGAATATTGTCACTATATTGTAGGCAGTAAGGCAGAAGGTAAAAAAAATGTTCTCAAAGATTTGCTTGTGAGTTCATTTGCAGTGCTTACAATTTCACACACTTTTCCTCCAGCCCTGGAGATACTGCTGCCAAAGATCTGTGTCTGGTAATAAACAAAAGCAAAATGTGAAAACATAATCCCAGCAGTAACACTGTGTCAAGGAGTAATTTCCAGAACAATGATAATTTTGTAAAGATCAGAAATTAGCCATAAAATATATACTCCAAACTAACAGTTCAAATACCTCAAATCAAGGACAAATTATTTTCTGCCTTCTTTTTTATTTATTTGTTGATTTATGTCCCAGTTGAACATATTTGTGTAGTGTTTGAGAAATCTTAAAGATTACAGTAGTAATACTCAGAGTTAAATAGTTGTAGTGGAAGATTTTAAGTTAAGCTGAAGTGATTTGCCAGTTTTATGCTGAACCCACAATCTGTGATCGATAGAGGTTTGTCGCAGAAGACATTGGCACTTGAAGCTCTGGGATTGCTTCTCATTTTCTTCAGGTATTTGAGGATCTACCAAGTGCTGTAATAGCTGGGGGATGGGTAAAAATATTAAAAAAAATTAAAAGGCTGGAATACAACATGATCTGGCAACAAATCTCTCTTCATTGATGCACTCCAAAGTCCAGGCACTAAAGTTGGAGATGAGGAGGGAGAGCCTTGGGAAAATCCATGGACATCAGTTGCATTAACTCTGAACCCCATCATGTTGCTGTGGCAGTGTGGAAGAGCCAGAACAGAACCAGCCACACAGGAGGTTTTTAAAAGCTCAGCAGGCTTAATGTCATGGGAAGGTCATAAGCACTAAGCTGCCAAACTGCACTCTGAGACCTTTCTCCTGCTGTGAACTAATGGCTACATAAGGTACAAGGCAGTGGAAAATCAGGTTCTGAAACCACCCCTCATTAACTGCAAAATGTTTGCATTTTAGCCAATTAAAATGTCTCAGTGTGTTCAAATAATCTGTAAATCCATGGTCTTGAAGCCTGTCCAAAACCAATAAAGAAGGCCAGTACCTGCCACAAAGACGTCACAAGTCAAGGAACTTTAAATTTGCTGCACAAGTCAATATAATGAACACATTTGGGTGGGATTGCTTGTGGAGTCACAGATTTGGCCTGGCTTGAGCAGATTTAGCTCAATGTTTTGGAAAATGCATCCTCCTATGATAGAGTGGGATCTTCTTCCTGTACTTCTCTGGGTTTCTGTGTCAGGTATCTTTACACTCAGGTCCAATTCCTTATATTCTTCTTAATCATCATCTCTAAAGGAAATAACATTCCCCAGTCTGATATGAGTGTAATTGTATTTCATTACTACACAAAAAAGCCATTAAAAAGCCATAAAAATGTTATATTTTATACTAGAAGCAGCAACAAAAATACTAATACTACTCTTCCCTGACAGTGCTTACACTTATGAATGGATGGAGTTTATGGTGTTTCATGTGTGCAGATCTCACACAGATCGAATCAAATCAAATCTCATCAAATCAAATCTAGAAATATAAGTGGAGAAAATTCAGATAACTTAGGAGAGACTGAGTTACCATAATGAGAATACTTCTGTAAGGCTACCAAGTTATTTTTCCCAGTGGAAACAATGCCAATAAATATGGAAAGGTGGGAGAAAGCTGTGAGATAAATGAGATAAATATCTCATTGATGGGGACAATAAGTCAGTAAGTTTGCTCTTCAGATGTCCACTGCTGTCCTATCTTCTGCTCCACTGTGACCATTGGGAACTGAGTGAAAATGAGCAGTTGTGAAAGTTGGTGGAGAGCTGAATTTCTGTTTCCACTCTTGTAAGGCCTTTTAGCGCTGCACAAAAAAAGCACAAAGTGGCAAAGGAGCAGCCTGCTGCCAGCAGCATCTCAGATGTTCTGGTTGGTGCCAAGAAGGTGATTCCAGGGCAAACTCCTTCCCAGTTCCATTGAGACAGATGATCATCAGGTGAGTGTGCTGCTACCTTACATGTAAAGTATGCCAAGTACAAGATGTGGATAAATAACATTTATGGTACTTTTTATAAAATTGTAAAATTTATTTGAAAAAAGAAACTAAAGAATACTTTGAAGCAGTTTCCAAATCTATTCCTAGTGCTGGGAAAATATTTTCTAAATGTTCTCCATTTTGAAAATGCTGAATCATCAGTGGGAATATGTCAAGGTGGAAATTTCATATTGGAAATATTCATGCTCAGTAAAAGGAAATTTGGTTAAGACTTATTGCAAAGGTCTTAGAAAAATATTTTTCTTATTTATTCTTCTTTCAGAAGAGTTCTTTAGTTTTAGTTTTTTAGTTTTGTTCTTTAAAAAACAAGCAAACAAACAAAAAACTAAATTGATATCTTATTGAATTTTAACAATGTTATATATTTCCATTGACATGAATTTTTTGGAACATATTCCTTTATAGAAATTTATGAATTCTCTGATCTTTTTCTCAGTCCAAACCTGGATATGTTTCAAAATGTCAGAATTTCCTGTGAAACAGAAGTTCCAGTTCTGCCATAGTCTTGTCTGTGGAGCCTTTAGACTGGGAAATAGTGGTTAATTACCTTAACCCAAATAAATCCAAACTTGCAGGAAAGAAATAAAAGGGAAAAAAAAAGTTGTGAGAAGAAATAACTAAGGCAGATTTTTATGATGATCATGTCCTCAGTAACTGAAGCATACGTGCAATGGTCCCTGTGACAGAAGCAGCTCTTAGAAACAAGAGCTTTCCAACAATGAACCTGTGTCTGCCCTCAGACACTGGTGTGTCAAGGAGACATCACTGGCATGGCACAAGCCACTCTTCTGGTCACTTTTTTCCTCAGGCTGAAATGAGAAGATAGATTTTGTTTAAATCTGTGGCAAAAATAATCACTCATAAAATCATGGAATATGAATGTAACCATTTGGGGCCTTTTAAAGCTGCCTTGCTTTGCTGAGCTGTGCTAGTTCAACTGCTCATTACTGGCATATTAAGTATTCATCTACAAGCTTGGAAATACATTCTCTCTCTGAACAATTTATTCACATAAAGCCTGAGACTTTTAGTTTTCTAGAAAATTTAGCTAGTGATTCCTCTCTTTCTTAAATCACTTTTCAGAAGATTAAAAGACAGAGTATCTAAGAAGGACATAACACCATAAGGCATTCACCTTATTAATCTTGCCTAGGAGGAGTATTGGTATTTCAAGCCATCTGACCAAATCACCTCTCATTTCTAAAAGATGCCTTGGTCAGGGTTTATGCTGTAAGATGGACAAAGGGGAAGACATTTGTAGGCAATACTAAATACAGCTGGGTGACTTCTGTTACACCAAAGGCCAGAGAGAGAACTGCAAAGATCAGGGGGAAGGTTTTGTGCTACTGTAGCTTTTTTTTTTTTTTTTCAAAGTCAAAAAGGAACTAAAATAAAGTTCTGAGTTTGTTTCTTCTAAGAATATGTAAATCTGGATGCATGAAGAAGTAACATACTATCTATACAAAGTATTTCCATTTCCTGGCTCCACCCATCTGAATTTACTGGATTTTGGCCAAACAGTTGTAACTGCCAAATTTTTCTCTAACAGAAAATCCATCTGAGCAGAATTTAGTATTGGCAGAGGATGTTTGGAGACATGTGTGAAAAATTACAGACCCTTTAAGGGAAGAAGTCACCCAATTAAAAATGTGCAGAAAATAATCTATCATACATTCCCATCAAATCCCTTTTGATTTCAAGTACCAAAATAATGACTGGATCAGATCCCAGTTGAGTCTAGAGCTGGCTGAACTGTTTGTTATGGATTTACCATTATTTTTGGAAAGAGAAAAAAATGCGAATTGAGCTTTTTAATGTTTTAGTGTTGCTTTTCACCTACTTTCTCTGTGGAATACCTTGCACAAATAATTTTCAGTCCTTTGGCTCTTTAAAACAGTTTCCTTTGAGCATTTCCACACATTTATCTGTGTTGTGTATTTGTACTCTCAACTATTGTTTTTCCTCAACTGGATGACTCTTAAATTTAAAATAGAATCATAAATCAGGGGATAAAAATACCAAACTTTAACAAATTCTGCTTCTACAGGATAATTACTTTTCTAAAATATATTAAAGTTAGTAACCACAAGCATTTGGAGGAAATGCTAAATAAGG
The DNA here is from genome assembly GCF_012460135.2 of Molothrus ater. Lineage (NCBI taxonomy): Eukaryota > Metazoa > Chordata > Aves > Passeriformes > Icteridae > Molothrus > Molothrus ater. The sequence goes on from NC_050478.2 coordinate 15,696,653, forward strand.
CAACAGATTATTATTACTACAAATTAACAGAACACATTCTTCAGCTTATTAGCAACTCTATTTGCTACTTAGGAATTTTTTTTTCTTGCTCTGTAAATACTGACTCAACTCCATACACAATAGGTGTGATACTGGACTCGTACAGCAAAAGCCAGTGCAAGCCAGTGTAGTAGATTTTTTTTTCTGTTTTGCAGATAAATAGAAAAGCTGCAAAATAATTCTTTGAAGTTCTTTCCCCCTGTTTCATTTTGTAATTATCATCAAAACACTTTCTTGTTTAAATAGCACCTTTTTTAAGAGGAAAAAAAAATCAAAATAATCTCCTTACTTCCAAACTCAGTATTTAATTTTCAGCATTCTTGAACAGAAAGCTTTTTGACCTGTTGTAGGCATCACCACCCTAAACACATATATCTCTCTGAATAAAGTGATTTGACATCCATACATGTCTCTTTCTCCAAATTTTCTGTAAGAATGGAGTTAGACAAAATGCTTAACTCAGATTTGGCTGCAGGCAATTATTTTCCCCAAAAAAAGCCCTCATCAAATCCTCCCAAACCTGTTTTTGGAGTAAGTTTGAAATTACATCACATATTGAACTCTTAAATTCATGATTACTTGACAGTTCAACCTGAATTATTCCACATATTTGGTCGAACCCCACTTCTGAAGCATGCCCTAGAGAGAGAAATGATCATATAGCACTCAATTCTCCATGTCCATAAAGATTTGAGTTCTATTTTTTCATCCTAAATTGTGTCTGCTTTATCATAGCTTCAGGGAGTGTTACAGTTACCCTTTGCTCTGCAAACCAAGAAGAATGTGCCTATTATTCCCCACATTTCTTTCATGAAGCCAGTCCCTGTTTCTGGGTGGATGCAGGAAAAGTGTCCACCTCACCAGATGGATCACTGGAAGTCAGAACAGAAACAGCCCAATGAGTTTTCAGCCTTGTAGCTTCTGTGATTGATTAAATACAGATCTGTGCATTCCAGAATGGAAAACAAACAAAAACACATCCTCCAAGAGCATCTTCTCTAACCCCTGTGATACAGAGCTGAGAAATGATTCCTACATATGGTAAAGAGAAACTTGCAAAGATCTTGGCTTCATCAGGAAGCTGCTGGACCCCACAAGCCTCAGGCACAGACTGTGACACAAGGCAATCCAGATACAACCAGTAAAGATAAAAGGACTTTATAATAAGTATATTTTCTGTAGTTTATATTCCTATATTGGCAGAAATAACTACTTCTTGAAACAATTAAAAAATTTATTTTTTTTTTCCTTGCACAATTTGTGGCATCCCTGTCCCTTTGTGTCTGATTTGGTAACTAGTTCCAGTATTTTTTATAGAATCAAAGCACAACTGGGGTTGGAAAGAGCTCCTGGAAGTCATCTGGTCTGATCCCCTGCTTAAAACACGACTAGCTTCAATATTCAGTCAGGTTGCTCAGGATGTCATCCAGTTGAGATTTGAGTATCTGCAAGGATCAGATCTCTGCAAGCTCTTTGTACAGCTTGTTCTGGTGTTTGGCTGCCCTCAAGGAATATTTCCCTAATCAGAATTTCCTTCTTGCAGTTTGTCTCTGTTGCCTCTTTGATGACCTCTAAGATAAGTATGTCTTATCTTCTGTATTAAACCACCCAATCTCTAGTTAGGACAGAAGTTAGATCCCCACTTTCAGCCTTCTTTTCTCCAGGCTGAACAAACTCAATTGCCCCAGCCACTGCATTTCAGCCACGTGCTCCAGCCTCCCAACCACTGTAGACCTGTACAAACAGATGTTATATTTTTCATATTTTCTGCAGTCTCTTAGTGTTGCCACTTTAAAAAAATCCCAAGCCATTGAAATTAAAATACATTTTTATTTGTGTGAATTCCAATGCCTTTGCAGTAATCTGATCATCCCCAAAAGGGAACTGCTTGAAAAATATGACCAGCTTTTCTAGTCATCTGGTCTGTGGAAAAGTGACTTACTCCAATGAGGCAGCCAAATTTAACAAGGACAAAAACCAGATTTAGCAACCATATCAAAAGCAGACATGCTTTCAAGAGACTTAAGACTCTTGATACCAGCCCAGGCATCAGCACATGCAACTTCCTAACTTCTGGCTTAAAGGTGGATGGAGAATGTATTTCTATTCTAAAACTCTTCAAAATTAAAAAATAGGAATGAATGTGTATATAGGCTTAAAAATTACTTATACATTTCTGAAGCCATGCAATGAGGGAAGGGCAATGGCAGCATGAACAAAATTAGGGCACTGAGCCTCTTTTTGCCAGAAACTACAAGGAGTTAACACAGAGTGTAAAGGACATGACTGCAATTAAAATACTGATTCCTCTTAGATTTCAGTAGAATGGCACCAAGGCAGACTGGCAGATTTTTCTCCATAAAGAATTCTTAACTGTGCATTCAAACCAAAAGAGGATATTGGCTGAGCCCAGTCCTACTTCCATGATCATATTTAAAAGGCCAGAGCAGAATCTGGCACCTGCCTTTATCCATCCCCTCTCTTGCATGGGAAAACCACAGATTTGGTGTCAAATCAAACATCAAGGCAGCTATGAGCTGAAGTGAGGAGTGAGCACTGTCCTGATGGCTGGGGTCACAGCCTGCTGTCCCACCAGTCCTTCTGCAAATAGGTCAGCAGCCAGTTTGTGCTCCTGCCTGGCTGAGAGCTCAGGCTGCCAGCAGGGAGAGAGTCAGCTGAGCCTGCCAAGCCTGCAGTCAGTGCTGAGAGCTGGCTTCTTCTCCCAGTGCTTCCTCTCCCAATGCTTCTTCCTCCTCCCAGTGCTTCAGCCCTCCCAATGCTTCCTCCTCCCAGTGCTTTCTCTCTCAGTGATTCCTCCTCCCAGTGCTTCTTCCTCCCAATGCTTCCTCTCCCAATGCTTCCTCCTCCAAATGCTTCCTCCTCCCAATGCTTCTTCTCCCAATCCTTCTCTCCCAGTGCTTCTTCCTCCCAGTGCTTTCTCTCCCAGTGCTTCCTCCTCCTAGTGCTTCATCCCTCCCAATGCTTCCTGCTCCCAGTGCTTCCTCCTCCCAATGCTTTCTCCTCCCAGTGCTTCCTCTCCCAATGCTTCCTCCTCCCAGTGCTTCCTTCTCCCAGTGCTTCACCCCCCCCTGCAGTATGGACAAAGCCAACCATGTTTTCCAGAGAGTCCTGGGATGGGTGCTTGTGTTTGAGGGACACCTGGGAACCCACAGTCTCAGGTTCCTGCTGGTCTCTGTTGTGCTCCTGGCAGGGAAGGCTGAGCAACTTCCCCAACCCCAAAACTTTCAGCCATGAGCCAAGGCTGAGCTGGTGCCAACACTCTTCCTGTAGCTGATGTGTTTTTATTTTATCCTCGTAATCAGTGACACCACCAACATCAGCTGCAGGGGAGAAGATAATCTCTGCCAGGTATGGGGTTGTTTTTCACATGTGGCAGGATTTGAATTGTTGATTTAAGGAAGTGGTGTTGATTATTTGTGTCACAGTCCTGCCCATCTGGGGACCAGTGGCAGTCCTTTCCCATCCTTTTAGACCAGATGTAACTACTGGGGCAATGGGCGCAAAGAGGAAGTCAACATTGAGCTGGCTTAGAAGTGGCTTAATCTGCCTACATTTCTAGGTTTTCTGGATTTATGCCCGGAAAGCAAACCAAATATATAATATAAATCACTAAGAAAAATACTATTATCAAATAATTTATTATATAAACTATAACAATATAAGTTTATTTTCTATTTTAGAACAAATATATGTAGCTAGCTGGGCTGCTAATGCCCCAAACCTCTTCCCAGGTGCCCTGTACAAAGGCAGGACTTCTCTCCTGCTCTGGTGAGTGCACAGCAATGTAGTTATGGTTAATATTTGCCCTGGGACATATGTATTATGCTCTTGAAGAGCATATGTGGAAGATGTCCATTATGTCCCAAACATTTCATATTTGCATGACCCATGCCCAAGAAAAAGACAAAACAGTGCGGTTCCACTGGCTTAGTTTATTTGGAAAAACAGCCTCAAGTCTCTTCCTGCAGGATTCTGTTAGTTCCTTGCTGTCAAGATGGAAACATTTTTCTCATCTATCTTCCTTCCTTCCTTCCTTCCTTCCTTCCTTCCTTCCTTCCTTCCTTCCTTCCTTCCTTCCTTCCTTCCTTCCTTCCTTCCTTCCTTCCTTCCTTCCTTCCTTCCTTCCTTCCTTCCTTCCTTCCTTCCTTCCTTCCTTCCTTCCTTCCTTCCTTCCTTCCTTCCTTCCTTCCTTCCTTCCTTCCTTCCTTCCTTCCTTCCTTCCTTCCTTCCTTCCTTCCTTCCTTCCTTCCTTCCTTCCTTCCTTCCTTCCTTCCTTCCTTCCTTCCTTCCTTCCTTCCTTCCTTCCTTCCTTCCTTCCTTCCTCTCTCTCTCTCTTTTTTCCACTTTCTTTCTCTCTTCCCTATTTTCCTCTCTTTTTCTTTATTTTTCTCTCTTTCTCTCTTTCTTCTTCTTTATTTCCTTCTTTCCCTCTCTCCTTCTTTCTTTCTCCCTCCTATTGGCCTTGTCACTCTGCCTGTTTTGTTTTAAAAAAGAATTTATGCAGAAGTTTCCAAATGATAATTATCTGGGGAAATACTTGTGTTCTCTGGAAGTCAGTATTGTTAAATACCTGTGGATTTACTTCAAAGGAGAGGAAAGTTAAAATACAGAAACACTGGCAAATTAGCTCATTTCTAATTTTCCTCTGCCTATTTTAGATTTGTAGCTACAGACAGACATTAATGTAGGACAAACATTGGCTTAAGGAGACATCATTATTTCTATGAGACAAGGGTCAGAAACAAGCTCTGGAAACCATTTGTCAATAAAACCCTGATAAAACTAGGAAACTATTCATGTGGTTTGTATTCCCACTAAGTCTTGTAAAGCTCTATTTATCATGGTGACAGCCACCAAATAAATCCTACAATTATAAAGGGACACTACTAAACAGTTTTGACACTGCACTGTTGAGTTGGAACATCAAACACTCAGCTGAGCCATGTTCTGGGAAGCCACTAGAACTATCTCATTACCACTTTGTGAGGGGCAGCATATGGACTCGTGTAAATGAACTTTACTGCACAAAAGTGAGGTACAGAGCAAAGCAACCAATGATGCTTGCCACCTGTTCAGCATGAAAGGATACCTTGAAATTAAAGGAGAGTGGGAAAAGGAGTCAGGTGTAAAGGATACTTTCCCTGAAGATGGTTTGCAGTGGGTTGTTGTCCCTGGAGAATGATAGATACATCTTACCCAGGCAGTGACCCTGCTCATAGACAACAGTTGCAATGTTGCCACCATGTATGCAATTCCTGATGATAGGTTTAAAACATTAAACAGTTGGTCATGGGAAGAAGAATGCCAACAGCACTTGAGCTCAAAGTGAGGGCTTTGAGACAGGAGAGCTTTCATCTGAGGCCTGAAAAGGGGACAGCAAGTCCTGAGATGGGTGGTTAAGGACTGAGAGAGAAGAAAGCTTTGGCCCTCTGGTTCTCTTTGGCTTTTTCCTTCTTTAAAAGCTTTTGGGAAACTCAGACTACCTTGGCTTTTGGGTTAGAGAAAGGCCCAGTTTCTCTGCCCAAAGATCGTGAGATTGCCTGGTTTTCCACAAGCATTTTCACCAAAAGAACCTGTGCCAGCTGCCATAGCACTTTCAGGGCTAGTCTGTTCAAGGCTCTGCAGAGGCAAGCTGCACACTTCCCTGGTTGATTCTTTTCCCTGAGCAGGAGAGGAGCCAGCACAGACCCCTTCTAACCACTGTGCAAAGAAAGAAACTGGAAAGGCTGATACCCAGCATTGTTTTAAGTAATGAACTCTAAGAAGAAAGGGAAGCCATCAGTTTCCTGCTCTGTTGCTTTTGGATGAGTGGAAAGTTGATCCACAGCTTTTCCTCTTGCTCATCTTGTGCTTCTTTGTTTTCCCTCTTCCTCCATCTCAGAGTCCTGAGTGCACTAAAAGGCTTGAATTGACCCCACCTTTCCCGTTATTCCAACAGTCCCTCTTGTCTCCTATTTCAATAATATTTTCCCCATGACATCCCCTGAAACCAGGTTTATGTAATATAAGTACAGTAAATGAGTCAGAAAGAAATGGAGCTAACAAGCCATGCATCTATCATCACCCCCTCCCTTGATTTGTCTCTGGTATTAGATCCCACAAACTTGACCATTGTTTGCTCTTTCAACTTGCAAGTTATTAAGGCCAGGAACTCTATCTCTGCATGCATTTGGACAGCACACTGTTCAGCAGGGACCTAATTTCTGCTTGGGCCATTGCTATTATATTAATTACAGTAACTGAGAGTCTCAGGTGTGCTTGGGCTGGAGTTGAACCAAAAGAAAAAGCAATCCTCTGGACTATAAGAAAGGCAGAAGCTTACTCAGCCCTGACAGTGGAGTTTCTCACTTTTGCCAAACTTGGAATAGCCATTTGTATTATATTCCTGAAACAGTACAGCAGATTCCTTGTAGGAAACCCTAGGGGCTAGCCCAAGGTTTTCCTCAGTGAGTTGGGTACAGAGCTGAGGAATGCCCTAGGAACACCTCCTCAGATCCCTCCTGGCATACCTGGATGAAAGCCATCTGCTAAGAATTCTCTAACACCACAACATACTTGACCTGCAGTCAGAGTCAGAGTTTTCTTCTGTTCAGAGCTTTACCCTCCAGGCCAACTACCTTGTCAAGCCCATTTTGTGCCCAGTTAGCTTCTGCAGAGAGTTTTTAACTCCAGAGGGCTCTAGTGATTCCTTTGTATTGTCACTACACATCCAGGTATGACTGGAGTTAAGAGCCTTGCCTCCAAGGCAGTTAGTCTGCTATCAGCTTTTAGAGAAATAAATTCTTTTGTCCATACAGCTGCGTGTGTTTTGTCAGGAGGGGTGCATCTATTGCTCTGCTAGGCAGTTACCTCAAGCCTGCACCTTGTAGTTGAGATATATTGGGTGCCACTTACCTTTGTACACAGGCATCAGTCACCTGTGTCACAGGTGTGGCAGGGAAGTTCTTTAAGATTTGTTTAAAGCTCACAATCACTGGCTTCCCTTGGTTTCCAGTTTCAAGACTGGAGCTGTGGAGCTGTTTTGACACAGCAGAATGTATCAAGGCACAGAGCTAGGATGATGAGAATGCACAAACAGTTAGCAGGTTCGTTAACTCACTCTCTGGAAATCTGGAAATATGGCTATGGACTAACCTTGAGCTCAGGAGACCTGGCTTATTCCCATCTCTCTGCTGCTAACCCAGTTCAGCAGCCTGGACAAGAGGTTTCCCTTCTCTGTTTCACCTTCTACTGTGTTTCTTCTGTAGATAAGTAGGCCTGGTTACTCAACCCCCACTGAATTCCTTTTTCAAATATGAAAACACATTCACAGAGAACTTGTAAAGTGCTCTGTAAAGCTTGAATGGAAATGCCATCCCCACACCTACCAGCCTAATTCAGAGGAGAACTGTTCCCTAAATGGTTTCACAAAGCAACATGGCAAATCAAGTCAAACAATAGAAAAATGGAGATTTTAGTTTCTGGATGTGTTCTCAGAAGATCAGATCCTTTTCCTAATTCTGCTTTTGTAGCTGGCATTGTCTTGAGGAAAATTGACAGCTTGAAAAGCAGAGGTGGGAGGAAAAAGGGGATCTTGCTGGCGCTGTGAACAGGGTCAGCACTCAGCTTGAGTAGGACCTGCTTTGACCTTGTCTGTCTCTCTTTTGGAAAAGACAGCTGGGTAAAGGGAAGCAGCTTTGTATAACTTTTGAGAGATTTCTCAAAAAATTGAAAATGTACAAAACTAAGCTAACATGGGAAACTCTTGCACCTTAATCACACTGTATTTTCCAAATTTAGTTAATGATTCATCCTATTTAGTTTCTCCTGACAGTGGTTAAAGGCAGATATTTCAGAAAACGTGCAAGTAACTTTATAAGTAGATAGTCAAAGGTTAGGCTGCCCAAGACAAGTTTCTTCCTAAAGTTGGCTAGCTGACTGATAGCCTGGTCCAAGAAGGTTTATTTCCCCACAGTAGTGTTTCAAAAAAGGTGCAATGATACACTGATTCCCTAGATTGCCTAATCACCCACTGAATTATTTGTTATTCCAAAGTACAAGTTATTAGAAACAGAGCAGGAAGGAATGTTTTGAACTGTCTTGGTTTCTAACTTACTCAGATGAACCAAAGCACTGGAGAATTATTTTAAGTGTCCTTCAGAGGGAGTAGTAAGAAAGTGTGATTCTTGAAAAGTCGTTTCAGTTGTGTCCATGCGTTTTATGCATTTTGGGGGCCATGCCACTATTCTCTATGCGCTCACCCCTCAAAAAAACAAACAAACAAAAAAAGAGAGTAGTCAGAAGCAGTAGTTTTCATAGTTTTCATAGCTTTCAGAGTCTGGGCTCAGTCAAGTACCTGAAAGCTAATGTTTGTTTGGCATTTACATATACCCCATATTTCACCAGGTGAAGAACCAGTAAAACACTCTCTCACATAACAATTTTCAGCTCTCTGACTTCTGGCAGTGGCCAGGAACCCTGCAAAGTGAACTTTTTCTTGTGATATTTCTGCTTTTTTGGTCCTCATCCCAGAAGGAAATAAGAAGCATAATAAACATAAAAACTTACTCATGGGAGCATTTCGGGTGCATTTCAGTCACAGCCTGCCTCCAAAGCAGGGTCCTTCTCTAGAAACATCCTTAGCTGGTGACACTGACAGCCCATGGGATGGGGTAGCTCTCTGCAGGTAGTTGCTTCAACTGCTTGTGGCTGACTGGAGTGTCTCTCTGATGAAAGAGAAACATTCCATTTTAAACATTTTTGCTGTAACTATTAGAGGTTTGTTTTTTTTCATTCATAGTTTGCATCTATCTTAAAACAGACATTAGCCATAATTGTGTGCTCTTCCTATTTACCTCTTTCAACTAATAAATTTCTGAAGACTTGAAGAAGAAGAAGAAAAAAGCCCATTCTCATCTTCTCAATCCTTATAAAACATTCCACAATAATAATGTCCAACCTTCTGATGTTACTGCAGCCTTGAAAGGATCATCTATGGGGACACTATGAAGTCAGAAATCCCTACTGGTCAGTGGCAGCAGCACAACTGGTAGGTCACCCTTGCCTATGTGTGTGCTCTGGAGAGAATGGCTTGTCTCCAGTGAAGCCTTCTAAAGCCTACTTCTTCCCAGCTTTTCAAGGCATTTTCTGTGCTTTGATGCTGTGGCAATCCCCATTTGTCTTGTGTAAGTGCACTGTAACCTCACTGTAGTGACCTTCATGTAAGTTATTTCATGAGCTACACTTGGAGATCTAGTTGTCAAATTATTTGGATCTCACAGGTTAGTGCAGAGACAAACATAGCCCAGATAGGCTGAAAACTGAGCTAAAAGGATTAGCAAAGGTGGCTCATAGGTACCTTTCTGCCTCTGCCCTTTAGCCTGAGCAGAAGCTGCTGTTGGCCCAGAGGCACAGTATCATAGGTATTTAAGGTTTAGTGCCTTTGTAAGAAATGAAGAAAATGAAGAAATTTTGAGAGAACACCAGGATATTTAATAGAATCAGATGAATAATTGGTTCTAATAGTGAATTTAAATTCATTTGTGGTGGAAGTTCACATCTTGAAAAGCTGCATCTGTCTACTCATAGGAGATCTTCCACTGCTAGATCATTTCTTTGTGTGAAGGAGATTTTTCCACATCTAATTCACCAGACACACTGGACTCAAAAGAAGTGGCAAATTACAAGCAAGGTGGCAGGGGTTTTGTTTCTACTCCAAATTCTGGTCAACTGTCTCAAGTTTCTCCTGCATTAAATATTTTGAAGCCTCAGACACCAGCTGGGAGTTGGGCAGAGGAAGAAAGCAGACACACAAAAGTTAATGAGATGCTGAGCTAAAAAGTTGATGTTCCCTGCCTAGGTAAGGGAAAGAGACCAACTCTTGCCATCACCCAGGGATTTTTTAGTGTAATACAGCCTTTGGAATTTATAATTCAGGCAGCTTGGGATAATGTTGTTCTGTCTTTTGCTATAATGATCTCCCAGTGTGATAGAGTTACAAAAAGGGCAGTACATAATGTCGTTCACATTCATGTTTTCCAGGCCAGTTAAACAGGCTTTCATTTGTTTTAGAAGGAATCTATTCAAACTTTGGCAGAGCAAGTCAATAATTGTGTGTTTCCTTTTTTCCTCCCATTTGGAATCCAGTCTGGATCACGCAGAGATGATGGGGGGAGGAGAAAAAGGGACCTCCAAGAAGTGAAATGCCTTCCACCATTAAATGAAGCAAAACGATCCCATTTCATGCACTGCCCTCCACAGCAAGGGTATTAACACAGCACTTCACCCTGCAACAACACAACAGAGAGGCCATTGCACACCCTGCTGTAGTCTCAGCTCTGGCCGTTCCCTGAGCTGCTTTTTATCCACCCTCTCCAGGCAGATGCTCAGGCTGTGGCCCTTGGAGCCATCTGTTCCAAAGCCTGATCCAGATTTCTGGCCCTACTCTGCCTCCTGCTTCTGACATCTGCTCTACCTCCAGCATGTTCTGGGTGTCACTGCCACTCAGCTGTGCCTTCCACAAGACACTGCTTTGCTCTGCACTTGCACCAGCAGCTCACTGCACCTCTGCCCCATAGCAGCCACCAGCTTTTAGCACTGCATGACTGAAATGAGCTGAATCCTGAAGAAATTAGTCAGGCTGCATGTAAAACAGTGCCTACATTTATATAAACTTGTCAAGTAGCCTCCAGCTGGTAGGTGGTGAATGGAGATGGAGGATACAAGCCTGGGAGTGCAGACTCAAGGAAATATGGAAAGTTCTTGTGGAACTTTCAAAGGCAGCATCTGCTCCCCAGACTCTGAATGAAGTCTAGCAGAAAAGAGGTGTGCCAGAATCTTTATCAACTGCCCCAGTAAGGTGAGCAGTTCCCATGTGCAGAATGCACCATATGAGCCTGGCCTTTAGAGGATTTTGTGAATATAATGGTGAGCTCTGAATAAAAAATTGATAAATTCCTCGAGGATAAACTGTAGTTCATGCTCTAATCCTTTTCCTCATTTTAGTCACTGAATATCCACATTTTCTTAGTGGCAAGTTGAAAAAAGTACACTCGGGTAGCATGCACAAAGGCAGAGTAGTTGCTGTTACCCATTTCACTCTGAAAGATTAAATATGAAAGTTTAGCATCACTGACCAAAAACCTCACCCTCAATGTTGGGAAAGAAAGGAAGAAAAACAGAAAGCCCAGTAACTAACACAATTGTACTGCACCAATCCTCTCCTAAATTTGATCTCTTGCAGGTTGGATCCTCAATCCATCTCCTTTGTTTATGCCTCAAGTGTAAACCTCTTCAGCTCACATTGTTCTGCTTCAAGAGCTAATTCCACGTGAGTCATAGTTCTGGAATGCCAATAAATATGGCTATAACCACGCTTTAGTTTGTTGCTGCAGATCATTTTGGCACAAAATTAGGCCTGTTCTTATCTTTGTTTCTGTAACTCTTCTCAAAAAAAAAAAAATTAAAACAAAAAAGGAGCTTCAGGCCTGGCTGTGGCTTTTGGGTGCAAAAATGGGAGAAAAATATTCATACCTTGTTGAACCAATCCACAGAGAGAGATGTGTGTCCTTGCCTCTGAAGCCCCTGAAGTGGGAAAGTCTGTGCCCTCTCTGAGGACAGCTCTGTTTCTGCTGAGCAGCAAAGAATTGCTATTTCCTAATTGTGGTAGGATCAGAAGGGGGAGGCCCCAGGGGGACTGCTGATAGGTAGGGGTGGGTTTCCCAAAATGTGTTCCATTGACATTTTTATGGTTAAATTTGTTGTTCATGAGTTACTTTTGGAAATAAAGAGTGAATGCCTAATAATCCTGTTTCCTCTCTCCCTCCTGTCCCTCCCTTTTTACCTTCTTCCCTTTCTACCTTCCTCCTTCTTTGCCCTCCTCCCCTGCCTTGTCCTTTTTTTGTTTCAAGTACAAACATTTTTTTTGCATTTCTTCCTCAAGATTAAGTTGTCCAAAAGTTCTTCAACTGAAGTGAAATCCCAATCAGAACCATGGCAAAACCTTTTCCTAATAGGGTTGTCTGTTTCAGCTAGTTAAGGCTGTCCCTGGTGCTTGGAATGCAGCGCAGTAACTGAGATAGCTATTTATAAACTAGTTGAAAGATAATTGTGTTTATCTAATATTTAATCATTTGTACGAAATTTTACAAATAAATCAGTCTGTTGGATATTGGCCTAGTATGAATAATTTCTATCAAAAAATACAAAGCAGAAAATCACAGGCAGAGTAACATCCAGGCACAATTGGTCCTTTGCAGTTCCCTCTGGCATTCACTTTGGTTTACATCAAGCTGAGAAAAGCAGGGCTGTTTAGGCTGCTGTTTTCCAGGCCTGGCTTGAAGGGCATTGCCCCTCAGAGCACTGTGGTGTTGTGCTGTCCCCTCTGACCAAGGCACTGCAGCTGGCAGTGCTGAGCAGGGAGGCAGGATGTCCCCAGACCACTGACCTGGCACAAAGCAGATTCTGACTCTTCCCCTACTGCTCTGCTCTTGAGCAATGCTTCCTAATGAATGACCCTTTATCTCAAAATTGCTTCTGAGTGAGTGATGCTGGCTGGGAGCCAACACGTTTTCTCAGCCACTGGAAGGTGTTACTTTGTGAACATCACTCTTTTTAAATTTCTTTTTAATGACACCAAGTTCTTGTTTCTAACTGAAGTAACATGCAGTCCCAAGGTCAGTTTTTAAGCCTGGGTTCCTAAACCTGTGTTTATTCTCTTAGCAAGAGTGAGTATTCATTCACAATTGCTTCCCAGAGAGATGCAGGTACACACCAGTGTTGCTTGCTGAGGACAGATGAGGGTAGGAGGTCAGCTGCAGGGCAGAGCCATCCCATTAAATAAGGAGGGACACAGACTTTTCTTTGTGTGTTTTCTGGGAGAACAGAATTTCTTCATCCATGATTTTTACATGAACCTGCCACAGTTTCACTGCAAGCTCCTTGATAAGATTTAGGTAAAGTAAATAGATTGCATTTTGTTTACAGCACATGATGAAACAGTGTGTATTCAGGCCAGGGGAAGATCCCAATAAATCTACTTATACTGGGTTTATGCTTACGCAGTGCAATGCTTTTACATTGTTCTCCAGGGAATTGTGCTGGGATTGTCATTGATGAGGACAGTGCCCTTCAGCTTCCTGTGTCTGACAGAACCCCATTTCCAGCAGCTGGGTGGGCCACAAAAGGCAGCTCAAACAAGCCTCCAAAAGATACTCAAATTTAAAAGAAAATTACTTTTTCATCCTTCTGTTGTGAAAGTTAAAGCAAATGCAATGCAAAGAGCATTATCTTTTGCACTGAACTAGTCTAGTGGGAAAAGCCTTTTATGAATAACTGCAAATATATAACTAAGTACCACACATATAAAATTTATTTTTATGCATGTGCATTAGCATACATATATATGGATCTATAGTTATATGCACTGAGATGGCACTGGAATTTCTGTCCAACATAAAGAAAACAATTATTTTTTGAACAATTCCTGAAAATCTGTCACCATAGTGGAACCTTCCTTAGAGTATAGCTTGTTACCAACCTTGGCTTCAGAAACAGTAATTACTATCTTTGTCATCATTGAAAGCAGCAGCCTAAAGGGGTCTGAAATTTACTGACAAGAAGGAATTTAATTACCTTAACTGTTGTAACTTGCAGATCAGTCAGCACAGCACCCCAGGATAAGGTCCATATCTTGGGATGATAAAAGATAAGGTCTGACTACAAGGCCACGCTGTGCCTGAGAGCTCCTTGACTCAAGTGCTTTGCCCAAATGAGCTCAGGATGTTTGATCCAGAGCCATGTCCATGTCCCTGCCCTGCCAGCAGCACAGCCTGAGAGCCCAGCACTGCAGCCCCAGTCCTGGCTCCAGAGGCCCTTCCAGCCCTGACCCACAGCAGCAGCAGCCAGGTGAGGACCAAGAGGTTTCTACATCACTCAAAGTCCAGATCAAGACTGCTTTTGATTGATCTGTTTCATGTGTGAAATTCCTCCTAGCATACGACCTAAGAAATATGATCCAGAAATATGATCCTTCAGTATCCTACCACCTGTTGTGTGATGTATGGAGCCACTGTAATCCCACATTCACCCTCAGGGGAACATTTTCAGGCATCCAGGCTTTGATCTGTACTTGGATTATGCAGATGTGTCAAAATCTGAAAGTAAGGGTGAGTGTTTCAGCTTTTTGTTTGGTCCTGGAATGGGTTGGGCTGCTGCTTGGAGCCTCCTCAAGAAAGGACCTAATGTCAGATCAAAGGTTCTTATAGCACACAAGGATCAATGGATCCAGGAACTGCTGCAAATTAGCAACTGGGGTTAAAATAAAGAGTGGAGGTATTTTTCTTAACCTCAGTTGAAATTGTTTGGAGTAAATATCCTGAAGTGCATTGATAAAAATAAAAGTGCGTTAAAGGATGCCAGTTCTGTTGGGATCCCTTTTAAGGCATGTTATATCTGATGAGGACATCATGATGTGCTGGGGGCAGAATGGAGCTAAACTGATCTGACTGCTCACAGGAGGACCACCTCTGCTGCCTCTGACAGCTGTAAAGAGCTTCTGTGGTAACACCCATGGATTTCTTCTGGTTAATGAGGGGAGAGAATGAACCCACTATATACTCAGGCAGCATGAGGTGGGAAGGCAGTCATCCTTGCAGCATGCAGATGTCATCACTAGATCCTTCCCTTATGCCTGAAGCCCTCTGCACTTCTGGGTGTTCAAAAGGCAGACTCCAGGGTGAGAAGGCCTTGAAGAAGTTTTTGTAGCTGTGGCCCTGCTTCCAGTCCTGCCCCCAGCTTTAGTGCAGCACAGCCAGCCAGACTCCTCCTGCCTGTGGGGTGGCCTTGGCCCTTTCTGGCCCTTGTGGGGTTGCCTTGTCATGGTGGCTTTCAGCCCACAGGAGCTGCAGCAAGCTCTGTGTCACCAGGGGTGCTGAGCAGAGCTGGGGAGCTGGGCCAGGAGTGGCTCTGTGTCACCAGGGGTGCTGAGCAGGAGTGGCTCTGTGTCACCAGGGTGCTGAGCAGAGCTGGGCCAGGAGTGGCTCTGTGTCACCAGGGTGCTGAGCAGAGCCAGGCCAGGAGAGGCTCTGTGTCACCAGGGTGCTGAGCAGAGCTGGGCCAGGAGTGGCTCTGTGTCACCAGGGTGCTGAGCAGAGCTGGGGAGCCGGGCCAGGAGAGGCTCTGAGGCTGTGCACACAACCAGGACGTGAGCTGGGTAACTGGGCCTAGGTCCAGGAGAGGGAGAGGGTCAGGGATGCCTTGTGTTTCTGTATTTGTAGGAAATGAATTAATGTGTGCAAAATTCCATCATGCTCACTTAACTTATTTGAGACAATATCACAAAGATTCAGTTCTGAATGCATCCAGAGCCCTGCTAGCCTTTATTCATGCTAACATGAAGTTTCATTCCAACCTTTGATGCATTTCCCCGCTCCCTCATTATTTAAAGTGTGGTTTTGCTCTAAAGACTGTCTGTATAAAATTGGCATCTGCTTCCTTAACAGATATATTCCATGTGTGAAATCAGAATACTGGTTTAGTGACTTCAATGGCAAGAATTTTTTTCACATGCTCCTTTTTTTGTTGGTGGTAGAAAGGCTGAGTTGCACTCTTGAATCTCAGGCAATAGCAGTATTGCACTTCCCTTTTAACACTAAGCTTTTAGCCAAATGAGAAATAGTGGAATATTTCCTTTAAAAGGAAAAGTGACAATGAAGAAAGTAATTTTGGTACACATCTGTTAATGCACTAAGGGTATGCACTGGTCACAAATCACAGGAAAAATCAGACAAAAGGGGATAATCTCTTGCTTTACACTTCTAACCCAGTCAAACATCCTTTCTTTCTTGCAGAGCTTTTTATACTGCACTATTGGGATGGGGTTTTTTGAGGGCTTCTTTTACATCTTCTCTGCTAGCTCCCTTGGCTGCACGGCCTCTTTCTCAAACACATAAGCCTTTGTGAAAGAGAGGCAGTAAAAACTCTCCCCCCTTCTCTGCCTCATGTGTACTTTCATCTGGGGTAGTGACACATACTTGTGTTTGATGTGGAGGTTCCTGTAGGTTTAATTATATGGTTTCTTGTGGAATGTAATCGTTTCTTCAGCTATCAAGTGGTGGTCACTGTGTCTGGCCAAAGACAGTATTAAACTTCATTAATTCCTGCTCAGCCAGATTCTGCACTCATTCATCACTCTGCAATCCTATGGAAGACAAAGAGGGTGCCTGGTGTGGAGGGATGGGGTACAATGACATGCACCACACAGGGTAATGCAGCATTGTCTGGTCCCAGGCTGTTTGGGGGTGGGCATGGGACACAAGGAGGGGAAGCTCAGCTTGACTTTCACATCTAAAGTGAATCTCTTTACTTAACAAATCAGAAAATCATGACTGTCTGAAACAGGACTTTGCAAAAAAAAAAAAAATCAGAATAATGGTATTAAATAATTCAGTGATCTTCCAATATTTCACTTGACAAATCTAACCCAGGTTTTGTGAAATTGGAGGAAGCTGATTGTTTTCTCTGGAAGGGTTTCTTGGGGGGCAGGTGGGTTTAAGGAAAAGTAAGCTGGCTACCCAGTGAGCCTTTGTAAAATGCTTGCTTGACATACAGGCACCAGGGATGGTTCACATCTGCAGGCTGGTCACACAAATAATGAAACATCTTTTTGGGTCTTATTCCCAATTAAACAAAAAGCATGCAAAGAATACACAAAATTTTCTCTATGTAAAGACTTGAAGGCCTGGCAGCTCCAAACCTGGGTTCAGCTCCATTCCTACTTCCCTGTCTGTTGTAGGAGAGCACCCTGTGCAATGCTGGAACCTCCATGTAGGTCACCTCCTCCCTACAAACCTGGCAGTAAAATAGGTGCCCTCACCCTGAGCTGCCCTGTGCCCCTGTGAGCCATTAACATCTCCCTTACATGGTGTGGGGCTTAGAGCAGATGGGGCTCTGACTAATACCATCTACACTAAGTCCCCTCTTACAGTCCCTTCCACTTTATGACAGACTTTATTACTGCAGCTGTGTGCTGGCCTCATGGTTTCAATGATTTTTCTGTAATACTCTCAATCCCTTCTCTGCTCATTGCTCTGACTGATTGGTTCCTTACTCTCACATTAAATTATGTTACATTTTTCTGCAGCAAACTGCATTATGCTGTATTACAAGCTGGTATTTACCATCTGCTGGTCCAATCTCACTAACAAGCCAAAGCCTTTTGAATAAAAGGCATTTTAGTTTGTACTGCCTCTAATACCACTATTCTCTACAGACCTGAAACACATAATTATTTCATCAGGTATTCTGCAAATAGATCCAAGCCGATGCCAGGACATCCTACAGAACATATCTGTGGTGAAATATTTGCAGGATTTGGCCTTTCCAAGGCAGACAGGTAAGACAATCAGCTAATGCAGCCTTTTTATTGCCCCCTTACAGTAATTAAAATCTCCTTTCACAAGTGCACTCTCCTTCTTTCTTGTAATCTGGTTTTTGATGTGGCTCCCAGTTTGATCAGTTCTAGAAACCAATTACCACAGGCTTTCCCCAGGGGACTGTTAATTGCTGGCTGCCTCAGAACCACTGGACCATTACCCTGACTGTATTTTTTTTAAAGATACTCAATACCACTGTCCACCAATTCGCTACATCTGAACCTGATGGAGTCCTGAGAACCCTAAATGCCTCAAACCCAGAAGTCTCCAGCTCTCCCCCCACTTCCCTCTGTAATGCCTGGGAGAGAAATAAGCCTCCCAGCCAGGTTCCTCCATGGAGAAAGGTAATGTCTTTCAGTGTCTGATTGTTCCACTGAGTCTGTTTTAGCCTTGTTGTTTTCATTGAACCAAATCTGAAATATAAATTGGCCTAAAAGATAAACTACTAGTTCAGTCTTTGGCAATGGCAGTGGAAGGGAAGGAAGGGTTGTGATGATGCTCACAAATGCTCAAGAGTCTGGAAGCATCTTCTTATCCCCAGCTGAAATGAAGCTGCTGTGAATTGGGACTTTGGGAGTAAATTAAGAAAGGGTAAAGGCAGCCCCAGGCCAGGAGGATATTGAGAAGGTCAACGTAGAGCAGGTACTTCAGGCTTTGTCGTGAATTCACATGCAAAAAGCCTACAGCAAGACACCTCATTTTAAAAGGAGCTAGCAGAAGCTAGCAGCCCAGGGAGTTTGTGTCTAAGACTTGGTGCAGATTATTACTTCATGCTAACAAATGTGCATTTTCTGCCATAGATGGGAATGTGTAGCCCTTGAGCCCTGCTCTGCAGCTCTCTTACCAAAGGGGTGTCTCTGGTGGCAGCTGAGCACAGCAATGTCTGTGTGAGCCCCAGACTCAGCTGCATTCTCCTCACCCTGACTTCCACGCTGCTCTACACCCTCTGACTGTGCTTGCAGTGTGGATTTTTAAATGGCTTGAAGTGTTATTAAAGCAGGACTTGTAAGGAAAGAAACAGCTTCTGCAGACTGAGGAATACAGTGTCAGCAAAAGAAAACTGTCTCAGCAGAATAACTGCATGTGTCAAATGATTCCTTATAAATATGTCTGTGCCACAGACAAAGCACTACCACATTCATCTGATACACTTCAACTAGTTTAAGGCTTCAGTGTTTACACTGGTTGGCTAAACAATATAAGCTTACACATTTAAATATAAAAATACACCACTCTTTGTAATAATAAGAAATATTCAAATATTTTACTATTATAATACCACATTATAAGATGCTGTTATTGTGTGTAATATAATTATAAACATGTAAATAAAAGCATGGGTGTGCTTTGAATTGTTCTGCATGCTTCTGTTCCAGAATATGGGCTCAGCCTTCTCCCTACAGCTGTACAGAATATGAAGAATAATAAGCACGTGATTTTTCTGCTCACTTGAGTCCCACCAGTGATTGTGAACAACCCAAGGGATAAGGACATGAGGGAGAAGAGCCTGCATAAACTTGGGGGCATGAAGGTCAAAGGGTTTCTAGAGGTTTATGCAGTGCTTTGGACAGTTTGCAAAGAAGCTGTGGTTCCACATTAGTTCCCTTAATCATGTGCAGGCTGGAAATTACAGGGAAATATTGGAAACTGCAGTGACACCAAGTGTGATATGGACTACAGGAATATGCAGTCAGCTTTATTGACAGAAGTAACATCTTCCAAAGGGCTTGGGAAATCGATTCCTACCCCTATTTTGTGGGGAAGGTAACATGTGGAATTATCATGACTCAAATGTCCTCTGACCAAGTTCTTTCAGATATCTTACTCAAGAAAAGTTTGATGTTTAGTATCAAATTTACTTTTAAGTAGGTATTTGACATTGCGTGGAATTCTGATATAACAGAGTGATACAGCAGTGTCCTGAAATCACAAGGCAAACACAATAGAGCAGGTTGGATATATAAGTTGGATTGTAATACATTATTTCCATTGCTGGCTGAGAGCAGCTCAGACCCATTGCTCTCTTCAGGGTCCATTTTGTTGGCTTTTAGACTCTATGTGGGGCTGAACCACGAGCTGGTTTCCCCCATGCTGATGTGGCTGGCTCAGGAAGACAATACTAGCTGTTAATCATTTTAGGAAAGGCCATTTTCACAACCAGTTAACCCACTCAACAGATACAGCTGTTTCTCTAAAATGTAGGCCACCCTCTGGACCTCTTTACAAGTTCGGCTTCCTGTACGACATCTGTGGTCACTTCCTGTGTGGTTTTCTGAGCTCCATGAGCACATCATCCTTGCCTATCTTCTTTGAGCCTTTTTCCATGGATGAGTTTTGTGAATTGCCCACAGAAGTCCCCAGTGCCTCAGAGCAGGCAGTGGTTCCACCCACAAAGCGAGCAAGTTCATACCTAAAGCATTCCTCTTAGCAAGGCACAGACTCCACACTCCTATGTTTTAGAGACAGGGTCTCACCATCTAAAGCTAACTTTTAGTTGTTTTTAACCAAAAAACACAGGCTAAACTCTTAGTTCTGGTGGCAATCAGCAGCAGCAGTGCATAACCCAGCCTGACCCTGTGCCCTGGGCACTGCTCTGCCGGCCAAGGCAGCGTGTTCAGTCAGCAGCCTCTTCTGTAAACTGTGCCGTGCGCTGAGCAGCTTGAGTGCCTGCCATCAAAATAATAGTGTCCAGCATTTTTTTTATGGGTGGTCATCTTCCTGGGTTTTGTAAGCCATTTTCCCCATCTGGAGACCATACATGGCTAAGATTATGTATATTTATTTTCGATGGCCTATTCGCTAACCCTACAAGATTGTGCATGAAACACACAGGGTATCCAAAACTCCTTTATCCCAGGATGAGGGAGGAGCAGAGGAAAAGATTGAAGATTAAACAAGTGAGACCAATATTAAGAATCATTTTTTATTGCATTCTTTAGAGTGAATACACTTTTACAACACATTTTTCTCCTAAATGATGTGTTCAGGCAGAGGCCCAATGTTGTAAAAAGACACATAATTGGCACTCAAACAGGTCTGAGTTATTGCTTGGTTGGTGTAATTTTACACCTGTCACTGCCCATATATTTAGAAAGAGTGAAAAAGCCAGAGCTGGGGTTGTTTTCCTGCTGGTTGCCTTCAGGCCGTGCTGACACGCTGGCTGAATTTACAGCACGCCTTTGCAGAGGCCAAACAGAGAGCTCACCTAAGGCACAGCCTGGAGGAAGGGAGGGGCTCAGTAAGTGCCCCCTGGCTGCAGCCCCACAGGAGCTGCATGGTTTGCAGGTTGTCCCAGCTCTCCCTGACTCACTGGTGCCAGTGTCCATCTCAGTGTGCCCCTCCTTGCCCAAGGCCAGTGGGCAGCAGGCTGAGATAGCTATCTTCTAAGGGCACCTTTATTAGACAGTTCTGTTGGTTTTGGTCTGGTTTTGGTTTGTTTTCTTCCCTGAGATTTGCTGAAAGTACCTAGCTTGTGACCTCGGCTGTTTTTCTTGAGCTTAAAATGTGCAAATATAGTAGAAATCCAAAAGAACTGACAGCCAAGAGTGCCCAGATGTCAGTAGCATTTATCTAGAAGAATAACAGTGCAACCCAAATCCTCCCTAATTCAGCTTCTGGTGGCTGGGAAAAAAAGGCTGGACAGGACCAGTTAAAAAGCTTGTCTCCCTCCCTGCCAGCAATTTTAGGGTCCAAGTGAATTGCAGCTTGCCCCAGGCTGCTGAGTTCCTCTGCCCACAAAGGCAGAAGCCCCCCTGGAGCCAGAGTACTTGACCACAGTGCTCCAGGAGCTCACTGCAGGTGTCCCAGCATGGGGAGGCCAGAGATGGGGGAAGCAAAACAGCTGGAAACTCAGCTCATGAGCCCAGCTGTGCTAATCCCCTCTGCAGAAATGTTTGTCCAGGTACCTCCAGGCCCTGGACACTGCGTTGTAATCCTCCCCTTCATTTCACACAGACAGATGATTACTTTCTAATTCTTCTTTTTCTAGTTAGTAAGTGAGTCAGAAACAAGGCAGCTTTCTGCAGAGCTCCAGCAATGCTTTTCCTCAGAATCCCATGAATCACATCCTTTCCCATGGTGCAGCTGACCCCAGCAGTGGCTGTTGCTGATGCAGCCACGGGTGGCAGGTTCAGCACAGCTCCTCCCATGCCGGGCTGCTCTGAGTCCATCCAGCCCTCCTGCACTTCCCAGGCAGGCTGGGATCCCTCTCCTTATCTATGATGGAGCTCTGGTTTGTGTGGCAGAGAGATATTGAGCTCCAACACAGCCAGGACCACTTTGCAGCTGTTTTCTTGTCAGATTCATTCAACTGAAGTTGGCCAAGCAGCATTAATAGGTTGGAAAATTGGGCTATCATCCCATTTCAGTAGTTTTACAATGCTGAAAAAAGGCTGACCTATCTGGCTGTAGGGCTGATACACCTCTGAATACAGCCTGTTCAATCAGATGCAGACACTTTGATTTAAACATCATGAGATTTTATACAATTACTTACTTTGGATACTTTTCCCTCTCGATTTCTAAGAGTCATTAATTATATTAATTTCACATTTTCCATGTGAGTTTCTTTTCCTGTTGTGCTGAAAGGAAGAAAATTGTGTCCTGTGAACTGACATTTGCATTTCTTGCATGTCCAGATGGTAAAACTCCAAGAACACCTGAAATGGCAGGAACTTTGTGACACAGTCAGCCTATCAACAGGTCCCCTGAAGCCAGAGGGGACCAATGTAAGAAACAATATTACACAAACCCTATTTTGTCCCTTCTCAGCTTAAATTTTCAATTTCCTGTGGCCCTAAGTCACATAAGAAAAGGTCTCACCCTCCCACCTCAGCTGAGCATCGTTGCCTTAGTGTCATATTATATTCACACTTGGGACCAATATTGAAGATGGAGACCTGTTTTTTACATTTTTATCTGTAAATTCTAGCCTAGAAATTTAGGGAGACCTGCAAGCCCAAACTACTCAAAGTCAAGAGGGGCCCTTCGAGGGGGAAAGATTTCCCAGAACAAGCTTTCTCATTGTAAAAGGCTAAAATTATTGCTCTCCTGTGATTTATAGTGCAAAGGCCTTCAGTCTTACAGAGCACCTGGAATATTCAGCATTAATTAAGAAACAAAGCTGTGTGCTGTTGATAAAGCATATCTCTGCTGAATCTGTAGTATCAGGATACCTGTACATATTTTATACATCAAGAGATTATCCTGAATGTGCTACTAATGTAAATCTGTTTGTTGTTGTTGGCACAATTCACAAGCACGAAATGCATGTGGCTACAATAAAGCCCTCTGGCAGCTCCATCAATTACTCCTCATTTTCTAGCTCTGACTTGTGTATGCTTATATCTTCCCAGAAAAAATGAATGGTGAGAGATGAGAAAAATTTAATTTATGGTTTCACCTCAAATTAAGTCTTAAGTGGCATGTATTTAATCTTTAGCATTGCAATGAAGCTACAGATGCAGTGAGGTTCTTTACCATGCAAACCTCCTGTGAGAGATCCCTGACCATCTTTACCCTCACCCAGATGTGCCACAGTTCAAGCATTCTGAACTTAACTGCTCCTCTCATTTCTCCCTGACCCTCAGTTCTGCCCCTGGGGCTCCCCCACCTCTCAAGCCCACAAAACCAGTGTGTGCCCCCCGGTCTGGGGGAAAGCTGCTGTCTGCTAGCAGAGCAGGCCAGCCTTGAGCCCTGCATCCCTCTGTCCATGAGTTTCCTTTCCTGTCCAACTGCACACTTCTCAATCCATGGCATGAATGATGGAGTCAGCACGAATAAAATGAGAGACCAAAGTTAGAGACATGGCAGTGATTCCTCCTCTGCTACTGGTCTACTTTAGACATGTGGACACTCTCTGGACCTGCAGTTTCTGTTTGGGTGCTCTTTATTTCTTTGACTCTGTCCATTTGGCCTCCAGTTTGTGACTGGGCCAAGACTCTGATGCCTTCAGGTATAGGTATTTGTAGCTCTGGTGTCCTTAGCCCTGAGAGCTATCCTGAATTCCCTGGTCCTTGAAAGTTAAAACCATTCTCCCTGTTGTCTGACCTCATGGGGTTGCTGGTTAATTTTTATTCTTTCAGGGACAACTGGGCACTGAAGCAAATAAAGCCCAGGCTTTGTTGAATGATTTCCAAAAGTAAGTGACAGACTTGCAATATGAAGCAGCAAGGCACAATTCCCACCTGGGACCTTACCATCTCTGGCACCTCTGCAGTCACTGTTTTGCAAGTGTTTGAACTTATTTCTGTGTTTGAACTTATTGAGCCTTCCCTTCTGTCACTCCTCTTCCAGGTAACCTCTCAATGTCCAGTGTACGAGACCATGTTTCAGGGACCTCTGATAATGCCCTGCACTTCAGTTCTTCCTTTTTGCCTGTTCTTTTCTGCTACCTGAGGGAAATTGTTTCACCCATTACAGACACATCATAGTCCTGGTGTGTGTGATTCATTGAGCTGTATATGGTCCTGTGCAACTGTCCTTGCAGGAGGAGACCCAGGCTCCCATTCTCTTTCCTCTAAAAAAAGATATGATGAAAGCATACTAGAAAGACCACCAGAACATAACAAGAGATAAAGTCTCTGTCATCAAAGCCCCTAGACAGATGTTCCTCATTCTGGCAGCTTGTGCAGAGAAAATGCAGCCATGAACATTGAAGAGGGAAAGGTTAAATGAGGTGCACTGAATGCATTGCTGGGAGAGGGCTGGGAAGATTAGGGGTTTTATGCCTTTTGTTTTTCCCCTGACAATCTCATGCAGCATCTCAGCACTGTTAGTAAGTACCTTGTGCTACTGTAGGAGGATTTACCATCCCAGAGCCTGCTTTTGGGACACGCTGCCTGCCCCTGGAGACAGCCCATGGCTCAGGCTGGCTGTCCCCAGCAGCACTCAGGATGCCACGAGGCTGGGCTCTCCAGCTTAGATCAGCAGGAGCAGTCCAGCGTAGCATGAAAGCCAAAACACAAAGCTGGAGGAATGTACACAAAGGAGAAAAGGCAAAACAGTGAATTTCAGGATAACTCCTGACTGAGGCTCACTGGAAGTGTAATCATGACCCAGGCTCATTTGCCAGCACTGGTAGCTGGGACAAGCATTTGGTCTCATCTTTTTCTATCACCAAACGAAGGCATGGAGCTCTGCATGGAATAATATTAAGGGTTGATTGATTGCAGATTAAGAGCCTGAATAAAAGCTCAATGACGTCAATGGAAAGATTCTCATTGGCTTGAGTCAGCCCCAAGATGCTGCTCGGCCGATGAAATGGATTTTTTTTATTTTTTAAATGCAATCATTACAATGTAAAAGCTCCTGGTCAAAAATATCTCACATAAGCAGCATTAAAAAGAGGTCTGAAACAAAAGGATGGATTTAGATGCCCAAGACTGGTATTTCAGCACAGATGTATGTTCACGTGATGTTTCATCACAATGTGCTTCACTTTGCATTGGAGAGGGAAAGCTCAGGTGTGCTCAGATCTTTCTCATAAATGAGATGTTCTTTATAGAGTTTTTTCTATGCTTCCAAGGACCTGCCTGTCACTGGGGAGGTCTCTACTAGCCCAGAGTGATCCTTGCAGTCTGCATGCTCGCAGGAGTGTGTCATGCTTGGCACAGAGGCATCGACTGCAGGGAAAGACAACAGCCCTGTGCCCTCTTGCTGTAGCATATGCTACCCATAGGAAACACACACACACACACAGATATTCATACAGCTTTATGTTACAGGTTATTGTCCTCTTTCTTCAAAGCTAAGGAATTTTCATGAAGTGCGTATACATCTGGTATTGGATCAATTCAAGATTATGATAAAGAGATTATTTATAGCTCCGCATTGACATTTGTTTATTGTATAGATGACATCAGCGTGCCAGACATTGCTTTAACTCAATATTTCCCACTTTTATTGCATTTGTGATCCTTTATATGGCCACAGAACAAATCATTAAGGAGGATTCCATGAAGTATAATGAGTGCCATAATACTTCTAAGTCTCACAAACACTCCTTAGCTGGACTCAAATTCTTTTCATCTGTCTAGAAAAGTTGCAAGAAACAGGAAATAATGTATGTTGAATGACACATTTGCTTGTAATCTCAGATTTTGCAAATCCCCATGGTGTACCTGTGTTCCCCTTTTCTTCACTAATGAATTCTGACACTAAAACAGATGTTACCCTCTAAATTCTCTTACATTATTTTATTTCCCAGCAATGCTGGCTGCTACATATATATTCAGTAAGAGGTAAATACTCTAATATGTGGACACTTTTGTCATGCCTTTTCTTTTCCCCTCCCTTGCTCTTTTCCAGATCATGGTGGATTTAATCCTGCATAATGCAAGAGTGACAATGGAATTACAGCTTTTTAATATAAAGCAGTCATCAAATTTCTATAATTTTCTACAAATAAAGCATTTCATTGAATAATTTGCTAAGGTGGGAAGGAAAATGTAAATTTTTTTTTGGTCAAATTATGAATTTCTGTTATATTTGCAGTTTTACTACCAAAGCATGGAGCTGGACCTGAGCCTGAACCCAGTCACAGATGCCAAATTGGGAAAGCAGCTTTGCACTGCCAGGCTGCCCAGTCCCCTGTGAGCCCTCCAACAGTGCCTGTGCAGCCATGGTCCCCAAACCCACCAGGGACCACCCAGCATGGCACTGCCACCCCAGTGGCTGCTGCTGACCCAGCCATGCCCCTCCACATCGATTTGCCACAGCCCACGATCCAGCCAGCTCACCCCGTTTTGTTGTTGGGGCTGGAGCCTTGTTTCACACAACTTTACAGATTTGCTCATAAAATATCTCTTTTGAGTAGCTGCAGAAAGCAGCCTTTCTACCAGGGGACTTGCTCTAGCCAATTTTCTTTCTGTGTGCAAAATTTTACAGAAGAGAGAGGTTTGTTTGTGCAAAGAAGGAAATGGATTGCATAGGCTCTGAAGTGTTTATGTAAGAGACTTCACTAACCCTGATCTTAGAGTAATTGGCTAAATTAAGTTGCCTCAGATTTCTTTGCTACATGGCATGAAATGCACTTGTAATTAAAGCACAGATGTTGTGCCACAAAATCATTTCATGCCTCTGTACAGCAGATCTGACAGTGGAGTCAGAGGCTGCACAAACTGTGTGAGGGTGGCCCTGTGATTGTCATTCAGTCTGTCCAGATTTCTGAGAAAACACCCGTTTGCCAGATGAGAAACTATTGATCTTTTTTCCCTGAATAACCCCTGTTCTTCTCCCCACTCATCACTTTTCTTTTCGTTTTCTTTCTGCCACTCTTTAATTTTTCAGAACTTCCACATTTTTATAATGTCTTGAAAGCTTAGGGTAACAAGGTTAAATTTTAAAAAGTGGGGAAAAGTGCTACTCTGTGGCCACCACTTAGTCTATTATATTTGGCAGCAAATAAGAAACTAAAAGCTAAATCACCAAAAAGATGAAATACTTCAAAAACATTCCACAAATTGCAAAAAGTGTAAAAAAAATATTCACTTCAGACTTTGCAAAATGAAAATATTTTTTATTCCATTCTGGTTAGATTTTTTTCCATTCTAATTTCTTATTGTAGCAAGTAAAAGTCATGGCTGCTTAGGCTTGAGCTGTCCCTCAGTTGTGTGGGGGCAAAAGGAAGGTTCACAAGAATCCCTGTGGATTTTGCTGGAGATTTGTCACCCCTGGGAGGAGAGGCATGGCTGTATGTGTCCCATGGGTAAGGTCTTGGCAGCCACATATGGAGGTTTCCCAGGAAAATGCATGGATTCAGAGCAATTTTTGGAGTTGTCCTTCCCTTTATCTCATGGCCAGCACTGAGTCTTTGCCCTTTTCCTCTCCTCTGGTTCCCCTGACCACTGACAGTGAACATGACCACCTGCAATGGCGGTGGCTGTCCCTTGATCCATCACTGTGGCACCACAGGGCAGTGCTGAGTGAATTCTCTGTCACCTCAGGCTGGGATCAGGAATGGCAGGAGGCCAAGGCTCTGCCCTGCCCTTGGGAGCCTTGTTTGCATTTTAGTTTGAGTGTGTGGAGGCGTGCAGCCTGGTGAGCAGATCCTGTTAGGGGACAGCTTTCCTGTTGAGCTGGGCCTCCCTGGGACCAGTTGTCCCCTGCCAGGACCTCTTTCCTCTCCAAAGCAGCGATGCTGAGGGTGCAGTGTGTGAGGAGAGGCGTGTGTTGGAACCCAGGACATTCCTCTGGCTGTCCTGGAGGACTTGAGACCCTGGCAGGGGGCTCAGAGATCTTGGCACAGAGTCAAAAACGCCTGTGCCTTCAATCTTAGCCCATGGAAACAGTAACCAGCTTTGTGTGAAGATTTACAAGCCACAATATAGAATAGAATGAATAGTGGTTTGAATATAGGTTTGAATAGAATGATACTGAATTTATCACAGGGTGAAAAAGTAGAATTTTGGGGTTTTTAGAATGAGGGTTCAAGAGGCAAGATGGAAGAATCTGGGTGTGTCCTGTCCTTCATCTTCATCTTCTTCTTCTTCTTCTTCTTCTTCTTCTTCTTCTTCTTCTTCTTCTTCTTCTTCTTCTTCTTCGTCTTCTTCGTCTTCTTCTTCTTCTTGTCCTCCATCTTCTGCTGTGATGGTGGCACTTCTGGATTGGTTTAGGGTAGGTACAGACCATCTAACATAGGTGATAGGTATTGGAAAGTAATTGTAAATAAAGTACTCGCAGTTTTTAGTATAAAAAGCTAACACCACCCCAAGGGCGGCCAGTGTGCCTCAACCCAACCTGCTGGACAGATCTCTGCAGGTCCTAAAAAGAATGCATTAGATAAGAGAAAATAAACAACCTTGAAAACCAGAGCTGAGGAATCCTGACTTCTTCCTCGATTGTGGGGCTGGGACAAAAGACTCTTTATTACCTTGGGAGCCATTCCAACAACTGAGAACGCGAGAGGTGTGCAGAGGGCTCAGCTGAGCATGGCTCTGCCCCATGGTGTGTCACACAGCCAGGGCTCTCCTGAGGCTGGCACTGCTGGGCTGTGGAGGTGGCCCTGCTGCTGGCTGTCCCCAACACCCCAGGGGACACCCCAGGGACTCTCATCTGCATTGCTCAGTGGGGTGAGAAGCAGCACAACCTGGTATTGGCCATCAATCACAAATAGGGGGCACAGACAGGATCTTTCCCCAGGGTCATCTGCCTGTAAGTGCTGCAAATCCACACTCTAAAGCCTTCACTTCCCTAAAACAAAAAAGTGTTTTGCCTGAGCAAAGGATTGCCATAAAAACTGAATGAGTGCTGCAGGATCTGCCCTTTTGGCACCTCCTCATTTTGTCTTTGCTGCTGCCTACACAAGCTCAGGGGACACCTCCAAAGCCCAGTTTTTGCTGTGTTTGGCTGCTAGCTGACAGCTTTCCAGGCTAAGATAGTATGTGATTTGGCTTAGGGACACATCACATATAGCTTTACATCAGATATGGTAGTTTGCCAATGTTAGGTATAATTAACAGACCGGAAAAAACCCTAAACAATAGCTTCAAGTAGCCTCAAGCCAGCTTGTGGGTAGAATATTAAATAGACTACATTTTTCAGAGTGTATAGAGAAAATTAAGTCTGTGGCTGGGGAGTGGCTCCAGACAACCTGAGGGGAGCTTTGAAAGGCTCATTAGCTTGCGATGATGAGATGAAAACTTTGCATTTATTGGGATGTTGGAGCCTCAGGAGTAATTCCTGGGCTTCACAATTAAGACACAGCCCAATAGCTCCTGTGCTCAACTTGAGAAAGAGAGAAGATGGCAGCTGCTGGTGTGAGGCTCATCAGTGGCTCATGACAGCCAGTCCTGCCCCCATGATTAATAGGATAGTCATTCACATGAGATACTCTCTGGGGATCCAGGAGATTTGGGCTCAGTTGGCAGCTTTGCTATGGATTCCGTGGACTCTGGCTTCTCTTGTTTGCAATTCCCTCTCTCTGCCTTGTCATGTCTCCTGTGCTATTGAATGTAATGACTTCAAAGAAGAAGGAAACTCCTCTGGCAAAAGAGGCTGTCAGATCTCGGTGGCACTTGGAACTAAGAAACACTTGTGATATAATTCAGCAGGCACTGAACTCAGTGTCAATTACACAAGAAAAACAGTGAGGGATTCAAAGCAGGACAAGAACACAATGCAAAATATAATAGGAAATAATAATAATTTACGTGCAAGTGAAGTCATAGGAACACAGAAAAATAGAGGGGAAGATGCTCCAACAATCCCTTTTTTCTTCTCTGGTCTCTATAAGTTTCACCTGTAAAGAATTCACAGTTATTTGTGTAGCCTGCTCTCAAAGATGTCCACTCCCTCCATCAACACCACATTTGCATGCCCTGCTTATGAAAATGGCAAACATGGCATTCAGTGCCTGGCTAAAATGAAGCTGCTTGCCCTCCTCCACAAAGCCTGCTATTTACCCCAGGGGGAAAATAACTTTATTTCTGACAATTCCATGCAGAGTGCTACTTATCTCCTTGCTAATGATTTTTTAAAAATTGAGACTATTAAAATTAGCTACTAAAGACAAAGCCTTGCCACTTTTTCCCTAATATGTAACTAACTAACTGGTTACCTGGTTGCAGCAAGACTGAAAAAAAAAAAAGTAATAAATTTAAGTCTTTTGCCAACAGTTGCAACATCATTGAGCAGTGAAGCAGGGTGTTCCCTGGCTTTTTTACTTCTACCAGTACTTCTATCAAAGGGATTCCTCTTCCTCTAGATGTCACCTGGTAGCTACTGCTTGATGTGTGCTGTGGTTTTCTTTGCTGCGTCCTCTGGAAGGACCTGCACGTCCCCCAAGCCTGGCTGTTCTGTCAGGCCATGTCAGCTTGTCAGATAAATTTGCTGCTTCTCTGTGTGAATTCTGGGGCCTGGACATTGTAGAACACCACCAGTGGCAAAGCCACCACAGTCCTGCCCCCTTGTTCCTGGTTTGTTCTGGCCTCTCTCTTGCCTCAGCCTTGCCTCTCTTTTTCATACTTTATACTTAATACACACAATGTAGTTTCCACAATTTCTGTTCCCCTGTAGCTCCTGAAGCCACTGTTTTAGCCAGGCTAGTCACCACCCTAATCAGGATGTTCATCCTTGCACACTTACCATGACTTTCTTGAGGAAATATCATCTCTCCTTGGCCTCTTGTCTTTCTTCTGTCCCCTGGAACCTCTCAAGCAGTCATTTTCACCATTTTTTTTATCATCAGATATCCAATCTCTGTTAGAGAAGTTCTGTGCAGGTCTTATGGGTGTACCTTTTCATTCCTATTCCCATAAAAAAAGAAAATCCAGACAAACAAGTAAAAAAAGTAGGTATTTTCCTTGTCTCCATGAAGGATTCCATACAGACTGAGGAAATTTTCAGCCTGAGTCTTAGGGATGAACAAATAAAAGAAAAAATAAATATAAATCCAATAAATAATATAATGGAGGTTTTCTGGAAGAACTTAATAAATCTGAGGTACTTAGACACATGTTTATCATACAACTATTTCTAGGAACATGGTATGTATGAAGGAGTATAAAATTTGCTTGCATTCTTGTGCAGACATATTATAAGGTGTGAGAAGAATGTCCTAGTCAACAACTGTGCTTTTATTTCAAAAGCTGGAATATATTATAATACAAATATAAGAAAAGCCAGTAAGTAAAGATATTTCAGGAGGAACATAAACAGCTAATCCAAAAGTTAGAGTTTTCATTGCAGAGAACATTTTACTTCTTTGAGGGCTTTTTTTCATTACAGAATGAATATTGCAAATGAATCCTAATTGTGAAAAAATACAAGATGGTTAAAACATCTTCAAACATCTTATATAACAAAAATGAAGGCTTTGATTGAAATAAGCTTTTGGGAATAGGTTATAGCTCATAATACAAAGAAAAAGACTGATGATGTCCAAATAGAAAATGTTCACTGTTATGAAAATTACATCTCCATTTTTTTCCCCTTCAGTTGATTTTATTAATTGAAGGCCAAAAGTATCCTCAAGACAATTAACTACAGTCAATGTTTTGCAAGTAATTTTTTTCCATTGGAAGACTTCCAGCCAGGTTTCCATTTCAGTTCTCTAGAACACATAATTGATTTTTCCATCTAGTTCTATTCTATTTGATGCATTCAGATCTGTATTAAGCTCTCTGTTTATTGTGGGTGACATGTTTTATTAATTTAAAGGACAAGTTCTTTTTTCCAGTTTTCGCGGTGCAGTTTTGCAGTTCCTACCCACCCACGACCTGAGTTCCAGATCTTGGTGCTCTCATTCTTGCTCTTGCACTGTTGCCATGACCTATCTGGTGCTTGTAGCTGTGACTCTTCTGGAGGGTCAGCAGGCACATGGACAGCTATTCTGGGCTGTGAGATGGCCATGGATGGACACTGTGTTGTGGCCAGGGTGTGTGCTCCAGCCCCTCTTGATGACTGCCCATGAAAGGCAGCAAGGTCCATCTGCCAGTCCCAAGGTGGAATTTGGCCCTGAGAGGCAAACCCCTAAAAGCAGCGGTCTCTGCAGGTGAGGATGTCTGCTATCCTCCTACTGTCAGTGCTGATCTGGTTGATGAAAATTGTTGAAGAGCCTTTGGTGATCCCATTTGGGCATCTGAATGCCCGTCCACCCAGCTGGTGTATTGGCCTGATCACTAAGGACCACAGAGGGCCTTGGACACCTAGAACACCTGTGGGCACAAGTGTCCTGAGCTGTGATCTGAATCTGTCTGTACTTGCTTAATTAAGGGGTCAAATCCAGGAATCATGGATCTCATGTTTTGCTGCAAACTTTCCCCTTGCACACAATGCAATGGCTCAAACCCTTCCAAGAACTTAAAAACAGGAGTAAACCCCCTTTTCCCATCCCCCTATTGGATGTGTAAACCTAGATCAGAGCTGCAGAGCCACTGTGGTGTGCTGATTTATCACAGTAGTACCTATAAAGTACAAATTGGAACGGGGGACTGAAGAGCTAAAGCTCAAGGTAAGATACAGGGAAGTCCCAAACTTTCAGTGGTGTATCAAAGATTATATTTTCAACCTTTTAAGGCTTGAGAATAATTTTCTCTTCTCATATCATTTCACTATTTCAGATAGATAGAAAATGATAGTACAGCACATGAGGGAACTTGGGTTTCTGCAGGCATGGAAGTACCAGCAGCCATTAAACAGAGGACCCAGCAGTATCTGTGCAGCAGGAGCTGCAAGAGGAAGGAATAGTCTGTTTTTACTTCTTGTCCTCATTGGTTTGGCTTTCTCTACCCTTACTGTGCTCAGCACCAGCAGTGTGAGGGAAATGGTGGCATCAAAATAGCAAAATTCACATAGGCACAAGTTATTTGTTAGGTATTTTCCACTGGTTCTCCAGAATTTTTAAGGGGCACTGGCTGAGCACAATTTTGATATTTCTCTAGTCTGAAGATGGACGCAGGAAAATTTCTGAGCAATCTACAGCTGGAACCAGCAGCAAAGCAACAAGTATGACATGGGGAATATTTTCTTCCGCTGCCATTGTTAAACTCACGTGTGAACAGTCTGTCCTAGCAGCTTAAGAGTTCTTCAAGACAAATCAGTGCTGGTTGTATGATTATTGGCAAAAAAGAGTCTCACTACACATCTGTCTGGCCCAGCTACAGGCCTGATCAGGAAACCTCAGTGAGCATCTCTTCAGCCTCTTTCACATCACATGTACCTCTCCTAGTGCTGACAGCTGCAAAACAAACGTGGAGTTTCAAGGAGTAGAGCATGTGTATGTTCTTTTGGATAACAATTTGATTCCAGTTAGAGGTCAATATTCCCTCTAATGTTCCCCTAACAATGTTAATATTTTTTAAACTAATAAGTACCAGCCATGAAGAAAATATCTAAAGAAAATTGTCCTTTACTTTTTTAGTTGCCCAGGAATTGTGAGAAAAAGGGATCCCAGGACACCCATTTCAAGCTCTCTGCATGGCATTTAACTCAATGTTTGGCTCTCTGAATAAGCCTTTTTGTCCCAGCTTACTAAATGCCATGTAGCTTAAAACTTGTAACTGTCTCAGCTGCTTATTCACCACCAGCATTATTATTATTTTCATGTCATTCAGCTGTAACAATGAATGAGGAACAACTTGTTTTATCACTTTATCAGAAAGAATGGTTACAGTGCACCCAAAATCTGATGACTGTTACTGCGTAGATTTGACTCTGTAATGCCTGACAGAGGAAGAGGCAAGCAAAGACAGCTGACAGCTCTCTGCACACACAACTTGCTGAACAATTCCCACATGAGCTTTGCCTGTTCTCAGCCAGTCCATGTCGCATCCTCTGATGGAAATGCCCAAGACCTAAGACACTGCAATTCACTCTGCACTTTTGACTCTGTCTAACATGTAAATATTGCACCAGTAAGAGTCTTCAACACATTTCAGAAAGGAATCCACTCATCAGCTTCTTGCTGTGAGTGCAAAACCAGATAATTAGAAGACTACACCCCCATGGCAGATGGTGCACAAAGAAGATTGGTAGCAAAATCTGCTTCAGTTTCTGTAGAAGAGACAGATGACACTTCTGATACTGTGCCTGTACCAGTCACAGTCATCATCACAGGAGGAAATCAAGGAATGGGTACACAGTGATGATGGAAACCTGATGTTCCCAAATGCAGTAAATCCAAATGGACTTGCAAACAGCAGGGAATTGTACATTTTTTAATGCTGCTACACTGTAAGACATAAAATAAGTGACACATTTCTTTACTGTAGAAGTTCTTGTCTTTATTCTTGTGCCAATTTATGCTCATCCTGTTCTTTCAGACATGCTTGGTTGTACTTTGCTAGGCTTCTCAGTGGTCTATATTATTATTCAAAGTCTGTAAAATGGCATATTTATGCATATTCCTGGAATTCATTTTTTGGAAGGAAGAATGCTAAATTTTCCTGGTTTAGACAATGAAATATTTAGAAGGGGAAATGAAGCACAGCTTCCATTCTGTCTGAGAAAAAAGATTGTTCTGCAAATCATATTTGTACTTTTTGTGTACAGAAGCAGATTTGCCATCTCAGTAAAACACAAGAAAAGCTGATTTGTTAACAAGAGTTACCACACAACAACTTGTTTGGAACTAAACAAGCCCTCCACCATGCAGAGGGGACAGGAAAAGAGTATCTATCTTTTTGACCAGTTCAGCACTGGCTGTGTATCATTGCCCAGTGAGCAAAATTGCTGAGTGGAAAGTGAAAGGTGTGTGTGTGGAGGGCCATACCTACACACTGAGCCTTTCCAGGAGGGGCTGCTTTGCACTATCTGGATGTGGTCCCATGTGCTGTCCAGTGCATGTTTGGAGTGCATTCCCATATTTTTGAAAGATTATCCAGCTTATATCCTCCAAAACCTCTCTCTCATCACAAAACATGACACACAGAGACTTTTGCTTTGCAAGTCTCATCCTGGTCTGCACTAAGTTGTTAATGGAGACACAGACAGTTCATGGGTCCCTTACTGTCCATTTACCTGCAACAGCAGAGACAGTCAGAGAGCTGAAGGGCACAGTGAAAACCCACTTTTAGAACCTATTTGGCAATACTTCCACAACCTCACTGTTGTAATACTGATGGCATAATTGTCCAGCTTTAATGATGATTACCTCCAGGTCCATGAAGTCTGGCTCTTTTTATTTTCTTGAGCCCCACAAACGAACTGTGACTGCACAGAATACACATTAAGGTTATTTTATGTTCTACATCCATGTAAGGGCATTTGTCATGAGGTCTCCCCTGCAGAAACCAAGGGGGTATTGGCACAGACCCTGAGCAGAGCCAGCTGCCTGCCCCACCAGCACCTTGAGGCCCACCCATTCCCCTGTAGTGTCAAGCCTTGCCAGTTGAGACCAGGCAGACCAAGCACTCAGACAGCGACTGATTAAATAGAGGTGATGGAGTATCCAAGGAGGCTGCCAAAATGCCTCATGATTAATCAAAATCTTAAAAAATTCAGGGAATCTGAGTGCTGCAAAACCTCACTCTGTTTTTCATCTCCTGAGAAGGTAAACACATGAGCTTACTCCACACCAGAAGTTAATCAGCTTGGGAGACCCTGGAGCCAGCAATCCTTATAGCCATTCCAAAAGCAGACCTCTGTCTCTTTTCAAGTGCACCCTCTCCCTGGACCCTCCTAGGGCACATCCCTCAGCTTGGCCCCCTGACCCCTCTACCCCTGGCCATCCCCTCTCGGGATCTCTCGCTGGTCAGAGTGACTCTGAGATAAGTTGGAAAGTCTCTTTTCCCAGCCAGGTGGTCAGAGGAGTCAGGGCTCTTCATTTCTTGGTCTCAAGTTTGTTTATTGTTCCTTATCTGTAAAATTCTTTCTCCTGCCCTGCCAAGGTCCATCCAGCAGGACAGTTCCAGGCACTCTGCCTGCCCCAGGGGCAGGTGTTATGTCTTTATACTAAAAACTACGTGTACAATGTTTACAATTACTTTCCAATACCTATCACCTGTGTTAGACAGTGAGCTTGTACTCTAAACCAATCTAAAGGTGCCAACATCACAGCAGAAGATGGAGGCCAAGAAGAAGAAGGAGAAAGGCTGGACACACCCAGATTCTCCATCTTGCCTCCTGAACCCCCATTCTAAAAACTCCAAAAATCTATTTTTCGCCTTGTGATAAATTCACTATCATTCTATTTAAACTGTTGTGGCTTGCAGATCTTCATACAAGGTTGGTAATTTGCTCCATGGGTCATAATCAAAACCACAGGGGCATCTTGGGCTTTGTGCCAGGGTCTCTGAGCCCCCTGGCAGGGGTCCTGGCAATCCAGGACAGCCAGAGGGATGTCCTGAATTCTGACAATCCCCCACCACCTCCATGTGGCTCTCGGGGTCCCCTCCGAGGGCTGCCCTGGGAGGTGCATGGAAAAGTGCCCCCCATTCATTGCACAGGGGCAACAGATACACAAACACCCAAGAGCAGAGGAAGAGAACTTGTGGAAGCACAGAGAGCACTCAGGCAGGGGAGATAATCTCTTTGGCTACAGAAGTGAGAAGCAGCTGAGTTAGGTCAATTTGCAATACAGTACTTTAAGTGAAATCCAGCTTTTCTCATTCAGAGGTTCCTCCATGCTCTTTCCCTTTTCTCAAGAGAAGAAGCTTGATTTATTCCTCCCTCTGTCACCTGAAATGCATCCTGATTCCAGCTATCTTGGAACAGGGCAGCTGACTGCTCTGCTATTTATTCCAAGACACTAAGACCAGAGACCCAGCAGCCAGCATACCTCAGACACAGGCAAAGGGCAGGCAGGAGCTGCCCTGAAATTAGGAACATAAAAGTAGTCATTTTGGACAGGAAGATGAGCTGGTAATACTAATTTTATTTGTGGTGGGATTGACTAAAGGAGAATGCAAAGTCAGGATGCTTTGCCTGGGGTCTTGCACCCCTGACTGTCCCCCAGAGTACTTCAAGAAGCCTGTGCCATGCTGAGCCCTGCTGAGCAGTTTGCTAATGACTATCAACTGCTTCATTTTACGTACACCTGACTTGAAATGTGCTGACTCTGCATGTTTGCTTTTTTCCTGCCCAGCAACATCAGTCACAGAACGCTGGAAGGAGCTGGGAAAGCAGCTGGAATGCCAGCCACCTCCCAGGGCCAGGGTTTTGTGGGGCTCATTTCTGCCCACAGCTGGCTAAAATGCCCCATGCTGCAGTGCAGGAAGACATGGGAAACTCTCTGGCACATGTGGGCTGTGATTTCTGCTTACCCAGACTGAATAAGCAAGCACCAAGACATAATATGGCATTTTTCTTTTAATAATTTAAGTTTTCATGTCAATGCTTTGAATCTTAAAACAAACATAGGGGGAGGTAATTTTCTGCATGGCAAGAGATGTAAAATCTTTGGGCTTGGGTTTGTGAGTAAA
Source organism: Molothrus ater (assembly GCF_012460135.2). Lineage (NCBI taxonomy): Eukaryota > Metazoa > Chordata > Aves > Passeriformes > Icteridae > Molothrus > Molothrus ater. Next base: position 15,733,983 of record NC_050478.2, read on the forward strand.
TGGCAAATGCTGTTCTGTGAGAGCACAGCCATGGACACATGCCTGCAAGCTGCTGCTCTGTCTGGGCCCAGAAATGTGAGGGGCAGAGCTGCCTTGCTCTGGCATCACAGCCATTCCTGCCTTCTTCTGATCTCCTGTTTGCTCAGTTTCCCATGGCACTTTCTCAGCTACACTGTGACCACACTGCTTGGGGTGCATCTCCTCCCCACAGAAACAGAAAAATGGAATTAAAAGAAAATAAAATTTTGTCAAAGTTTTCCTAATTTGTAGAGGGAGACAGACAGGAAATTTGCAGACTGACACTGAAAATAATGTAAACTCCTTATTTCCTCCACAGCTGGCTGGAAGCTTGGCTCCTTCCACACAATGAGGGGAAATGTAATTTTCTGTTTGTTGTATTGTTGGAAGTTTTAGTTTTTACAGCTGCTATTTGACTCCCTCTACTTTTTATAATGGGCTCTTTTTTCTTCTCATATGCAGGTTGCCTCCCTAAAAATAAACCTTTGGAGGTTCTGCATCACAGTCCCAGGCTCTCAGGTCCATGCTTGCAGAGGGACTTGCATCTGTAAAGAGCAGATGAATCATCATTCTGGGGTGCACCTCATGGCCCAGCTCTCCTCCTGTCACTTCCCAGTGCAGGCAACCCTTAGGGACTCCTCTGAAAGATGATTGAAAACAATAACATCAGTAATAGCTGATCTGGATGTGCCTCAAATATTTGCTCCGTGATATAAATGCTTGTGGTTATCCCACAAATCATCCTTTGGACAAATGTTTTGAATTATCTGTTTCCAGGAATGGGCTCTGGTGAATGGTTTGGAGCAACTTTCCCCAACATGTTTGCAACCTGGAGCCACACAGATATCTCTGGCACACAGGTATCCCCTGCCCTGCAAGCCTGGCTGGGCTGCAGCACAGTTTCTGATGGCACCCCATGGGATGGGCAACTTTCAGGTCTTGGCAGTCTCCCAGCTCCATTCCCATGTTTCCTCAGGATGCAGCAGTACCTTGTTGTCAAATCTCTCCATATGAGAAAGTTCCCACGCCGTGGAATTTGATCTGGCCCTTGTAGCAATCTCACCTTTGTTCCAGTCTGCAGACCACAGCCCCAGCTAACAAAGTCCTCAGTGCCTTACAGCACTGACCTGGCTAATAAAATGGGGAACTATTTAATCACAATAAGGCTGCTATGTAGACACAAAGGCAAGATTAATAAACCATTGTTGAGCCCGGGTTAAGTCAGTAAAGTGGAACTGATTGGAAGCCAGGAGAGCAGCCAGGTAATGATTAATCTGTATGTGTGATACTGAGTTTAAAGAGCAGCTGTCACTTGAAACCCGTGCAGATGCATGGGGTGTCTGGGAGGCCACCACAGACTGTTACCTTACACCCTGCATGGAAAGCAGGAAGAACTGCATTCTTTGTGATTAACCCAGCTTGAACTTTGAAATCTGAGACCCAAATATTTACAAGAAAATTACAACTAAGAAAAAGTGTCGGTGTTCAAAAGGTCCTTTAGTTCTACAGTGTGGGACAAGTTTCCTATGGGGCTTGGGGCAAGACCCTTCACCTTCTGGGACTTCACTTTCCCATATTCAGAGTACAGTTCTTCCCCAAATGTATTTCCTTTGCATATCTTATTTTCAGGGCAAATTGCTGTTCAAATTTGAGAAGGAAAAAAAAAAGAAAAAAAAAAAGAAAAAAAAAGGGGAGAATTAATAAATACCAAAGCCTAAAAGCCTGAGAGAGTCTTCCTTTATTTCAAAGAAGAGCACGGCTGGCCAGAGAAGTAGCAAACCTTTCCAAGCTCAAAATAAGTCTTCTCCTAAATACTAGGAATGCTTTGTTACCCAGTCCACACAATTATTGTAGGAGAAGACACCAGTTTCCAGGAATCACAACTTCACAGCTCTGAACTTCATTTGTGGGGAAAGAAGGTCTAACATTTTGAGGGCTTTAACAGAGCTGTTCTCCCTGGGATTGGCTGGCTGGTAAAATAATCCCCTTTCCTCACTCCAGAGAATCAGCAGGGTCTCCAGAGGACAGGGAGGGTCAGGGATGTGGCACCCTGGGTGAGTTGAGGACCCAAAGGTGCAGCATTCCCACCTGGAAGCAGTTGTGGGGAAAGCCCCAGTGAGGCACCCACAGGATGATCCCACCCTGCATGCACAAGTCACTGACAGAGCAGATAACTTTACTCTTGTGAAAGTGTTTTAACTTAGGGATAAAATATTGTTTTACCCTCTGCCCTGCTGCTCAGCCTAACTCCAGCATTAGCTTTCATAGCTATAACAAACCTCCTAAGCAAACAGCTTTTAAGCTCTGCTTCCAAATCAGGCTGGATAAGGAGTGAGCAAGCTCAAATTGGTGCAGTGGCCAATCCATTGTCCCTTCCTCTGCCTCTGCTCCCCTGACCCTTGAGAGAGATAGAATTTAGTGCTTCCTCTTTACAGCTTCCCCTGAACTGAGTAGATATTAGTCCCTTATCCATTTGCATGGATACTTTAATTGCTTAGAGCCTGGACAAAGCCTCTGGAATGTTTAAATCTGTGGGGTCTGAGTGGAACTCTTCCTGAGGAGGACAAATGCAGCCTTGCTGTGACCGCACGAGGTGCTCCCAGCTGTGTCACCCATGTGACAAACAGGGCTGAAGAAGTTGCTTTTGCAAGGTGGCAATGGCTGGTCAGACTCCACAATCCCTCCAAAGTGCGCAACTCCAGTAGCAAGCAGAGCTGGCAGGAGGGGAGGAAGGCAAGGGAGGTGATGGAAACTTCCCAGGGCAGAATTATTAAAGAGCCTGAACAGTCTCTGGTATATCCAAGCACAAGTAAACTTAGCAATGAGGGCCCTGTTTTGTCTCATGACAGCACCTTCAAAAACATCTCAAACATTTGTTTTTCTTTGTGCAGCCTCACATGCCATCACCCAGCACCAACAAATATGAGCTCCTCACTTTTTAAGCACAGCCTTATGAGGAAATATTGTCACAATGAGCCACAGCTCAAGCCTGGTGTAAGAGAAAAACGAGCACAGGAATAACAGATGAGTGAGAGTGTGTGCAGAAAACTGCAAGGAGAAGCAAGACAGGAGCAATTGCAGTGGCTTCCAGGAGTCCCGTGGGGAGAAGAGGCTTTCAGATACTGAAAAATTAAGGAGATCTCTTAGGAAGAACTTGTGAGATTTGTAAAAGCTGTTTTATGACTCTTTAGAGAGATGACCATCAAAAATGAGCAGGTACATTTTTTATGAAGTACAGTGAATGTTGTTGCTGCTGCAACAGCAGCTTCCCCAGAAGCTGTGCCCCAACATGGTCTGTCTGGTGGGGTAGAAGGTTTGCAGAGCTCACATGAACTGTGGAGCCAGCAAGCCTGGCCCTTGGATAAGCATCTGCTCTGCTTGAACAGGCCTGACTGGAGAACAGGTGCTCAGCACGCTCCAGAGTTCACATCTCCTGGAAGAAATGTTCACTACTCATCCCAAACCACCACTGGTTTTGCACATCCTGGCCTCAAGTCTCAGGCTTCTCAGGAGACTCTAATGCCAAGGACAGCAACATGGCTGAGAGAAGCAGCTGATGAGCACCTCACATAGATCCAAAGCCAAGGATTTCATGGGCCTTAAGGGCAGAAAATCAAGCTACCTGCAAATTAGGTATTTAGCCAGTAAATTTTGCCTTGTTGTTACTTGAGCCCATAACCATGAATTAGACAAAGGCACACAAATCCTCAGGGAATAGAGCTGCTAATTGCTACCAGCAAAAGATCAGGAATCACCCTTATAACATCCACACAACAATTCCTCAATCAAAATCTCCCTGCAGGATAACCAGGCAAAGTCATCTCTATGTTAGGAAAAGGAGCTTCACCGTAGGCCCAAATCAGGCTCCAGGTGTATAAACAGGGAGAAGGAGGAATCCTTTGCATATTTCACATCCTGTCTTCTCAACTCTAACAAGGTGTCTATCATGACACCTCTGTGTCATGATGTGCATCCCTCCCAATGTCCCCCCCAGAGAAAGGAATTGCATTGCTCTCATCCTAACAGAGATGCCTTAGAAAAGAACTCCCATATTCTGCTCCAAAGGACATCCACGGGGCCCGAGTAGGTCCAAGCCCTCCTTAAGGTCCTATTTCTGTCCATCCTGATGTTGAGCTCCTGCTAAGGCCCTGTGAGCTGCCACTGGAGCCATGGCCTCAGTCCTTGTCAGAGCCACTGCTTGCCAAGACCATGCATCCCTCCCTGGGACAGTCACCAGCATTTATCACCATTTCCATTTGCAAAGAGCAACTGGTTGGAAGGGAGGAGAAGCTGAACCCTCCATGTTGCCATCAGGACCATCCAACAGCTGCAAGGGTCACAGTCTCATATCTGCACAGGAGCAGGGGGTTTGTCCTGTGTCTGGCCACCAACAGGCACTTTCCTGGAGACCTCCACATGCCCCGGGCCTCTTGTGGTTGCAGACTTGGCAGCTGGTACAAGCAGGCCCCAACACACAACTTTCCCTAAATATTATGTTTTTCAGGGTGTTGGTTTTAGCTGTTATATTTGGCAGGTTTCCTTCATTGCCTTTAGCAGCAATGACTTACTAATAGGTGGGAAAATTTGAGGACATTAGTGGATTATTCCAGCTCCCCTACTTTGTCTCCTACAAACACATGCCACTCCCTTACTACCAAGACCTGAAGAGGGGCTGGGTGGTAAAGGCTGGTACTCAGAGAAGTGTATATCTGTATTTTTCTCCTTGCAGAATATTTCCAGGATCAGACTTTCTCTTTGTGGTTTGGTTTGTTTTGACAACATTTACCAGCATTCTTGGTAGGGTGAGATGTGGGGTAGATCAAGATCTTCAGATTTCCCTGATGGGAGACATGTACAGAGTTTTGTCCTTCTTAAAACTGCAGGCTGGCATTTCAAAACTTCCTCTTAGGTGCCAAAAAGGTAGCTACAGGCTCATCAGAGCTTAGATCCTGTGAGCTTAGATCATTAGAGCTTAGATCCTGTGTACTGTCCATGTGTAAGGATCTCGATGGATAGATGTTCCTTGCCAGTTTCTTAAACACTTGATCTTATTTCTGTAGCTACTTTTGAATGTTTCACCCACACAAATAGATGGTCAGAAGAAAGAGGAAATGGGAGATGGAGGGAGATAGGGAGAGGAGAGAGAAGATTCATTTCTTCTTCCTAACATCATTCTTTCATCTCTGAATATGGGCTGTTATCTCAACATCAGGATTTGGGCTGAAGGTTTACAGGAAAGTCATGTAAAACCCTTCCTCTGTTCTGAGGAAACGATGCATGAGTGGAAATAAAAACATAAATATCCAACTGGGACATAAGATGCTTACCAAGGCCACCCAGTGAGTTGGCTTTTATTCTGGACCAACTCTGTTCTGAATTTGTGAATGTCTTTCGTCATGAGATCCTTGGCTCCGAGAGATACCATGACCTACCACTGCTATGCTGATGGCAAATTAAGTCCTCCTGTACTTCATGTGCTGAGCTGTGCTGCACTCCTCTCACCAAACCTCCTCCAGAAATAGTCAGGAAGTGCCTCAGGGTGGAAAACATAGGGCAGGAAAGTTCTTTGGCAGGACTGATTCCTGAGCACAGCAGATTGACTTCATCTCACTTAGCACAAGCTGCTGGAAATAACTGCTGGAGAACAAGTCCTTCCCATTGCTGTTGTCACTAGAGCAAGTGAAGGAAAATAGAGAAGTACCCAGGGTCTTCATGACCTGTGGCCTCCTGGAAGGTGAAATGAACCCCACTCTCTGGAGCTTTGCAGGTTTTGGCCTAGGTTGCTGAGAGCAGGAGTTCACTGCTACCCTTTGTCTCTCAGCTTGTTCTTCAAACCTTGACTTGCCTTTTGGGAGCTCCGAGTGTAGCCTAAACTAATGTTATCTGGGTTTTACTCTGAAAATGGTGTCTGCACAAGAGGGTTGGTTATTCCTAATTCCTGGTGGTTTGAGACCAGCTGGTGCAGCTCTACAGGAGCAAGTGCTGAGTGCCCTCCCAGGGTCCCTGTGCATGCTCTGCAGCTGCAGAGACATGGAGCTCCTCAGTGTAGCTGCAGCTGCCTCCCAAACACCACTTCAAGATCCAGGAGAGGCAGGAGCACTTCCTGGGCTGTACACAATAGATGCAAGTTACAGGACAATTTCTGTCTCCAGGAACTCACAGTCCATATTGAGACAAGAGTGCAGTGAGAGGTGTCATGACACCTGGGGACAGGGAGAAAGGAGGCTGGGAAACAGGAACTTTGCTTTGATGCTGGCCTTTTAGCACACTGCCTTTTTGTTTAAAGCAAACTTTCCCTTTTTTCTGCAATGATCTCCCAGCACATCCCACTTCAGTCCTGTTTATCTCTGTCAATATCTGGTGCTTATATTGCATTTCTAGATACATAATTCATCAGCTTCACATACGGTTTTAATAAGCAGTGGGTATCTGCACAGAGTGGTTGCAAAGAGCATCTGACTGATTACATTGCAGAAGGATGCCTGGAAATGGGGTTGTTTTCCCAGATCAACATAGGCAGGACATATTTGAGACCATTTTTTTCTCCACTCCTTCTCATCACATGCGTATTTTCAGGACTCAAAGTCTGGACAAGCAGAACATCACAATGTCAACCAAGGGAAGATGTAAATCTCCTTAAGTAATTTTTAATGAAAAAAAATATTGAGTTTCTCTTAGTGCCATAGTTTCTGGGTGGCTGGTTTTGACTTTAGCAACCCACACTTTAAGGGAAATTTTACAGTCTTAATATATTCCAGATGCTCTCCTAGTCCCAGATGAAAGCTCTGTCGTCGTTTGCTGCTAATATTTTTGTCAGCAGTAGAATTTTATTGTAATACCCCATCTTATTTGTAGTCACTATTAGTCATGAGAGAAACTTCCTCTACAAGTAATCCTTGGGTCACTCCTTGAGTGTCCTGTCTCACTCTATTTAATTAAAAACCATTAACTGCTTGTTGTGTCCAGGACCTGTCCATATAATGCATTTATACAATGACTTTTTACCATCTATTTGTGTGGATGAAAACCATTTGCTTCTAGTAGTTGGACTAAAAAAAATAAAGTTATACTCTACAATAACAATAGCTGGCTTTATAACAACTCTCTGGTGAAAGGAAAACAAGAGATTTGCTTTGAAAATAAACCTCCATGAACTTGGATCGACAACAAGGGACATGCAGGTTTACTGCAAAAACAAGTAACATATTTCATGCTGTTAATCTTTGATCAGAGGGTAGTTTCTCACAAGAAGAATAGTATTTAAATGTGGCAATTTTGATCCTTTGTAGTGACTGATGGTCTGATTACAGAGGGAAGGGGATTTGGAGAAACAGTCGAGCAGATTATCAAAACACAAGGCTTCTGGATGGAAAGCTGAGGACCTTCATTATTAAATGAGAGGCAGCTAAAGTAAAAAAAAGTCACTGCATGACGGGCTCCACATGATATTGAGTTTGTATGCAATTTGGAAGCCATTCTGCTATTTTTTCCTCACCGCTTTCTCTGAAGATTACTGTGAATTTTGAAAAATCAAATCATGTTGCTCCTGCTCTCACCTCACCTCCTACCCTGAAGGCTGAGAGGAGCCATGGAGATGCAGGCTTTTCCAAGGCTGAGGCCAACTCCTGGGCCAGCAACTCAGCACCATCAGCAGGGTTCTGGTCTTTGGAAAAGGAGTCTTGTGCAGTCTCTTGGCAGCTCAGGGTGCAAACAGAGCCTTTTTAAACAGAAGTTTCTTTCTAAGTTTACAAACATGGTGACAGCAAGATTCAAAGTGCAAGCTAAAACATTATTAGGGGATAATTATTATCCAGAGACAGCAACTCAGATGACAGCCATAATGAGATAAGGATTTTTCATGTTTCTTCTGTCCTGTAGCTGCAGCTGTGGTTGTATCTTCATGAAGTGGTGAGCAAAAAAACCACTCTCAGTGCAGCTGAGCTCTTCCCTGGGCAAAGCTCTTCACAAGAACACAGTGGAAAAGAAGGGAAGAGGGTGATATTCTGTAGCTGCAGTGGATATAATGAGCCTGCATATCATAGAGGCCTGAAGAGGTCACCACTCATCCGACTGTCATTGAGACACAAATGCACTGCTTCTGAATTTCTCTTGTACAGTGGTGCTGAGCACTGCTGGCAATGTCAGTGACCACATCTAATGAGGGACAGTGCAGGTGTTCAGCAGCTGAGTGAATTTCACAGACTTACATTGGAAGGAAATAGACCTCATTAAGTGGACTATATTTTATATATATATGTATCTCCTCCTTTCACTTTGGCATCATTACCGTCATCCATGGATTGTTATCACACGAACACAAAATTTCCTGCAATGCCTGACTGAGAGATGAATGATTACTGACAGCACCAAGCAGGCTTGGCAGCAATTTATGAAGCTCTACTCTTTTTTGACACTTGTGTTAAGATGGTCATTGGGAAACCTCATCTCTAGCTACAGTGAAATTGCACATCAGTGTTACTGCTGACTTAAAATCCAGCAGACTACTGAGCTATCCTCTGACAATGAACAGATGACATCACCACTGGATATTGTGTACTGCACAATACTGCATCTTTGGACCCTTTATGGCTTGAATTGCTCTGATATTTTTGAAGAGAGAAACCTTCCATGTAGTTGAAACCTGTATGATAATCTGTCTTTTCTTTGTTACTTTCTACAAGCCCCATGTCTGTAAGCCATAGGCTGATAGCCACCATGTGCTTGGCACTGTGGTTGTCACACACGGTGAGCTGCACTGTATTAGGAGTGAGCCAGGAGAAATATCAGATTTTGCTGGATGCAGTTCAGCTAATGGGCTGAATTGCCCATGACCTGATGGTTAGCATCACCACATGGTACATTCATGGACCATCACTCAGCAACCCCATACACCACATTTCTCCTGTGGTCTCAATTCACTCTTATTCCCTCATATTTCCCTTTTTTGAATTTTATTCTTTCTACCATGCCTGTCACTACAGCCCTGTAGACCACAACCCTCTGGAGCACCCTCGAGCCCCTCACTTGCTACTTGTGCTCCCCATATACAGGCAGGGGTGATGGTGTCTTGCAGCAAGTAAATAACTTTAGTAGCTTCTGTAGATATTCCCATTCTTCAATATAATTCAGGAGGTTTTTAGAATGTTTAAGATGTAATAGACAATTTTAGTCTCTGTGTTTTGTTTTTTTCAATTCATAAAAATCTGTCTGTAGAGTTCTGCTGCAACCTGTTTACACAAAGAAAATATTATTTCTGTTCCTGCACGGGAAGAGAAAAAGAGCATAAAAAACTCGAAGTATTTTAATAAATTGAAGAATATGACTGAAAATAGAGCTTAGATCAGTCCCTAGTACAATTTCCTTAAACATGGACAAGCTACTTGGTAATTTGTTTTCAATCTTTTTTCAGAAATTTTTCCATGAAAGTGATTGAAATGATTAATGAAATTTTGTTTGCTGCAATAAAAATGTGAAGTTAGGTATTTAAAAACTAATATATACATGGAATGATACCGCTTTACACCTTTTCTGCTTTGCCATTATGCTTTTAAAATATGACTTGAACACAAAAGAATTTTGTTATTTTTGTTCTTTCTTCTTTTGTTTGTTCTTCACAAGTTGTGTGAAACGTGCGAGTTCACTAAGAGCTCTTCAAGAGCCTCTCCTGTAATGTTTACAGTAAGTCAAATAACAGTTGCTACTCCCCTCAATTATCCACACAAAATGGTTTTTTCTCTTGCTTTCAGCAGTGCAAAGCTCTTTTATCTATCTTTGAGGGCATGTCTCTTGACAGGACAAGAATGTCACCCCAGTACCCACTGTCATGGAAGCAATTTACCTGAGAGGTAAAGTGGTTTACTTGAGTAACCAAAGTGCTCAGACCCAGTTTTAGCTATGCAGCTTTCTCTCCTCTGCACTCTCTGCATGAGTGGCATCACAGCCCCAAGTGCCTGGGCCAGACTGCCATTTGCCTTTGGTGTTCTGGAACCAAAATGTCCCCATGTTGCACACAGTGAAAAGACAACTCCCTGCACCTAGGATTCATTGAACCTTTGCAAGAAAACCTGACATCAAATGCAGGAGGGGAGTATTTGCTCTATATCTACCCAGACAGAAATTTTCTTCCATGAATGCCATTCTTCTACTTGGTTTCCCTCTCAAAACAAAGGTCTGCAGTATTATCATGTTGTAACTAGCAAAGCCTCAAGCCCCAGTGATTCTCATTTCATGTGTGAAAAACATGATGAAAAATGGAGACCCTTATTTTGTGTTTTGTTTGCTCTGCAATTAAAGTCTGTAAAAATCCCTCTTGAAATCTGAACACAGAAAATCCAGCTTAATCAGCAGTTGAGCAGCCTGGTGTCACCATGTGAAGTCTAGCCAATTCTTCCTTTCCTTCTCATGACCCATGAATGAAATAAATGTTTTCTGATATAAATATCTGGTGTCCCCTGCACAGACAGTCATGAACTGCTCTGCCAGCAAGTGATTTAACTGGACTGGGTAACTCTGAACATCCACTGGGGCTTTTCCCCCAGGGCAGGCACTGATCTGGGTCCGAGTCCTTTGAGCAGCCCCCAGGTCTCATGTGACAGGGGGAAAGAGCCTCTTTGGGACCCTCATCCTGCTAGAACCTGTCTGAGCTGGCATATGAGCTGGAAAGGTGCTGGCTGGAGGAAAGGAGTCTGACAGGCAGAGTGCAACCACACCAGCATCATTTCCTTTGGAAAGCAGGCTTGTCAAAAAGTGTACAGGCCTTTTCCTAGAAGGATTTCTTTCTGCAGCTTCTAGAAGCCTAAAGAAAAACTTCATCCCTCTTGGATTCTCTTATTCTAGCATATGGGCATGTATGTGACATATTTGTCTTATTATACATTGGCATAAGTCATGGGTTGAACTGGGAGCTCAGAATACAAGTGTGGGATTGTGCTGTGCCAGAAGAGCAGCTGTGAAGGTGTCTCTGGGGAGCAATGGACTGCCTCTTCACGGGTGCAGCAGCCTGTGAGCACCCCAGGTGGGGCTGTGCCCGGGTGCCAGCCAGCCATCCTGCTCATGGAGATGTGGGAAATGCTGCTGCTCCAAGAGAAAACTGAGGGTGGTTGCCACAAATGCCAGGGTAAGGCACAGTGCTTACAAAAGCCTCTGCCAGAAGAGCCAGGGAGAAGGGACTGTGTTGTGTTTTTAATTCAAAATTCTTTTTATTCATAGATATGCAAGAAAAAGACAGAAAATTGCTGTTATTTTATTGACTTTAAGCTGTACAGAATGGGTACAGCGCACGCAGCACAAACCCAGAGGCCATATAGCATGGAGGAAATTAAGGCTCTGGGACTGAGTTAGAGATGCAGAGAGGCAGTGCCACTGCAGATGGGGTGAGCAGTGACCCTTGGTGGGCTCAGAGCCAAAGCTGCCTAAGGAGCTGCACGGATTTCACACTGAGCATGGCTGTCCATCCAGCTCTGCCAAATAGCCTTCAGAGCAATCAGTCCAGGTGCACTCTGCAGAGCTTCTCTCATTTTTCCTGCCCAGTAGACCCATTCTGTTTCAGTGCCAGCCACAGACAAAAAATGGAGTTTCGGCACAAGCTCTTTGGTGAAATGAAGCCAATCACCCCGAGTTCATGGCATACAGTACACTCTCTCTGCCAAAGTGGAATGCAGTTTGGAAGGGCAGGACCTTATCATAAACAAGCTATTGTTTTCTGTGTTTGAGTACAAGCAGATTAGTGATGAATCAGCTTTCCATGAATGCCCCTCTTCATCCCTTCTCTGTCTCTCACCTGTGTCTGCCTTTCAAGACAGATGGTGTAACTTCCTTTGCAAATTCAGTTCCCATTGCTCACTTCTTGTCTTGCCACTGGGGAACACTCACAGGTAGGGCAGCTCATAAATAAGTTTTTTCTAACAATTGCTCAGTGACATGTGCAACCTATAAACAATCCCTCAATGTTGAATAAGGACCTAATTCAAGCTGGTGACCCTTAAGCATGAACAGAATACACTGAATAAAGACAGCTGGATTATAGGTTCTGCTACTTTTGTAAAACATGCTTTATATTAAAATAAATCCATTAAATGTGAACTTAAATATGATCCAAAACAAAACCAATGCAAAGTATGAATTGCCAGACACACAAAACTATCAGTTAGCTGCATAAATGGGTAAGTAAATCAATATGGAATTGTCATTTCAGGTTTAAGATGTACAATGTAATGAAATTAGAGGCATTACAGATGATTCTGCTTCAGCCTTACTCTGCTCCAAATTCATTGTTCTGAAACAGTTCAAAGGTTCTTTATCTGAAAGTAAAGACTAGTGTAATCAGCAATATGTTTCTGCAAATGGCATATGAAGTTCCTCAGGACTTGCATCATTAGGGTTGTGTTAAAAAAGCCTGGATACTGCAGAGTAAGGACTTTTTTTACAGAATGGAACCCTATTAAAAGACAAACATTTCTTCTCTCCTGAAGGTCATGGGAACTGTTTCCCATAGAGCTTTGCCCAGGAGTTTCTAGTTAAATGGCAGCCATTTTATTAAAATGTCTGTTTTCTGTCAAGGAAACTTAGCACATCTTTAACTGTCAGAAAAGGCTACACAAACATGTGCTATAGCAAAACACAGAATCATTATATACATTTGCTATATACGTTTGCTAATAACATGCTCTGAATCCACTGATAAAGACAAGTTTATCAAGCCCTGGAGTTACCACTGTCACCATAAGGGAGCCTTGCACTTGACTGGAGCTAAAGACCAGGAAGAAATACAGCAGGAATAAAGTTATCTCCACCCTCACCTTAAGGTTAAACTGTGGTAAATGACATTGTGTTTGTTATTAATGTCTTATTTTGAATAGTGCCTGTTATGGTAGGAAGATAGGGGGTTTCTTTTCTTAATTGCAAAAACTGGTCAAGGAAAAAGCCTGGAGTCAGACCTTGTGGGGTCCCTTCCCACATCAGTACAAATTCACTTCTTCATCCTGGCAAGCCACTCAGCTACTCCATCCTTCCACACTGAAACTTATACACTCCTTCACCACATCTCAGCTCCTTCCTGAGCTCCCCACTGGGATCAGCTTCTCACATGCTTGCTCTCCTCTACTCTCTCTTCCAGTATATACAATTATTTGAATTTTCTAACAACACACACATGTTATTCTATATTTAAAAGAGGTAACATCAAAGAAATAGAGTTTATACTGAGGGCAGAAGGTGATGTGGTATTTCCTGGGTAAGTTCATGCTACGGTCTTAGAGATGTAAGATATTGTTGTTTTGGGGAGATAAATCTTTGGTAACCTTAGTGGTTTATGTAAGTTCATGTAATGTGTGATGTTCTTTAACCAGTGCTTAGTATGGAGTATGAGTTATTTGGCTGGGATTTGTATGGCAACACAGTGACAGGACAGCAGAACACAGGCTGTAAATTTATGGTACACAAAAGTTTCTCAAGTTCCCACTTGAAAAGACAGAGTTCTTCAGCACAGCATAAACACCATTTGATACACCTGCCCTGAGGCACTGCTGAATCCACCTTCAGCAGCTTTTGCTGTCAGGCCAAAGATTGCTTCCCTTTGAGTTTGTGCAATAATCCAGTAATAACTGAGTACCAGTTAAAATGCTAACACAGCATAAATATTTATTGCTGTTACTGAGTTTGTGAGACAATTATTAAATTCACAGCTATGGATAGCTGGAATTGGAAGATGTTCTGTGACTGCTGAGAGGCCAAAGAAGTGGCAAAAGAGAAGGCAGGAAAGATAGGAGAGATCCTGGACTTCAGCAAAGGTCTGGAGAGAAAGGAGTCACTTGGTTTGTGGAAGATGCCAAGAGCCAGGACCTGACCAAGGGACGTAGGATTAATAAACAGGCAGAGAAAGGTAGGTCAGGATCAAAGCATGGAAAATTCTGTGGAGAAAAAGGAGAGAGGCAGGAGTAGGTAGAAGCAAAACTGGTGCAATTCTGAAGCAAAGAGTACTCAAGCATTGTCCTATAAATGGACAGTTTCCAGGTACTTCCTTTATTACAGGATGAAGCTATTTGTGAGGAAGGGCATGCAGGGATGTACAGCCTGAGGTGGAGTGAGAGCATTCTAGCACCACAGCAGGGAGAGATTTGTAATCCTGCAAGAAATTTCATACAAAAGGGCCATATAATACTCCCTTTCTTATTATTGCAAGCAATAAGAGAGCTGTCCTGTATGCTCCTGCCTGGCACACTGTGAGGGAAACACAAGTAAACCATGAAACAGAATAAGCACTAGAAGAAGCCAGATGGAGCTGCCTTCTTAGAGAGCAAAAAGAAGGAGCCCTAAGAATAACATAGAGAAAAAGCAAAAGGAAACAGAAAGCCAGGAGGAATTGGAGGTCACATGCAAACTGGGATGCAGACAGCTTGGAGAGCAAGCCAGGCAGAGCACTGCCATGTAGCCTAATGACTCACCACCAGTGGGTCTGGGATATTTCCATGAAAACTTATTTCTTCTGTGAGGGACCAAGGAACTGCTAGTCTGGATCACACTCACAGCCAGAACCTCCTATGGAATGACAGCTGAGGATATGGAGGAAGGAACTATTAGGGAGGCTGACATTAGGGAAAAGATGTTACAAGGAAAGGTTTTCCCAGGAGTGAGGTGACATTCTGCCCTAAGGCCTCAAAGCTGAGATCCATTCCACTGTTTAACTCTAGAATGTAAGTAAGTGGTCATTACTTGTTTTAAAACAATACTTATTGGCTGGAAAAATATCTTTGAAAGTATCTTTAATAGAGCATTCCCTCTAACTCCAAAGTATAGAAACTACCAAGTTTCTACTTCTGTGTCAGGAATTCTCACTTTCCCCCTGCCTTCTCATCTCAAAGTTGCATTGTTTTAGCCAAAGAAAAAGTTATTTCAGGATTAGCTGTAAGAAGCATCTGAGATGATCTCTGCTTGAGCCATAACCCAGCCTTTTTTCCACAGAAGCTCCTGCTGACTTCACATGTCATGCTTTCCTTTTATTATTTAAAATATTTTTTTTCTAGTAAGAAACATTCTTACATTTTATGCTGAAATTAAATTTTCTTGGAGATACTTTTCTAATGCTCTGCATGGAGATTTTTGATTCTTCTAAATCTAAGGAAGATTTTAATCTGTAGCTATTATTTTTGTTATTTAATCTGTAGTTATTATTTTTGTTTCATTTGGCATCTACATTTGGGAAAGAGCCAAGGGAGGAAGTGACAAATCCATCAACCTAAGACAGGAAACACTGATTTCAGGGCTGTGCCTATCTTGTTGGAAGTTCCTTTTCCCTTTGGCTATTTTATATTAACATCCTTTCATGGGATAGTTTCTCCATTCACATCATTAAGATGTACCATCACAATATTTATTCATCAAAAACTGACTGGAAAAAGTCTAATCTTGCCTGTTATATTCCTCACCATGTTTACACATCACCCAAGACAGCAGACCTTCATGGGAGATGGGGGCATGACTGTGGGTTAAACATAACACAATCGTACAGCCTTACCACAAGAATGAATCATTTGTCTAATTGCTATCCTGCTTATAAACTATTTTGCCTGGAACACACTAAGTCATTCACAAATACTACCTTGTCTGTGTATGTTTCTGATATATTTCTGTAGGATCTCTCCTCCTTTGCCTGAGGCACGGTGGAAACCGGCAGCAGTCACTCACTCCAGCACCTTCCCCATGAAAATCCTGTGTATTTCAACATTAGAGAAAGGGAAGTTTTCAGTTTGATTCCCTTAGTAGCAACTGTCAATGTCCTGAGATCCTTATTACAGAATAAAATCAAGTGAGAATAACAGCATTAAGTTATTAAGTTGTGCCTAGCAAAACAGAGACTCTTTGCCCTGAACGGAGACTCAGAATAGCACGAAAAAACATTGCAAAACAATATAAATACCAGTGTGATTAAAAAGTCTCCCTCTAAAGCAAACAAGTCAGAGCACACAGAAGGAATGTCCCATCTAATAGCTGCCCTGAGTTGCACAATATCTAACATCTCTTACTAGGAGCTCTCACCATGCCCCAGAACAGCTTCCACCAAGCCAAAGGCACTTTAGCCCCCAGTTACTGGTCCCAAGAGGGTTTGGTACCTCTGTGTGTGTCCTCTGAGTCTTCCTGCTGCCTTGCAACACTGGCAGGGGAACCAGAAGGCTGTGAGCGATCAGCAGCAAAGTCTGGAGCGAGGCTGTCAGAAAGAAAAGGAAGATTAGGATGAGAGCTGCCTTGAACCAGAGCCAGCAGTCCAACCATGGCACTTACACAGTAAATAACCCTGATGATAACTTTGCTCACCTTTCAGCACTTGCCCCTTTTAAACAATTCTGTAGTATCTTGTGCCCTCACTATTAACAATGTATCATTGTGGGTGTTGACATTTAACCTGTTTGTCAACAGATCCATTTACATCTCATTTTGCTGGCACCCCATGCAAGAGGCAGTAAGTGAGGAGCATGTTAGCACAAGTGGTGAAAGATGTCATTGCTAGTGCCCTTTTGCGCTGCCTGCACTGCCATGAAGTATAGCAACCATTAGGAACAGGGATTTGAGTGTAATGTCTGCTTTCACCCAGCAAGGTCAAAAATTTATGGTTCTGACCTTTTCTCTCTCCTCTGATGGTGGAGTGGGCTTGGGTCATGTTCACAAGAAATGACATAAAATCAAATGGAGTTGATGGAGATTCAGTGTGAAGTGATGAGGAGAAAGGATTCCACCTCTCCCTGATAAAAATTACTTCAATATTTTTAATAATGAGGGTCCATTAAGTTTCACAAGCTTTACAGAAAAGGTTGTAAGGGTGTTGAGTGTTTCAAGGTAAGGTAATTATACCAAGAAGATCTACATTTATTCTTATTTTTTAGTTTCTCAGATGTGTTGCTCAAGGTCTCAAATATTTGTTTCAAGAAAAGCAAGTCTTGTGATGGCATAAAGATCTGTGTTAATTACACCAGCCTAACTCCTAAGTGCTGTGCTCTTAGCAGGATATAAACCACTTTGATTTTGTTTGGGTTGCTCACTTTGCACACACAAGCTAAGAGACTCACCAGCCCTCCTGCCGCATTCCCCTGATCTGTCAGACTGCTGTCCATACTGACAAGCCTTGGAGGTTCAATGCACTCCTCATACTTTTCCCTCATTCTTATTTTTAAGGCCAACCAGAGTTGAACCATTCAGTTGAGTCACTTTTCAGCACTTTCAGGGTGCTGTGACGTGCACAGCTGCTGTCCAGCCTCCAGCACCCTCCTCTCAGCCTGTCAGCAGCAGCTCAGCATGCAAGGAGCAGGAGTGCTGCTCACACCACTGATGGAGGGCAACTGCCCAGCCACAGGGAGGAAGGGTATTTTAGGGACTGTTGGCTCCTCTCTCACTAAGCATGACAGACAAGAGTCACAGAGTTCAGCCAAGATCAATCCTTCCAGTGCTTATGACTGGGGATTAGCTTGGCCCGTTGCAGACACAGTGGCTCAGTGAGAAACCAATTTCCAAACAACAAGTTGCCCTGAGGTCTCATTATCTGGATGGGATTTTTTCTTTTTTTTCCTCCCTCTTTGGTGAGTCTTTTTGGTTGTTTTGGGGGGTGTTTTTTTTCAGCAAAGAAGTTCAATGCCTGTCCAGCACACACACATCGCAGCTATGCAGAGTCAAACATATATTGTCTGTGAGGCTGAAGTACAGCTGGCACTTAATTTTGGTACAGCTTGGTTTCCTTGGAATTTATTTTTTAGCTGTTGTCCACAACAGTGAGACTCCACTTTGACAAGGAAAGACTTAGAGCAGTTCTGAACACTCATAAAACATGTTTATATGACAGAACTGCAGATTTCCTCAAAATTTTTTGCGCTGGTGCTTTTTTGGCTTTGTATCTGTAGATGCTCCCCCTGGCTGCAGTACCAAAAGCCAAAGCAAAAGTGGCCTTCCTTGAAGAGAATCTTTCCCAAACTTTCTGCTAAGGATGCATAACTTCATAAATTCCCTAAGTTTTAGATCTGAGTTTGGGACTTCTACCAGAAAATAGAATGTCTATTTGCATACAACCTATCTATTTTAATGGGCATACAAACTGTTCTCACTGCCAGAGACTCCAGCAAGCCCTGCTGTTTAACAGTGTCTTTGGAAATACCAAGTCATACGTAAGCTATGAAATAGTTTGTTATTGTTATATAAATATTTCTAACACATTTGAGCACTAAGCAATTAATACAAACACATTTTGTCTCCTGTTAACTGAATCCCTTGGTATCCCGTGTTCCCTCTGCAGTTCTTGTAGTCTGACACAATTTGTACCAGCCTGCCCAGGGCAAGGAAGTGAGAAATAAGTTAAATGTTGCATATATTTTCTTGCTGCTTGTTACTTCTATAGAGAACTTTCTCCCTGCTGTGCAATTTCATGTCCAAATTTCCTCCCCAATACCACAGGATGCTGCAAGTGCTAACTAAAAGAAATTCAGGGTTAAACACAAAGAGCGGAAACAAATAGGGGTTAGCAAGTATAACAAGACAAATAGGAATAGCTGCTATAACAAGGGTTCTAATCCCAGCAAGACCACTAGGAAACAATATTGTATGCAGTAATGTTCCTTGTCAAATCTAATGGATTATAGGCACCTCAGCTTCTCCTTATATAGATACTCCAAATTCACTTTGTAAATCCATGAGACAGATACACTAAACACCTACCTCTGGCCATCTGACTGTCCTTGCTGCAGCTTATGACCTGCCTTGCATTCCACTGTGATCCTCTGTGTCCATACTCAGCCCTTCCTCTCTGGCCAGGAATGCAGAGGCATGGAAACCCTCCTAGCTATGGGGCACATTCAGCATTGCAGTACACCCCCAAGACTGGCTCAGCAGCTCATTGTTTTTGTTACTACAGGTGGCCAACACTTTTCCATGCAGTCTAACTCCTCTGTGAAATCTGCATTTTTAGTGCCACTCAGTTTTCAGAGTGTTGGCTTTATATGGAACAAATGGACTCCTAGAAACCATAAGAAACCAGAATCTTTTAAGTTTTGCCATTCCTAGATTACCACTAGATTGAGCTCCATGCTTCTCTCCCTTGGGGTCTCTCCCAGCCTGCTGAGCCCCTCGGGTTTAGGGGACACCAACACCTGGGACACAATGTGAGGCTTAGTCTGGCACGAGAGCTACACCCTGGCAGTGGAATGTGCCTGTGAGCTGCTGCTGTGAAACATACTTACCCCAATGTCTGGTTTTCAGTGAAAGTAAGGATCAATTTTGGTTAGGTTTTTGGTGAATTTCTTTTCCCTGAAAAAAAAAAATATATAGTTTTTACATCATTATATAGTTCTTTACCTGCTTGCTGGATATCAGCATTGCAAACCTCACCACTACAGGAGCAGCAGGGCATTACCACTCATTTCAGAATGTGACACAATGCTCAGAAATACAACACTTAAAGCATGGGTTACCCCACTGAATATTTTATGGCTTTTATTTTGCTTTTTGCTTAGCAATTAGAAAGTGCCCTTTGTTTGTGTTTCAACAGAATTATTGTAGTAGTACACACTACCAAAAAAGGCAAGAAAAGAGCTTTCATGCCAGTCAAGAGTTCTCTTTTTAATTTTCTAGCAATGACAGAGTTACAAAATAGGACTATTTTAGAGGCAGGCAGTCTGGAGTTTGGTTAATCAGGAATGAAAAAAAAAATCTACAAGTGATAACTTGCTTTTGTAACAAAGATTACCTCAAAGCCAGGAAACATTACGTACTAAACCTCTCCTTGTTTACATTTCAGAACAGTTGCTAAAATATTGCTTCTCTGTACTTGAAAATAACCAGGGCATGTCTTCCTCTCCTGCCATCCTCAGGATGACTTCAACAACAGATCAGCTTCCTTGGCTTAACCCTGAGCTGCCATGCATGTGTGTCAGTGGTTTGTGCCCCTTTTGCTGTTGGTCTGGAAAGGAAAGGTGGAAGAGCTGGGGGAAAACAGCTCCATCCCACTCTCCCAGCCACCACCAACACAGCCCCCAGAGCAGATTATTTTCTTGTCATTGCATGACTAATACAACCACAGGAACTTGAAGTGCATGGGAATTATTCCAGCCAGTGTTCAGAGAAACCTTTCTTCTGGGGAGGGTCCTATGACATATGGAAATATTTTTTTGCACCATTGGTGAAGCATGATGGGCCCCAAATCTGGCATCAGTAGAAATTACTCTTCTTGAAACCTTCATATACCTTGTATTTCTCACCAAACAGACTACATTGATGACAGTGACAGTCCATGAATTTCTGCATTTTCTCAGGCATGTTAAGCTTTGCCAAAAACGGCAGAACTGATCATTTCAGGGCTGCTGCACAAGAACTCACAAGACAGACAGAAGCCTTGCTAGGCTGTGCAATACATGCCACAGCACAATACCAGCAGCACGTGGTGGCAGCTTCAGAGGTTGGAAAGAGCCATTTTAACTCCTGCACATGCTGACAGTGCATTTTCAGGTTCTTCTCTGGTTAGCCAGGAGCCTGCAAGTCCCTGAGCAGGGTTAACCAGCTCCCTGCTGGGACCCTCATTAGGAGCAGCTGAGGCATTGCTGTTTCTTCTGTGCCTCTTTTTACATCTGTTTCTATGTTCCTGAGAAGTCTTGCCAAGAACCCCCCAATTTATTTAGCTCTCACATCTGATTTGATTTGAAGCTTCTCAGTCCCTCACTCTTGGGTCTGGCCAGATCACTGGAGCAGAAGTCACAAGATTTCTTAAAAAGAAAACAGCAATAAAAAAGCTGATTAGACAACACTACTGAAAATCTTCAAGAATTAATTTACAGATTATATGTGATAGCTTCCCAGAATGGCATCCTTCCAACTGCAGTGTTCCTATCACTCCAGTCAATGATGGGACAGATTAGGCACTGAATTCCTGACAGCTGATACATTGGAGCATTTATATTTATGAGAAACATTGCAATTTGGTAGGCTTTGACCATTCCTTTGAACTTTGGAAGTTCATATTGCCTGGCAAGTTTGCACCTTGGTGAACAGCTGGGCGCTGTTCAAGATCTACCTGACACCAGCAATGATACATTTTATTTATAAATGTGACCCATGTGCGCTTCAACTACACAAGCTTGATAAAAATCCTATCCCAACCACAAAAACTGAACATCAAATTAATTACTAACATTGTCTCAAATGAGTTCTAAATAAAGGACACTGTGGCTGTCTTCAAGGGTGATATTTTAGGTATGAAACTCGGTTTCATGTTGGAGAACCTCCACTCTGTGGGGCCAGACAGGCTGCTGGCACACAGCCTTGCCAGCCCAGTGGGAATTCAGTTCTGCAAAAGCCTCTGAATGATGCTACCAGCACCAGCCCACAGCTGATGTCTGTGAGCAGGGAGCATCGCTGGCTACTCTGTAAGATAAATATGTCAGTGAGCCTTACAGAAACACTGCAAAGTCTCCACAGGATGGAGTGGCAGTGTGTGGCTACAAACCTAGCTACTGGTCAGTAAAGACATGGGCCAAAATCAGTCTTTATGATTTGAAATAAGGGGAATTTGTATTTAAGCTCTGAGGCCTAATTCCTGCAGACTTACTTTCTAACTAGCTTCACAATGTCCAGTCCAAGTTAAGGAGAAAAAAAAGGATTCGATAAGTGAGGAAAAAATTTCTGGTGTCCAACTCTCCAAGTTTTGCAGAATAACTTATGAAAATTACAGTCAGTAATTGTTCAGGTTGTAAACTGAACCTTTGGTTCAGTTTGTAAGTGGATCCCTGGTATTAAAATACAGATTTAGGACCAAACTTGCAAGAAAGGAGATTGTTTTGTTTGACTTGTTTCCTACAGAGGTCAAAGATGGGTGGGTTATTTTTTTACAAATCTAAATATGTATCAAGCGATGGTTAAAATAGGAAAACACCCCAGGATCTCTGACCTCTCTGCGTAGGTGCAAATCTGTAATTCAGCTGGATTCATAGCGGAGCTGTATGAACCTGAGTGCAGGTCAGCAGGTGGCAGGCGGGACTCAAGGGCAGAGCGGGGCAGGGGAGGAGGCTCCCTAAGCCCGGCCTTGGAACGGGATCTCTGCCCGCGGCTGTTCGGAGCCGGGACAGCCGGGCCAGGCCGGGCTCCGCGCTGGCACCGCCGCCGCTGAAACAGGGCCTCGTGCACCGATTTATTTTAGAAAGTCCAGGGCACAGTTACTGGGCAGCCTAAATATAGCTGTACCGAAATGGAAAAACAATCTGGGATCGGTCGGGCACAATCATCAAGTGTCCCCGCACCTCGGAAGTGGGGACGTGCTGCGCAACGCGCCAGGCCCGCTCCGCGCGGGGCGGCCGGGCCGGGGACGGCAGAGCGGGGACAGACCCCGGGAACGGGCCGGGGGTCTCCTGAACACAGCAACAGGTACACGCAGGAGTCTGCAAAGCAAGCTGGCTTCGACCAGAGTAATGCCATAAAGACAAAAAAAATATATCTGTAGAGAAAGCAAATGGTAATTACATGTTTCTAGAGATCCCATTCTCCAAAACCTCTGAAGCAAGATGTGGAGGAAATATGGTTTTCACTTGTGTAAGCAGTTCTTAGCCAAATGTCTTCTCTTTCCTCCCCCTTCACTACTTCTCGACAAATCCCTTTCCTTACACACAAACAAGGCTGTTGCCATAGAAGTCTTGACTCGGTTAAAAAGCGATTCAAGAGGATCACCCGGTGGCTGAAGCTGAACGGGCTTATGCTGAGGGTAAGGCGGCAGAAAGCAGGCTAGGGTAAGGCAGCAGAAAGCAGGCTGGAGTAGGGCAGCAGAAAGCAGACTAGGGTAAGGCAGCAGAAAGCAGGCTGGAGTAGGGCAGCAGAAAGCAGACTAGGGTAAGGCAGCAGAAAGCAGGCTGGAGTAAGGCAGCAGAAAGCAGACTAGGGTAAGGCAGCAGAAAGCAGGCTGGAGTAGGGCAGCAGAAAGCAGGCTAGGGTAAGGCAGCAGAAAGCAGGCTGGAGTAGGGCAGCAGAAAGCAGGCTGGAGTAGGGCAGCAGAAAGCAGGCTAGGGTAAGGCAGCAGAAAGCAGACTGGAGTAGGGCAGCAGAAAGCAGGCTGGAGTAGGGCAGCAGAAAGCAGGCTGGAGTAAGGCAGCAGAAGGCAGGCTAGGGTAAGGCAGCAGAAAGCAGGCTGGAGTAGGGCAGCAGAAAGCAGGCTGGAGTAAGGCAGCAGAAGGCAGGCTAGGGTAAGGCAGCAGAAAGCAGGCTAGGGTAAGGCAGCAGAAAGCAGGCTAGGGTAAGGCAGCAGAAAGCAGGCTGGAGTAAGGCAGCAGAAGGCAGGCTAGGGTAAGGCAGCAGAAAGCAGGCTGGAGTAAGGCAGCAGAAGGCAGGCTGGAGTAGGGCAGCAGAAAGCAGGCTGGAGTAAGGCAGCAGAAGGCAGGCTAGGGTAAGGCAGCAGAAAGCAGGCTGGAGTAAGGCAGCAGAAAGGCTCTCCAGGCTCTCTGCTGGCTGGGGCTGGGGGAGAGCCCCAGCTCTCCTGTTACAGCTTGCCAATCTTGGTCTCTGCTTTTGCTCAGAAAGTGAAGCTGAACAGGAAATTATTGTGCTGCGTGACACAGAGAAGTACATTATGGAGTATTAGGAAGATTATGTTTATAAAATCTTATTTTACCACTTTAACAGTTAAAACCTTTGGACTTGTTTTCTTAACATCATTTTCATTTTCTGCAGTTATTGATGTTTTAATGCTCTCCTCCTCCAAAGGACAGGATCCCCTTCTCTTGCACTAATGCATAACCTCTGTGTCTCCACAGCAGCCCTGGGGCTGAGGGAAGGGAAGGCAAGTCCTGACACAGGCCAGGCATATGAGGAACAATCCCCTTGTGCCTCTTCCCTCCTGAGCCCACGGCAGAGCAGAGAGCTGGGGGCACATGAGAGGCTTTGTGGGCCACAAAGAGCAGATGGGGAGGCTTGTAAAGCAAGGGGCTGAGTGGGCCCTTCCTCCAGTGGGAGCAAATGTGCTCTCACCTCCTTCATCTTTCAGAAATGGTCTGTAGCAAAGTACTGGCATTATAAGAGGCCCTGTGACACTGGGAGTGCAGTTTAAACTAGTTCATCCATTTCCAAGAGTAAGGCTAAAATAAAATACACTCTGCTCAGCTCACTGTCAACATTAACAGCCTCCTTTGTAGCCTCTCTGACGAGCCTCCTCCAGCCACCCCTGTGCTGCAGCAGAGGTTTGGCATTGCCATTACAGATGTATGCCCTTCCAAGAACATTCCCCACGTTAAGGGTTGTGGGATTCACATTCTCTGAACCTGAGAGAAGCAGTGAGAGAAGCAGAGAAAAGAATGATCAAAACAATTATTATCTTATTTTCTGCTCCTGTGTTGTGCCAAAGTAGAATGCAATATGGAGATTGTTTACCCAAAGTGATGGTGTTTTATTTCTTTGGCCTGTGAGGGCCAAGCCTGTGTGCAGATTGTTGGTCAGCAGACAGTCACAAGATTTTGTTGAGTTGACCAGTTGAATGCTTGTGCAGTTTCAGTTTAGATGCAGTGTAATATAGTATAGAATAATATAGTATAATAAAGTACTTAATTAGCCTTCTGATATCAATGGAGTCAGATGCATCATTCTTCCCAGATGAGGGCTCACCTGCTTTTAGAATAAGGGGTAACTCTTGCCTCAGAGAATTTGCACTTCTCACATGCTTTGTGGAGACAGAAGCTGCCCAAACTCTCGAGGTGCCCCAGCAGTGAGCTTGCCCCACTGCCCTTTGCTGCTGCATGGCACTGGCCAGACATGTGCCACCAGCAGCCATGCTCCCGCTGCTGCAGGCACTGAGCACCTGTGGGCTGCCCCATGGTCCTCCCGGGCCAGGCACAAGTTCCCTCACAGGGTCCCAAATGTCCCTTTGCCAACAGAGTGCAAGGGACAGGATTCAACATCCTGCCTTTAGCTGGAAGTAAAGGACAGAGGAATCAGTGGGGTCTGCCCAAAGAGCGAAGGGGAGCATGATGAAGAGGAAGGAGCCATGTCTTGGGGTGGATGGGGTATCTGGAGAAGGCAGAGGACAGCCACATCCTCACCAGCTCTACTGGGTGCTGGCAACTGGCTGCTGAGCTCCAGCTGTGGGGTCTGGGGTCTGAGTTCTGACCCTGCCCTGGGCCACAGGATCCAAGGTCCTGGATTACCTCATGAGGACCAGGATGAAATCCACTTCTTGATTAGCTGTTGGTTAATTAGGCTGCTGTACCCTGGGTGGGACAGAGGTCCTATAGGAGATGGAGCATCTGGCTGTGCAGGACGTGACACAAGGCAGCACAGCAGGGTTGCACTGGGGTGGGTACTGGCCTCTCCTAGCCCAGGGGCTTCATTTGGGAGCTTCAATATTTAGTTGACATATTTTTGTGCTATTTTAAAACACACCCTGAAGTTCAACACAAGCCACTGTCACAGGCCTGAAGCTGAAAGGCAAGACAGGGCTCATGGTGTATCCTGTGTGCATGTGGATCTAATTATCGGGGGGGCATTAACAAAATTATCTCTGCCAAGGCTTATAGAACTCCCAAGACATTGTCTGAGAGAACCATCTGACATTTTTAGAGTGTTAAGGCTATGGATTTTTCATATTTTTTAAGAGCTAAACATATGGAATGCATACAATATATTTCTCAATCCTAATTAGCATTTTCATTGGCTTAACTGTGCCTGGCCCTAATAGTTCTAAGAGGCCTACTGATTCCACACACCAGGAGGGCCCCACAGAAAACAGATACACAAAGACAATGCAATTATGCAGGATTTAAGCAGCTTCCACTTAACCAGTGAGTGGTGTAATACTAATCTAAAAGCTTCAACCAGCCTTTGAAGTAAAATTTGACTGCTGAAGGAGAGAGACAGAAAGAGAGAGAAGAAAAAGCCCAGAACAGACTGTGCAGACTGGAGCTGCATAAAAACTGCTGATCAAACACTTTGATTAGTTGAGTGCCATGATTTGAACTGAAGGAGAGCTGAATCTCAGTTTGAAAGTTGTTCCCTTCCTAGATGCAAACTCAAAAGATCACCTATCTGCTTGGTATTTAATTTGCAATATTGATGTGCCAAGCTGCTCCCACACACAGTAAATCAAGGAGCAAGGAGTTGAAGATAACTGCCAGCCCATATGGACAGTGACCTGCTTCATTTATTACCAAATGAAGTGTGTCCATTTTGCAGATAGAAATGACATTTTCCTTGCTTGGTGGCACTAAGTATCTTATTACAGCAGGACTGTCAGGGTCAGAGACCTACTGACAGCTCAGGATAAAAGTGCCCAGTGCCTCATGGCTCTAATTCAGTGAAAGCCATACTGATGCAGACATAGACACTCATATCCCTTTAAAGAACAGAATTTACTGCAGTGATGACAGAAATTCTTAGGTGGTATTTATCTGTGATAAAATGTGTCTGAAAGAAAAGAGTTTTGACATGCTGCCCATGCCAAATATGAAGTTTTTTTGCTCTCTTCTGGAAGCAAGCAGGGTAATCCTGGGGATGTGCACCTTCCCAGGCCTGCTGGGACGCAGCATGGTTGTCAAACCCAGCCTTTGGCTCTGTTAAGACAGGCCAGAAGCTCAAGAGATGAAAAGCAGGATATACCTGTTCCATCACCCACAGCAGCACTTCCCCACTAGCAGCTCTTGAAAAGCTAATCAAAAAAAAGCAAGCACAGACTGGTCTAACACTTGAAACATGGTGTTGCCTTCATGTGTCACTGTCATCCATCCTTGCATGCTCCAATGCTTGCAATCTTATTTTCAGGTGAGGCACTGGAAAAACTATTGCCTGTGAAGCTGAGCAGGGCATCATGTGGTGAGGCAGCCCTGTAGTGTAGCACTGCCTTTCTCAGGCCAGAAGCTTTGCACTGGATTTCAAAATACTCAGGACTGAGATTTTTGGGCTGTGTCTGAACTCTTCTTATCTGCTTGCAGTTTTGTTTTACTTTGTTTTGCTTCATTTAGATGGGGCAGTTAAGTTCTCTAAGTGTCTGTGTGTGCAAAGTTAGTTGGCTTTACTTTGGCACATCTTTTCATGCTATGGCCATAATTTTACAGAGACTGTGGTTATTCTATGCAGAATAAGCTATTTTTTATCAATACATATATACAATAATTCAGTGTAGGGGTGGACAAGTTGGCCACCACATCTATGGAGAAGTGGATCTCCACAGCACAGGATGCACAGGCATGGGATGGCAAGAGATGTGGCACAGGCAGGCACTGGTGATCCCAAAGCTATAAATATCCCTCCCTTCAATAAAATTCAAGTAGAGTTAGTTCAATGAATTTTGGAACTGGACAAACCTGGTTTTAGAGGAAAATAAGAAAGAGAAACAGTACTAAACATGTAAAAGGCATTACATACAGTAAATTCCAGAGCACATGGAGCTGCAGACCAGTGCAGAAAGAGAAAGGTGGGAAAAAAAGCAAGTTCAAAAACTTATGAAAACTACTCCCAAGTGGATCCTAGATCAAGAAAGGAAACACCAGCCTGAACATCCACCTGAACATCAGCCTGAGCATCAGCATCCTCCTTGCAAAACACTCTGGATGTCCCTGACTCACTGCAATGCCCCAGCCCTACCAGTCTGAGCCCACCCACCTCAGGGCATGGAGGAGCAGCCTGACACCAGGAAAAGGGGTAGAAATCAGGTGTGTGTGAAAGAAGTTTAACTGCACTGTTTTTCTTTTCTTTCTTTCTTTCTTTCTTTCTTTCTTTCTTTCTTTCTTTCTTTCTTTCTTTCTTTCTTTCTTTCTTTCTTTCTTTCTTTCTTTCTTTCTTTCTTTCTTTCTTTCTTTCTTTCTTTCTTTCTTTCTTTCTTTCTTTCTTTCTTTCTTTCTTTCTTTCTTTCTTTCTTTCTTTCTCTGTATCAATTAGATCTAGACTAGAAGTGATTTTCAAATTATTGTTCAGGTTCCCAATAGTATATGGTGAGCTTCTCCTTCACCTGCAAACAAGATTTTTAACATAAGAATTTCTGGAATTAATTAAATGTGGTAACATTAAAATGATAGAGAAGCCATGTATAGGAAAGGGTCTACTGATCTCTGATCTTCTGTGGGTTTGCTCTGGCTGTCACAATTCCCATGACTGAGATGTGGTATGGGGTGGCTTCTGGAGGTCAGACGAGGCACAGCTGGGAGCTGCACTGCACAGCATGCTGCTGGGTGAGGGAGAGCTATTTCAGCAGAGAGTGGCAAGCTTTCATCCACCATGAAGAAATCACTGCCTTTGCCAGGAAAGAGAATATGAATTTCCTCAGATCCCAAGGAGGAAACAAAAATTCTGGGATAGATGAACTGCAACACACATTATTAGTGTTAAAATACTGAAGATCAGGCCAGAAAATGCTATAGCCAAATTGATTTGGAAGGGCTAAGCTGGATTCATGAGAGGGAGTCTAGGAGAGGATGGTATGTGTCTAATTTGTAACTTAACCCAGGCTGCAGTGATACAGAGACACTAGCTGTCAAACCCTTCATGGATGCATAGAAAACATTTAACATGACTTAACTTAGGACTTTTTGAATCAAGTGATCTTGAAGTTTGTTTTTCACAAGCTTTGCTGGTAGTGTTTTCTTTATGGACCTTCCCCTGTGAAATTGTTGCCAAAACTCAGCAGGATGCAATTTCTTCATCATGTACCCTGAGAATGTTCCCACTGCAGTTCTGTGGGGCTAATCTAATACTAGCAGGTATCTAGTCTTTAACTATCTTTAATCAAGTCCCTCTTTTTTTTTTTTTCCCTATAAGTGAGGAAAGAGGTATTTGCAGTTTCTGAGTTAGGGCACTTAGGAAACAGCAAGTGTAAAAACCCAGAGGCTTGGGAAATCTGGGGGCCAGTGTTTGATGCATTATCATGCAAACTGCACCACATAGAGCACTGACTCCAAGTTCTGTAATCACAGCTTTTATGAACTCCAGGAGCTGTAGTGTGGAGTTGGATGCCAGATCCGAGTTAGCCTAACCAGCTCAGTGGAATTAAACATATGGATATCATCCAGCTTCAAGAGAAGCACAAGTCTGTGGCAACTCTTCAAATGGGCAAACATTTTTGAAGGCTGTTGCCAGTTTTTCAATATAACAATTTTTATTCTAATGCTCAGACCTATTCCACCTGCTTTACAGCTACACACAAACTCTGGTCTTTGCTCCAAAAACTTTATTTTCTGTACATATGGATCTCATGCAGGCAAGTCTGATGCTAGAATTAATAGTCTACTAATCATGTTAGCTTTTACTTTTCAGCATATGCTGATGCCATGTTTCTGCAGCCAAGTTATCTATAGCATGATGGATAATTTTGTCTGCTTCTAGTTTTCAAGTAATTCTGGGAACATTTTAGATTTAACCAAAAGAACCTGACATTATTCTATGGTTTTGTTCTTGGCATTGCTTTGTGGTTCAAAAACATTCCCAGTGCCCAACTTTCAAACTCTTAATAGAGATTGGTTTGGGTATACCCAAAGTTTCCAGTCTCCATCATTGTGTGTCAGCCTCACTCAAGGGATAGGCTGGTTTCCCATTACTTGCTGCAGAGCTTGGACCTTCTGTGCTGCCAGCCCAGCACCAGGGTTGCTCTCACAGTGTCCAACCTGTTGCCTTGTACAGGGAATACTGGGGAGGACAGAGGAAGAGGGAATATCCCTCAGTGAGTCTTTCTGGGAAGCAGACTAACTGTAGGACCCACTGCCCTGCTGAACTGCCCTCCCAAAGCAGCTGTGGGGAGAAGGGCAGGCACAGTGGCTCACCTGTGCTGGCAGACAGAGGAGCTGGCACAGTCAGCATCCTGTGGCACTGTCACGGTCCTTGCACGAGTTGGACTGTGTGCTGTCAAAGGAAAGTGCTGTGGAATGTTTTGTGGTGGTATGTTCCCCCTCCCATCCTGGCAAGATAAGTCACAGAGCAGGGGGAGTTCATTAAGTTGCATGTTTGTTGATTCAAGCAAGACAGAATGAACTAAGACTGATTTTATTTGGCTGGAAAGGGCTGAACAGCAGCTAATATTAAACACCACTCATGTGAAGCAGGGACATTGGTACTGAAAGAATTATAATTTAATGTGAACAGTAATAAAGGATTCATGAATAATACATTTTAAATTATTACCTAGATATTGGCTGGCTGGAGCTCCAACCATAGCCCATATTTCTCTGGCAGTATTTAGCCTTGTCACTAATTTAGGGAATTAGAGGCACATGAAATCCTAGCTGGAGGGGAAATATGGGTAGACTTCAAATACAACCCTTGTCCCATTCACTCACTGTTTTCCTTTTGCTCGTATAAAGGAGAGTAACAGATAAAATGAAGTCTGTGAATGAAGTCCATAAAATTAAGGCTACACTGAGAGTCTATGGCCTTTTCACACACTGAGATGGGCTTTCCACCAGCCCAGGCCATGCTGTGCCCTCAGGAGCTCGTCAGAAGTGCAGGAGCTGTTTTCCTGTGATGCCACAAGCACCTACAGCAGCACTTCTGCACTTCATTGTGTCCAATGCAGCAGACAGCAAATTCAGCAGACAGCAAATTCCTTTTAACTGTGAGAGTTTAGATTGGGATTCACATAGAAAACATCCCACTAGCCAGAATTTTCCAGGCAATGGATGGAGGAGGCAGATAACACTATAACACATAGGCATATAAGGGACACACTTCCCTTTTCCCATTGAACGCACAAGTAGCTGTATCCATTTCCAACACCCCTAGCACTTTGCAGGTACCTCCTGCACAGCTGCTTCTTGCACCACTGTACCTCTACGAAGTGCTTTAGTAACACAGGGTGCAGCTACAGATATTTCTGAATGAATTGGAGGTATAGATTTATAGTGTCAGTGCAGCTGCTAGTGGCAACTTCTTCCTCTTGCCTTGGAGCAAATTTTCCTTATGGTTAGGGAACTTTTCACTTACCATAGGCTGTGAATGAGATCTTGCTGTGGCAAACATGATGTGATGTACATGCATCTCCCCACAGTCACTTGTTTGTGTAGCTGTACCTTTAGAAATAAGAGCTGCAACCCAAGTAGGGTTTGAGAAGAGTCCTGCTGTTGCCCAAACAATGCTTTCAAAGGACTTTCAAATAGTGTGTCATGAGGGATTTGTAATTTGTTTTGCCATACAAACCGCTGTGGCACCCATTACAGCCTGAGTCTGGAGCAGAGTTTGTGGTTAAAAACACTGTGCAGCTGTAATACAACAACAAAGCAGTTCCTCTGACTAATGCTGGCCACAGTCCTGGGGTCTTTTCTCTTGCTTTCTCAGCCACACCCTTCCCTGAAATCTCCTTCTGCGTTATGCAGCTGACCGCAAGTCCATGGGGTTAGTCTATAACAGCAAAATGATTTTCCAGACCAGAACATTTACCGTTTGATATCTAGATAAAGAGTGACTAATTTTTGACTCATGAGTAATGCCTGACCTTACTGATGTGCCTGGTTTTCAGAAATTGAACTGTCAGGGGGAATACTCATCCTCAAATTCCCAAGCGCCATAGATGTCATGTGGCTGTCACCAGAATGACGAATGGGCACCCACACATCCTTCCCCTGCTGCACCCCAGAATGCTGTGGCCCTTCAGAAGCTGAAACATCTGCAGCCTTTCTCCTGAGCTTGGGTGCACACACAGGTGACAGCTGATATCTTTCTTGCAGCAGCTGCACATACAGCTCCTGTACAGCCACCCCTCCCCTGCCAAGCCATGCTGTGCAGGACTGTGCATTAATTCAGGATTGTGATAGGGTTAAGCAGAACAGACATTGTGTGCAGGATGTATTCTGTTTTCATCACAATATTTTGAAAGTAAGGGAATGCATGAGAATACATATTTGCTGCAACCCGATAAATTCCCACTTTTTTTGTTTTAATAAGAAAACCACAAACTCTGCAGCTAAATATTCCCTAAATTTTTTGAAATTTCCCCCAAACTGAAGCTCCTGTACAACCCAGGCACTTTTATAGAAACAAAGGCAATAAAAAAGTTGGATCATTAACATTGTGCAGAAGCCCAGTTTCAGATGAATGTGTTGGAAATGTTCATACTTTCAATATCTTTTCCTCCTTGCCAGTAGGAAACCATGTAACTTAAGGAAAGAAGGTGGAACAACACATGGTACAACATGGAAAAACTTCAGTAGTTCTCCTCACTGCTCAGAGATCTCCCTTTAGCAAACTTGCAGTCCACAAAAGTGCCTATGTGCTGCACTTCAAGTGATGAAAATCCACAGGAACAGGTGTCTCTTGGCCAAGCATTCCAGTAAGTGAAATTTATTGTTTTAATATTCCCTTCTCCCATTTCTCAACCAAGGAATCTTCCATCACTAAATCAACATGACCCAGACTGGTGCAGGAAGACAGACAACAGGACAAGTGCAGACTTTCAAAAATTAAAGTAGAGTCAAAGAGGTCCTCTGCAATACTGAGTTATACTATGGTACCAAGATGACTCAAGAGAGCTACCCTGGGAGGCCAACAGAAGAAGGAGGTAGCAAGAAAAGCTTATCACTGGTATCAATATGACAAGAACAGGTGAAAATCATCCTAGACTTGAAACAATCTGATCCTCCACTGCAGTGCCTTCATCATCACATTGGTCACAGATGAGGGCAGGAGGGTTTGAGAGTGAACGTTTTATTTGTGCTTTGCTGCTTTCTCTGTTCCCAGGGCCAGAAAAGATAAGAGCATCACCTATCACGTGTCAGTCCACTGGCAGTCTCTCAGTGCTAAGGAGAAAACTGGGCTAGGCAATGCCCTGTGTCTTATGGATGGCCCAAATGTCCTTCCCAAGGGAGAGGACAGAAATAGCACCTTCATCCTTCCCACATCACCTGTCCATGTGAGAGTCACTAGATCAGCCCCTCCCTGTGAGTGGCCCATCCAACTTCTACAGGATACCTGGAAGTGCTTTATTCCTGATAATGCTAAAGGAGAGTTGTGTCTTATGGTATGTAGTGCACAGAAACAGGGTAAAAAAATGAACCAGAGGGTTTACAATGTAATTAAAGGGTTTAATTCTTTACATACACTGTAAAACTGAAAATCCAAGCTAGGTGCATTTGAAAACAAAGCAAACCAGATAAACGTGAGCTGTTTCACACTAGACTATGGGTATACTTATGTAGAAGACTGAACAAATAAATTAATGTTTTTTTTCTTATAATGTTAATACTCGCAAGAACACTGGGGATCCCAGCAAAGTCATCTGGATGGGGATATAATGCAGTGCAGATGTGAAAATGCTTGAAGGGAAAGAGGGAGCATCCAAGCCTTTCCCAAGACTCTCCAAACACCCTTATCACAGTGATCTGCCTCAGTGTTGTTGTTGGCATGGTTCACTCAGCAGCCGTCACATCCCAGCTTCATAATTGAAGCTACAGGCCCAATTCATTAAAAGAAGATTTACTAGTGTTAGGAGGGTTTTGTCATAGATTTTGTTTTCATAAATGGGGCTCTCTAGTGCATGTGATTTACAGAGGAAAGAAAAATCTGAATTATGGGGAGAAATGCATGTGAGCAAGGTTCTTGGAGTGAGAATAGTTTAGTGTGGAAATGTGACACAGATCTGGGGAAGGAATTCAATCTCTCCTCTTACCTGCTGACATCCCAGGAGATGTCTCAGCAAGACAAAACCACACTGGTCTTGTGCTGCTCTGTACAACACTTTGCTCCTTCTACTCTCCAGTGTGCTCCAGCAGCTCCAGGAGAGCTAGCAAGGAACAAGGGAGTCCCAGCTCCCACTGCTCACTGCCTCCACAGTGTAGCTCTCCTGTCTCTGAACCACTCAGCTAAATGCTGAGGCCCTGTAGACATCTTCTACACTTGGAGTGACTTTCCAGCCGGACTGGCAAGTACAGCCCAGCAAGATTAGCAAGGGGAGCTGCAGCTGTAGTTTGAGTGGCTGTGGGAGCCACAACGCAAGAGACGTGTGTGACGTCTGGGTATGGCATAATAAATAATAGTGGCAATAATAAATAATGACATAATAAAGAATAATAGCAAGCAGGGACCTGGTCAGTGCAAGCAGCCGAGTCTTGAGCATATCTCATCCTAACTGGGTGTCTAAAACAACAGGCTCTCCAATAACCCCCTCTTTTCATTGCCTACCAAGGGAGCCAAGGTTCTGATTGGACCCAGCTGAGGTGAAGTCCCTCCATGGGTCCTGATTCAAGCCTAATTGCAACCTTGCTGCTGCCCATGGGGCACAATACAAACATGCTATGTACAGTGCTGTCTGTGTTGGCAGAAGCATTGCAACGACTCAGTCCAGGTGGGGAAATCCTGAGGACAGACCAAAACTTTTTTAGTCCCCTTCCCTCTTCCCTCTCCCCTAAAAACAGTTTCTGCCCATTAGCCTTTATGTCTAGAATGCAAAAGAATTGCGTAAAAATTCCTGTCCTTTCACTGAAGCCTTTATATTTGTTTTTAAAAGACAAGTAATTTATTTTACAAAAAAAAAAGTGTAAGCTTAAATTTTTTATGAGTTTTTTTCTCTGAGAATTCATAAAAGGCTATAATGTGATTAATAAAGCCAATGAGTAATTGTACAATGAGGCATTGTACAACTTAGTGTCAGACATGTTGGAGCTGGTCAAGACAGCCAAGAGTTAAGAGACCTATAGAAGTGAACAAGGGAAACTGTTATTTGTTTTGATTATGATGTGATGTTATAAGCATTTTGCTCTTGCAGATCTGATATCCTGCAGTGACCTACATGTGACACACAGCTCCTCCAGAGGGTGTCCTGTATACAACCAAGCAATTTCCCTGGCCAAGCCTTGTATGTACAAATGATTTTCTGGAAACATTCTTTCACATCTTTACTTAGTGATATCATATAGGCCAAAAAAGTTTGTTGGCTTTTTAATAAAAAGGAAGTGTGAAGTGAAGCATTTACTGCCTTTAAGTTGTTCATACTTGTCCAGGAATCAGGAGCTGTTTTCCAGAGGCCCTGCAGGTGTCCGAGTGCGCATTGAATTTGACATCTATTGTTTATGCCAAGCAGTAGATTTTTGAGGAACAACTGGAAACATTCAGAGAAAAGGGAAATTTTGGACTTGTGCAGTGGGACTGATCTTGCACAAAACCTGAAGCTAAATTTTATTTGCCCAGTGGGAGAACAAGGTGCAAAACCACCCTTATGAGTCATGAATTCATTCCTCATTCATTGCCTAAATAGTGCATATTAGATACAGGTTGCTCTTAAATTGCTTTTGACCAGGGAGTTTTCCACTGAGTTATTTTGATTAAGTAAAAATGTTGTAAATAGTCATAACTTGCTTGTGGTCAATTCACAAAGAGAAAAAAATAAAAAAGTTAAACTGTCCAAATATTATCTTTATTCCAAAAAGTGTATTCTGTTCTAATCACATGGCAACATTCAGGTGTATCTAGTTAAACCCCACTGGCAAGCCATCAGCAATAGAACACCAGGAAAATCAGCCTTGATGCTTCAAATCCATGTTTTTCATTTGCAAACCAAGAACCATGTAATAGAGGGGAAGAACCTGAATTTCAAATGCAAGCTGACTGGCAACAAGCAGTTACCTTGGACAAACTCCAAAGCAGTTGTTCCAGGGATCTGATGACTGAAAACTGTAGTTTTAGGTCAATCATATTTCATAACCCAGTTTCAAGGCTGGGCTTTTTCTGTGTGGAACAGTAAAACTAGGAAGAGATTAGGAAGCCTGCCTAATAATTAGCATTCTAGCCTGTCAGAGTCATATTATGGCACACAAAACTTCGATTAGACGAACAATCCAAGGGTTCCCAAGATAAGGATTCAAAAGCAAGGCAGTACCAGAAATAAGGTCATTATGCTCAGTTTCAGAACTTTGAATGATACAGCCATGTTATCCTTCTGGGAGAGTCATCACTCTCCTCCAAATACATGGTCTGTGTAATTAGCATGTCCATGAATGAAGATCCCATCTGTACTCACCAATATAAATTATGACAGCTGGAGCTTGCCAGAAAGTTGATTTTTCTGTTTGACATGTGTCTTTCCTGATTTTTCAGGATTTTTAAGCCTGGCACTTCATCTGCCCAAAGTACAGCTACCACTGGCTTTCAGTGGTATCACCCACCTCTTCAAAGACTGCTTGAATGAAGTGCCCTGCATCACCTGGACAGAGGGACAAGGACAGTCCATCTTTTTGGAGCACTACTGTCCTTTCTGTCCCTGTCCTTCCTGGCTGCAATATGTGCTTCCCTTCTACTTGTGCTCAGAGAAGATGGACTTTGTAAGGTTCTAAAATCACAGTCTAAATGTACCTTGAAAATTGCTCTGGTCTTTCAAAGGCTGTTCTTTTTCTCCATGTTCTGCACTATAGTCAGTTCTTTTGCCACATTGCAAGCCTTTCCGAAAGAATGGAAGAACTGTCAGGCATCCCATCATCCATACAAGAAAGACCATTCAAGAATTTCAGGGCATGAAAAAACCAGCATTTTTTGTTCCTTAACTTGGATCTTGAAAGTAGCTTAAGCTGGATATCATGGAAAATCTCCTGCTGAAACATTTTTAAAAGATTGTCAAAATCACAAACAGAAAGACTTGGGATTTATAAAAGAGAAAACTCTTCAACCCAAATAATGAGTAGACTTGCTAGATCTCTCCAAAACAGCACTTGCTGTAAGACCTAAAAGCATTTCTCCACGAAGGGTTCAAAGCTAATAAGCTAAGGACTGGTGTATTTTACAGACATAGGACTGTGGAGAATGCTCTACATCTTCCTCTAGACATTCACTGAGATTAGACTGACACCAAGAGTTGTACTGAACTAAATCCACAGCCAAAAAAGTGATAGAGTCTCTTGCTTAATGTGAGTAGCAAGTCTCTTCAGACTGAATTGCTGGATTTCTGTTCTACACTAATAATCTGTAGGACTAATTCATAGACCATAACTGATCACTTATTAGATTAAGGTGAAAACAAGTACTCATGCATATCACCTTCTTTCTTCCTACAGATAGCTTCTTCAAAATGTTACTGTTCATTTGAAGAAAGCCCTGTTTGGAAGAGAAAGGAAAGGCATCACTTTTACACTATCTGTATGAGCATTGCCTCTCTTTACCTATTTTTCTGAGGGCTAAAATGTGGGAACTGAAACAGGAACTCCAAAAGGGTTCTGATTTAGATACCTAATGTAAGATATGCTTGATTATTTATCATCCCAAATTATGTTTCAGGTTTTTGGCTTTATGCTCATGTCTATTCTTTTGAATTTAGTTTTCACTGATACAAGTTTTCCCCTAAAGCCTCTTGCACTGCAGGAAAAAGAGCCCCTCAAAGCTGGTTTGTGTAGATTTTTAAAACTGGCTTTTAAAACATGCTAAGCAACACACACAGCTGCAGTAAAGGGCACTAGGCTTTTGATCTTAAAAAGAAAAATAAAAGGAATCTAAGTTTGAAGAACACTCATTTTATGCAAATAAATCTGTGCCCTTTAGACACCCGAGAAAGCAGCTGGCTCTGCAGGAAGCAGCCTGCAGGTGCTGGGAACTGGCCAGAGGGTCAGACTTGCAGCTGCTGCACTCAGACCTGGCCCTTAGTACAGTGGGAGCAGGAAGATGTGCCTGAGGAAGCAGCAGTTGTCCCTGAAGAGGATTCACCCCTTCCTGGCTCCAAGCAGAATGGGCTGCTTGGCTCTTTCCATCACATGCAAATTTCTATCAGGCTGGATTTTGTGTTTTCTTGTAAAAAAATACTTCATTTGAGAAAGATTTATTTGAAGGTTGTGTCTGGCAGGCATTTCCCTCTAGGGCAGCCTGTGCTCTGATTTTGGTCAGTCCAGTAAAAAAAAGTCAGATAAATGCTTCTGCAGAGGAGAGACTGATACATTACTCATTTGAAACAATCATAGCTTCTTTTTGCAGAACTTGTACTTTTTCTGTTTCTTTTTTTTTTTTCTTCCTGCTATCATTACTATGGATTTATTTTTCCCTCTTCAATACCTTTCATATGAATATCCTACCTTATCAAAGAAAGTATTAGAAGCTGAGGGGAGAAGGGGAGACAAAAGAAATGCAGTTGCCATGTTTCTTCCCACCCAGGTAGATCTGGATTGCTTGCCCTTCATCTCCTTAGTCTGTAACTCCAAAGGGAGCAGCATAGGTATAAAAGTTTATGCCATGCTGTGTGACTTGCTGTGTGAATTCCAAGGGCTGTGTAACAAGCCAAGGCTGACACAGTGCAGACAATGTGATGGCAATGCCTGCCTTTTGTGTCACTACAGAGAAGGAGGTGGAGGAAGGCACTTGCACATCTCCCAGGAAAGAGGGAACGGGTAGACAGCTGGAAAAACAAACATTTTAAGAAAAACAGACGACAAACAACAGAGAATACAGTCATGAATATGTAGTGCTAGTGCAACATTTTCCACCTTCAGATTTCAAAATGCTTCACCACTTTATAAGAACACAAAACCCAATGCCATGTTCACCAAATGTGTTTACATCAGAATCAAGGGTGAAAAATTACCTCCATGCTACTGCACTCTTGAAACATTCCTTTTCTTTCTCCCAGCTCATGTTGTGACATGTTTCAATATAAATGTCCCTGTCCCCATAACTGAGGTTCATGGAGTTGAAAGGTTGGAGAAAATCTAAGTTAGACTTGGAATTGAGATGGATTTCAGGAAAAAATGGTGTTGATTTGGCAACATGAGCTCTTTCAAACTTTGACTAAAAATGTGTAAGGATGGGTGAAGTTAATGAGCAGCTGAGCAATTAATTATTCTATTCAGTGGGTGATCCCAGTCATCCTGGAACACAGCTCCCCATGAAAGAAATGCCAAGACACAGCTTTCCTCATCCAGAATGAAGCTAACATGCCTAATCCCTTCCCAGTAATTCTTCAGCCATCTCCACCCAATCAACAATGAAGAACAAAGCCAACCTCCACAGAGTTTTTAGCCCTCAAGCTATTTTCCATACAAGTGTGAAGTGTCAAATTTGCTGGGTCTGAAACCACAGGATTGGGATGGGGCAAGTCAGTTGTAGTATCAAAGTTAAATGGGATTATGAGTTACATGTTTGCGACTGGAATATAGGATGGTTGGCATGAAAAGCGCTGTGGAGCTCTGGCTGCTAGGGTTTGGCAAGTGGGAAGAAACTGGAAACTGTCCTTGAAGCAATTTTGAAAACAGTATCTTATTGCTCTGCTTCCATGAAAACCATCATTGGAATAAACCCTATGTCTTTTGAAATATTCATTAAAAAGAAAAGATTCTCCCTTGCCAGAAGAGTCCAGTAGCCTGAAGTATCTAAGTCCAACCTCATAATTTGGGTTTGTATCAGACAGGGAAGATTGTGGCTGCCGTGCATTGACTTTTATTCCTTTTTATTAAAATTTAATTTTTCCTATTTAGAATCTTATTTTGTATTAAAAAAATTGATGTTCAGTAGGACTAGGAGAAAGTGTCTGTTAGTTGGTGAAAGGAGGTAGGAGAAAGGCTACTAGTTGGTGTAGACTAAAGACTGATTACTGGCATTCCAGTTCAAAAATAGGAAAGAATTAAAACACAGGGTTTTGACCAGAGTGCAAGGTGTAAATGAGATCAAGCCAGGTATGACACCAAGGGCAGGGAAGGATGGCTGTGGGAGGGATGGCAAATAGGATGCTCTTAAGGGGTTTACTGAAGAGTCAAATGTTGGTGATGTTGTTTTGGCTGAAATGAGAGTAGAAGTGTTTTGTTCAGAAGCAAGAGTATATGTCAGTGAAGCAGACACAGAAGTTTTCAAAGGTCAGTGGTAGCTGGTGAGTGTGGTGACACTGCTGAGTAATTTTGTTCATGTTGTGATCACTTCCTAATCCTGGGAAATCCTCTTACAGTGAAGTTGTGGGTCCCCCTGCCTTTGGGGAATCTGCTGAAGCAGAACTCACGTGTCTCAGGGATGCTGAAAGGATAATCTGGTTGATGGCAGTAGATGGACTGGCCACCTAGAAGCAGAACAGCAGGTGCTGTCATGGGTGCCTCTGCAGATCTAACCAGAGGCTTATCCTAAGGAGACTTAAAATGGAAGTAGTTCAGCACAGGCATAATTGGTACCTACTGTAATTCTTGGGGTGGTTTTGTGCAAGGCCAGGAGACAGACTTCAGTTATACTTGTGGGTCCTTTACAACTCAGGGTATTCTGTGATTCTGTGATGACACATGCCTCACTGGTAAATCCCAGGAAGTGTGAGCTCTGTTGAAAGGTTTTCTGAATTTTTTGTCCCTGTCCAGGTCTGCCAAATGATGGTTCTAACACTATGCCACAGCTAGACCAAAAGGCTGGCACACCTTATATACCTGGCCTCCCTAGCCTCACCTCCCACCAGCTTTTTCTGTCCCTTGTCCAGGCTCAACAGGACTTGGACCCATCAAGTCTCACCTATTCCACCTGCCCGCCACCCTCCTCACCCTATGTCCGCTACACTTTCCTGCCTCAGCCTGTTTCCATGCCGGCTGCCCGCAGCCCATGTCCCTCGGTGAGGGTGTCGGGCCGGGCACGGCCTCTCCCCGCCGCTCCCTGAGGCCGCGGGCAGCGCCCCCGGCGCCATTTCCCGGCCCGCAGGTGGCGCTGCTGCGCCGGGCCCGCGGCCGGGCCGAGGCGGGCGCGCGCCGGTCGCCTTTCGCCTCAGACGAGAGCATCAATATGAACAAACAAAAGCGAAATAAGTTTTCAGTGGCGAACAATCTTTGGCGGAAAAGAAACAAGCAGGTTTCCAAGAAGGCTGCCAGGCGCCGTGGCAGCCGTCCCCCTCAGGAGCGGCGTGTGGCCTCCCGGACGGCACGGCCGGCTGTGGGCTGCAGGGGCTTTTCCCCGCGGGTTGTGGCTTAGGGTCGGGACACGCCTGAGGAGGGGTCAGGGGCAGCGGCGCATGACAGAGGGGACACGAAGTTAAGACAAACACACATCACAGCCGTGACTTCTGTCTCTGCTAACGTGAGGAGGATGAAAGGTCCCTGCGGAGGACGTGGAGAAGGAGATCTGCTGCTGCCTTCCCAGCAATTTCTGCTGAGGAGCCCCGTGGCACCCGGCTGTCAGAGGGACCGTGCTCAGGGCAAAGGGGACACGCACGCCAAGAGCCACGCTCGGATGGGTTTGTGGCTGCTGGGAGACCCGAGCTCAGCTGCAGCCATTCCAAACAAGGCACTCTCCTGAAAGCAGCCTGTTTCTTTACTACTCTGCCTGCGCATAATTGAGGTGCTTTTACCCCCATCTCATCTCTATCTCTTTGCATCACCACCCCACAGCTATTATGAACTTCTTCAGTTATTTATATCGTTCAAATTTACTGACACTGCCTAAAAAAATTCCTCAGGGCAGAGTTTTAGGAAATTGGTCAGAAATCTCAGAAACTGAGTCATTTGGGATGGGTTGAACTTTGCTTTTTTTCCTCCAGCTGCCTGCTGTGTGTTTGTCAGATAGGGATTGAACTGAGGAAGGGTCTTGGAGTTCAAACGCCTTCCCTGCTGCAGCGAGGTGGAGCATGGCACAGGATGCAGCTTATCACAGATAGCAGCTGTGTGTATCAGGGGTCTCCACTTCCCTCTCCCATGCTGTTTGCTCGGCTCCCTGCCTCTC
The DNA here is from genome assembly GCF_012460135.2 of Molothrus ater. Lineage (NCBI taxonomy): Eukaryota > Metazoa > Chordata > Aves > Passeriformes > Icteridae > Molothrus > Molothrus ater. The sequence goes on from NC_050478.2 coordinate 15,775,551, forward strand.
CTGTGCACGTTGTGTGAGAAGCTGGGGTAGGGGATGGATTTCAGACCCATTAACAGCTTTCCAGACAGCTAAAGTCAGTGTCACGGGGCACATCCTGCTGATTCAGCAGCAGAGGGCAGTTCCTATCTCAGGGGGAAGGCAAATAAAAAAGAAATAAATCTACTTTCCCTCAGGAACCATGAGTTGCACCTTTCAACCCTGTCTGGGTGAAATGTGGACTTAGATTACAAAACTATACTGCTTCACTTGCATAGCTAAAGCAGTGTAATTTCTAAGCCATTAACAAAACTGTACAGATATAAATGCAGTCCCAAGCATTTACCAACCCCTGAACTTCAGCCAGAAAAGACACTCCATAGAGCTATGTCCACACCAGGATTTGGTGGTTTGAAAGGTTGAGGGTGGGGGAAATATTCAGATACTCAGATCAAAACCATGAATAACAGCTTTTGGGCTGGGGGGAAAAGGGGGTGTGCAAAGACCATTTCTGAAGGTTTGAAATCAATCCACTATTGCTCTGTTATTTTCACTTCTCCTAAATACTCTTTCTAAATCTTAGCAAAAACATTATCCCAGGATTATTAAAACACCAATGACATACCCAATAATATTTTGATAATAAAACTGCAGTAAAAGGCACAATGTTCTCAATGAACATCCTCTTATTGCATGAGTTGACAAAATTCCTGAATTTTGTTTTTAACTTCTCCAGGAGAATAAAGGATGGTTTTTACATAAGGAATGTTTCTGTTTAAAATCTGTCCCGGGAACCTGGTGGCCTCTGTTTGACTGTCCTGAATCACCTCCCTGTTGTGCCTGTGACCCTTGGGGGCAGGGAAAAGGGCTCTGTATTTTTGGCTCTGTATTTTTGGTGCTGATACCCTTCAGAGGACCCTTGGCTGAAGTGTCAGAATTGTATGAGAGCTGCGTAGGTTAAGGAGGGTGTTGCAGAAACACGGAGGTGTGTCTGCACTGAGAGGGAAGAGGAGCTGGAAAGTAATGCAGAAGGCAAAAAATAGTTTGTGGGTACTTCTCTACCCCAGGCACTCAGGAGGAGGCTGAGAAGGGAAGGAAATAAGAAAAGCAGCATATCATGAACTGAAGAGAGCAGTGACATTTTACAGCAGCTGAAGACCCCTCCACAGTGTTTGTACTCCTTTCATGTGGTGTTATCAGAGCTCTTTGGAAGAGTTTATTATCGTGTTCCCTCAGACAGCAGCAGACAGCCATCCTGTGACCCACATCCTGAGTTTTACAGCCCTCCTTGTCCTGTGCCATCTGGGGTATTTATAGTGTGACCCACCACTGGGAGAGCAGAGGACTTCCTTTGTACTCTAAACATTACGCTACAATAATAATGAGAAAATGGGACAAATGACAAGCTTTCCTGCCCAAAAAATGTCATAACCCCCTGCCACTTCAAATGACGTGAGCTGGCCAGGTCACCACGCTCATGTCTCTGTGAGTTTCAGGGCACTGCTGTTGTTGTGACTATGCTGAAAGGCTGAAGGCTGTACCTGGGGCAGCCCATGGAAGGAAAGTCTAAATATGCTGCAGACTAAATCACACAGGGAAGGGGTAAGAGAAGCTGAAGCTCCTGGTTAGGGCAACATCTGCAAAGTGAGCTACAGATGGCCTGTAAATACACTGCTACAGAGCATAGCATAGCACCTCAAAGAGATTTTAGAGCTTTTTTCCTTTTTTTTCCCCAGGAATTTGCCTTGATCTTAATTATTGTTACAATAAGTGATCTTCTTTTAAGGGATAAAAGGAAGGAGTTGGCTTCCTTCCTTTCTGCATCATCTCCTGAGGTATCACACTTCTGCAGGCTGATGCTAGCACCTCACTGCATAAATGGTGCAAAGGGATTCCCCAGGGGGCTGTTTTTCTCCCCCCCAAGAAAGGGATGATTTTGAGAGATAAAATAGCTTTAACTGAATGTGGTAACATACCATTGTTGCCCAGAAAGGTCAAACAAAGGGGCTGTGAGAGGTCAGTGGGAGAGATAAAGAAGATGAGGTGTGTGGAGAGTAAGATAAGAGCTGAGGGTCTTATGTGATTATCAAAGGTCAGGCATGTGTGGGCTAGAGTGGCAAGAGGATGAGTGAGCTTGTGGCTCTCCCAATTAGAGCTGGAGAGGGGGTGAAGGGAAGCAGTGCATCTGGGAGAGTTTTTGATTGACTTAGCAAGGAAAGTTCTGAGTGAGAACTGAGCAACCTCTGCTCACCCTTAGCCATCACTACACTTTCCCACTGATGTGCTTTGCAGGCCAGGGTGGGCCTGAGCACCGACAGATTTGCTTGGCAGGAGCTCAGACTGTGTTGGCCAGCCCCAGTCCCTGTCTGGTAGCAGGAGCAGGACCTGTGCTCCCTGAAGCATGCCATGAGAGTGCTGGCCAGGTGACATCCAGGAGCAAAAGTGAGAGATAGCTCCCTGCTGGAGGGGCTGGCATCAGCCTTGATACAGCAGAGAGGGTGGGTGGTAGCAAGTGCAGAAATGTCTCTGCTCTTATGCTTTCACCTTTCCTATGGGGCTGTGTGTGGGTTCCCCAACATATGGCCAGCCCCTTTCTTCAAAATGTTGGGTCTCAATGGAACAGGAGAGTTTGGACCCTGGGCTTCTGCCTTTTGTAGCTAATAGCCCATTCTGTTAGGTACATCTGCAAAAAGTAATGAACAACATGCTTGGATTGATTCAGGGATCAAAACTAAGGTAAAGAGTAGAAACAAAAACTCCCATGTATCAGCAATGGAAAAGAACTGCAAGCATTCTCCTACCAGCAGAAAAAAATTTAGGAAAATTGGTTTCTAGACTCAAATTGGGTAGATGGTGGGATTATCCTGGACTAGAGATTTTTATACTTCAAGCAGGTGGAGAAGGATGGGGTATAGTGAGAAGGGGTTTGCTGGACGATGAAGAGGAGAGCAAAACTGCCACAATGATTTCCATCTTCAGCCTCCCCAGATCTGTTGGGTCTTTTGTTCCACAGGTTTGTTGGTTACATGTGAGAGGTACTGGGATGAATCCACTGCTTCTACACTGCAATACATGTGACAGTAAGGTATAAACTGCTTGTGAGCCAGTGACAAAAGACAGAGCTGCACGTTCTAGCCATGAGCAACCTACAGTTTTGCCTGGGGGAAAAAAAATTGTATTAACTTGATAACTTAGCTCTCTTGAAGTCCTATCAGCACAGATACAGAACATGCCATTCTTTACTGCAACACAGCCAAGGTAAACTATCCCAGTGCCATATCAACTTTTGCAAAGGGAGGGGAAAACACTGACATGGAGTGGAAAATGCTCTGGTGGCGTAAGTTTGGCCAGTGCTCATGGCTGAGTGCCAGGCAGTAAAGGAGGAATCTGCCCTCACACAGAGGCAGAACACACCCTACAGGTAACAAACAAACAGAACACAACCTGGAAATGAATGTCTCTGCTGGTCCGAGACAGTGTGGATGTGGAAAGAAATTCTTAAAAAAAAATTAAAATCTGTACCTCATTCTGTAGACACCAGGTTTGGAAGCAGCAGACCCCTGGAGAATACTTCAGCCTTTTAACACTTCACCAATACAATACATTTATCTTTCTTGAAGGCAGTGCAAACATCAGAGCACAGGCTCCATTTTACCTCATGATAACAACGTCAACAATATCACTGAGTAGGGTTCTCATGCAAAATCTTTATTTGGAAAATGTCTTGTCAAGAATAAAAGCACTCCTCTGGTTTACTTTTAAGCCCAGAAACAGTATTTGCATTGTGCAGGAAAAAATACAAAGAAAATTCTTAAAACACATTGATCTTCTGATATCATATAAATAGTATTATAATTGCTTACGTCTATTTCCTCTATTTTTATCCCACTAAATCTGCCTGTGGACTAGTGAGAGAAGAAAAGCAAGGCAATGACATAGTATTAGTTTTGGAGAAAGGCCACAGTATCTTAAAGACAATGTGGAGAATTATCTGTATTGTATAAGGACAAAGACACATGGATACTGATTCACTGTCTAGCACACACATCTCCTTGTTTTCCAGATCAGGAATGGCTTTCAGAATGGTTCTGATTATTTTCTCTGCTGATCCAGAGCTCTAAAGAAAGCCGAGATTGTGGCTGTTAAGGGTAGAAAGTTCCTCCTTCATTTTATAATATGTGTGTTATTGTGGTTTCTCTTGGCTGGGAAATTTCATTTCTATTTCTAATCTCAGCCATGTGTCGGTCAATTCTGATTTAAGTTCCCTTCATCCTCTCCCTGCTGTGCAGCTCTGCATGCCATATTGCAAACATATTTTTCAGCATGGGTGGGAGGTAGCACTGTGGTTCGGGCTTTGCTATTGATATCAGGATTTCCCTTTTTCTTTGTTTGAAATTTTTTTTCTTTGAAAATAGAATTGATGGTAAACAGGTTTCATTTAGTCCACAGGGGAGGGACAGTGAACATTTTCTTGCAAATTTGAATAAGAAATCACAATTTTCCAATTTTTCTAATTAATTCAGACATATATTCATCATCTCATGAAATCTTCAGCTTGAACCTTCATTTGGATTATGTAGAAGAATAGAAGTCTAAATTTTGTAGACTCCACTTGTAATTAAAAACCACTCCAGTAAATTAGGGCTCCAGCACTGTGGCTTATTGCCAGTGGAGGGAAATTAGGGGATTGTTTGATCCTCAACCAAGAAAATACCAATGTCTTCCAAAAGGACAGCTTCACACAAAACATTCAAAAGTCTAACAAGCTGTCAGTTCTCTCCATTCCTTTTAGCACTGTTTTGTCTGTCTTCTTTGAGTTGAAGGCTCCTGCCAAGTAAAGATTCATTTCTCACATATACTTGCCTATCAGATTTTGAAGTTGGACAAAAGGACCCACTTAGCAATTGCAAGAACTTTTATAATTTAAAAAGCAAGAACATTGGATTTCTGCATTTCTCCCAATCACTCCACTGTTTGGTTTTTTTCTTTGAAAAAAGGCAGTGAAGAACGTATCAACAGTTTAACCCAAAGAGAAGGTCGAGCACTATAAAACAAATCTTCAGCTGGCTGTCCATGTGGAAAAGGCAATAAAATGTTGACTCTAGATATTTATATTGATTTGTGATACTAAACAGAAATATTTTGCAAAATTCCAATATTTATCCTTAAATAATCTTTGATAGGAATGATTATTTTTTAAGGGTGAGACATTAATTCTGACTTCACAAATTTAAGCATTGCTGTCCTTCCTGTTTTCCCAGAATCATTGGATGTTTCAGTACAAAGACTTGTTCCCCACATCAGGAGCGGAGTCAAGGAAACTTTATGGTTTTGATACATGATGCTGGTGTTTTAAATAAAGACAAACCTGTGGTATGAAATACAACAGCCCTTCTTATGCCTGGGAAGGCTTCTTGAGTTAATATCTGATGAGTGATGCTTGGTCAGGTGCACTGTATCACAGGGCATTTCTGTCACCGGAGGTCTCAGGTCATTCAGAGGCATTTCCCTTCTTTGCCTTCCCATCCCCTCCTTTAGCTGTGGTGTGGTGGCATTTCAAACACTGAAGAGCTCTGCTCAGACCTCACTTTGTCTAGTTCCAGACGACTCTAGCAAGGAGGATGGCTTGGGGCCCGCCAACAGCGGTTCTTCAGGGAAACCAACTTCCCGCTGGCGCTCGGGAGCCGCAGGAGGGAGCGCGCTGCCCTCCTCAGATGCACCGCCCCCGGGCAGAGCCCGCCCGGCCCCCGCTCTCCATCCCAGCCCCAATCCCCATTCCAGTCCCGCTCCTCATCCCAGCCCCGATCCCAGTCCCGCTCCCCATCCCAGCCCCGATCCCAGTCCCGCTCCCCATCCCAGCCCCGCTCCCCATTCCAGTCCCGCTCCCCATCCCAGCCCCGATCCCAGTCCCGCTCCCCATCCCAGCCCCGCTCCCCATTCCAGTCCCTCTTCCCATCCCATCCCAGCCCCGCTCCCAGCCCCGCTCCCCATCCCAGCCCCGCTCCCCCTGCCTCTGCCGCACCGGGAGAGGCCGTCCTGCCCCGCCCGCAGGGCTCGGGCCGTTCGGCAGCCCCGGAGTTCACGGGTGGCTTCTCTTCCTCATATAGGAGCTAGGAGCCTGGAATGTCGGGTTCGATTTTATCTTCCTGCCACCAGCCGCTGTTTACTGGCACCAGCCCCTCAGGATGTGACTGTCCCTTCTGGATTTCAACAGGGTAAAGGGAAGGAGTTGGCAGGTCCTCTTTAGCCATCCAAGTCCTGGGTGTCCCCATTAAACATGTTTTTAGATGTATGGATCAGTCAGGTTTAGGGGTTTTTTGCATGAATTTCTGAGATTGCTCATGAAAACAGTATCTTCCCCCAACGTCAGCTTCCTCAGCTATAACAGCATAGCAGCAGCATGAGCTGGATACACAGCACGTTGTAAAAACATAATTTTTGAGGTCTAGCTCTTCTCTTCCCCCTAGAATAAAGGCAGAGTTCCTCACTTTTCACTGTGCTTGCATTGCACGAGGCACTGGCAGCAGCCTGCTGCATCCTCCACCTCTGCACCCGCTCAGCCCTGAGCTCCTGCTGCTGCCATTTCCAGTGATGACTGTTGCCAAGACAGTTTTATGGACCTATTGAGACAGGCACTGGCAATCCCCATTCACTGGTTTTTAACCATGTCTGGCATAAAAGGAGCTCAGGGCTGCAAACTGACAAAAGGCTTCTGGAAAGGTGGTTCAGCTATGGTACAATACAGTCCATTCCAATAGCTGACCCATGGTATTGACACTGTAGAAACACTGAGGCAGAATTGTTAAGAAAACTGTACCCTATGGATTTCTCAATTGTCTGTATCATAGTACCAAATGAAACTACCAATGTTGTTAGAGGAATACACCATTTCTGCTCCTCCATCCACTGGTCAGTCACACACTACTGCAAAACAAAGCTTACCCACTTTTTAGGTTTTCTTTTTTTGGTTTTGATAAATAAAACTTCCTCTGCAATATTTTTAATACTGTTGCCTCCTGCCTCTTCTTCTTCTTCTTCTTTTTTTTTTTTAAGATCTTGGATGTTTGTGTGCTTTGGAAAAGTAATTACTTGACATAACTGATGAATGAAACAGACACATTGCAGAATCAATAAACCTATTAGTATCAGAAGAAAATAAAATGCACAGAAAACTTCTGTTCCATGTAGACATAAACAGAAGGCAATAGCAATGCTTATATGGGACAATTTACAGTTCTTCTGCAATCAAGGTTAAACTAAAACTTTCAATTAATTGCTATGCATCTCAGCTTCACTGGTTAGTAGGAAGATGAGAGTGGATGAAGTTCTTTCAGAACTGTTTTTTTATGGGCAGGATTCAGGTGGGGAGGCACTGGGGGGAGAAACATGTTTTGTAGCTATCTACAAGTCCCTGGATGTCCTAGATGGGGATGAAGAGAGGTGAATATAGTAAGAGTGGTAGGAACAGTTTGTCAACAAGTATTGCTACACAGCATGTGCAAGAGTTAATAAAATAAATTATACACCACATTTTCTTTTCAAGCAAGCTTTAAATAGTCCATATGTAACAGAATCATGTGTTACAGACAAGAAACTCTTGCTGCCAAAACACAGGATGAGTGTTTTTCCCAATCGTTCTTTCCAAATTACAGACTTAGGAAAAAATATTTCAAGAAATTACAAGATTTTAAAAAATAAAATTATGCTAAAACCCAGAAAAGGCCAAGAGAATAGAATGGTGAAGTACATGAACAAGTCATCAGAAAAATGTTAGTACACAGGTACTTACAAAAAACTTACAGGAATGGACATAAAGGCTTTTAAGACACAGATAATTAGCAGGCTAATTCAGGATCAAAGGGCAGAATGCATAGGCTTTATTATAAATTCTGTAATTCATGCATTTGTGTGTGCAGATAAAATATATTTAAAGCCATGTATTTAAATGCCATCAAAAAGACACTTGAACTTCTCCCCAGCAACATCTGCTGACTTCAGGGAAGAAGAACCCAGTTTTACTTACTTTTGTGCACTGGCCTAATCCAAACTCATAATCTGTAAAAGGGAACAAAGTATAAGAAAGCAAGCAGGCATTTTATCTGAGCCACTCGGCAACACTGGGACAAAGATCCAAACCCACTTTTTGGTAATCAGCATCCCTGGAATGGAATGGCAGCAGCACCAGCCTGGAGAGTTCTCAGTGTGTTTCAGAAAGTGGCTCCAAGAAGAACAATCCAAGGGTTGAGTGGGAAAAATTAGAAATTAACCGTGTGGTAAATAGATAGATGGATAGATGGACAGATGGATAGATAGATAGATAGATAGATAGATAGATAGATAGATAGATAGATGGCTTTTTTTTCAGAGCAAAATAAGGTAGCGCTACCAAGTAAGTGGCAATATGGTGTGTGCATTAAGATATATAAGTGAAATCTGCTTGGGGCACCTTCACTCAAAGGAATAAGTCTTCTTAAAATATAATTATAATAATAATTATAATAATAATAATACTTCTTTATACTTGCCACTTGTTAGCAATTGTTTACATCGTAGAAAAATAGATAGTATTCTGTAACAAGAAATATAGTTACTTTGTTAAAATGGGCTATTTTAAACCAGCTATTATTCTTTCATATAAAGAATTTCTAAACAGCAAAACAAAAACAGGTAATACTGAGTGCAAAACAGCCAGTGGTATACTTTGCATTGGTTTGAAACATAGTTGCCAGCTACTATAATTACATGTTCTGTACACTGTACTACAAAAGTCTTCCATCTTTTAGAAGCTTTTGCATTTTGTTTTTCTTCTTTATAGGTGGCAAGTAAGTATTTAATCCAAGTAAATTCAAACTCTGGAAGTCAGAGAGAATTTCACAATCAGTCTTTGCTACCACTCTTTCACATTCCTTCCCCCACGCAGTGCAGCAGCACTTTCTACTTATGGCCAAAAATCCCTTAAGTTAAACAAAGTTCAGAATGTAGATACTTAGAAGTGTAGCTTATAGATTCACATTCTTTTAAAAATAATTTCACAAATTTCCCACGTTTACATTTACACCAATGTAACACCTCACTTGATGCATTTCATTATCCTTGCTAAAGACTGAAATAAAGTTCAGATGAAAACTCTTTGCCAATGGTAGGTATTGTCTTAAACACTACAAAGCCAGATGGTTCCAATGTAGGAGTCATTTTTCTGTGGTCTCCGCAACAGTTTCAGACATGAATAGCTAATTCCTAGTGGCAGTGGTAAAGGCATTATCAGTACACCATGAACATCACAAATGGAGACAATTTCCAAATGTTAAAGAACAAAAACCAAACAAAAAGCACCCAGAAAAAAATCAGTGAAACATTCTTAGTAGAGCAGAAATCTCTCTATTCTCCTCTTCACTAATCTCACACCTTTTCAACTTTGGTGGGGTCATATGTATCTGGAAAAAAAACAAGAAAACACCATTAATAATGTATTGTGAAATCTATTCAATATTTCTAGCTGTGAAAATGACACATCTTTTCCCTAGTTTTTATTTTAAAAAAGAGAAGCTGATAAAGCTTGCTGCATTAAAGATACATATCACATTCCTGACCCAAATTCTGTGTTTTTACCACTATAATTCAGCAACAGCTCTGACCAAATGCATGAAGATAGAATTTGGGAAGGCCTTAGATAGGTAGGAACAAGCATACTGAATGTTAAGTGATTACTTCCAGTTTTCAGGTGCTTTGACAAGAAGAAAAAGACATAAGATTTGTTCCCCCTTGCACTGAACACTAAGGACCAGCAAATGCTTTAAGCATCCTAGCAGGGTGTGTAAGGCTGGCTGAAGGAGTGATTATGCCATGCAGTCATCAGGGTCTTTTCATTTGATTGCAAATCCTTCATTTCAGATTAATTCAACAGAAAACAGGAAAGCACAGCTGCATTGCATCACTATGGTTAGTCTGTCTTGCTTCAGTCTGCAAAACTGCAGCTCAGGTTTCAGCCTTATTCACTAGAGCACTGGAATGGCTTGCTACCACTCTTCTTCACTTCTAGCCTCCCTCCTGCCAGTTCACAGGACATACCATAGGCTGGTTTTCCTTTTCCCAAATCCCTGAGGACACTCTTCTATCAGGTTTCTTAATTGGGTTTATCCCACTGCTGGCCATATAGTAAGCAGACATGAGCCTTTTCCTTCACCCTTGTCACTCTGGGAGAGGATTGCAACGAAAAGGCTTTGCCCTGTGAGCTCTGCCTGCCCAGTGCCATCATGCAGATGCCTGGCTTGCCCTTGTTGTGCATGGTCATGGCATGTAGGAGCCAGGGCTACCTAGGGAGGAGTCAGCAGGCACAGAGGGCCCAGACAAACCAGCACTGCAGCCGCGCTGCCGCGTGCTGCTTCTGCTCTTACACAACCTGGGAATCTGTGCTAACCTTAAACGTCCCTCCCGTAGGCTGTACTCCCACTGCACTCACATTTAAACAGCTGAGCATGAAAATAATTCCACACACAAATATCACACTTTGGAGTAAAACATTCATCCTCAGGACTTTCGTGTTGATGTGAGTGAATGTCTTCATTCAAACATAAAAAGCATAAAAATCCTCCAGGGAAATTTTTGCTCCTATGTGCAAGTGTCCATCTGCTACATCCACACTCACGTCAAGGGGGAACTGGCTAAGAAAGGACTTCTGGATTTGGCCCCAGTGGGTGGACTTGTATTGCAGAATCTTTTATCACTTCTCTTGCCCACCCTCCTGGAGCTGCTAGTCCAGCCAAGAAAGGAGTCTGTGCCAGCAACACCTATTATTTCTGCTAAGCCTTTTCTGGTATTTCCAAACAGACACCACATGAATGCAAAAAATCAACAGAAATAAAGCTTTTGTGGGATAATGAGCTCTAGGATAGTGCGGCATCTTTTTAAGCTTAATGCACTGATGGTGTATGAAGATGCCTCTAAAGCAGTAACATTTTTTTTGGTCATAAATATTTTGCCATCTAAACTGTTAGAAATTCTGTTAAAAATTCTGAAGTGTTCTGTGACAGGTTGACCTAAGGATAAAAATGGATTTGCATTTCAGAAACCTGATTTTCCTAAGGCCAGACACATTCCCATTAACAGAATTCCCCACAAAATTTCAGGTGCTCACTGTTTCAGGGAGTGGCAAGACAGGGGTGGGGAGGAAGGGAGAAAACCAGGCCACAAGACATGGAGCCTCTGCAAGGCTCAGTATATTCCCTGAAAGCTTACCCATGCCCTCAGCACCTAAACCAAGGACACAAAAGTGCCAGACTGACAGGCCAGGTCACCCTTTTGAGGGGGACAGACATTGGAGTTCTAGCACTGATACAGAAATGCTTATTCAACATTTGGTTAAGCTCATTTGAAATGCTCTCTACAGAAACAAAGCCAGATTAGCAGACTCATGTCTTCCAACAGCAAAGGAGAAAAGACATCCAATGCATTTGGGAACACTTAGAGATGTTCTCCTAATGGCAGTATTTGCATAGTAAGATGAGCTTGCACTCAGTTTTGGCAGGGCTCTTACTCTGAGATGACTGTTCGTCTGCCAAGCTACATTATACATGTAAAAGCCTGTTTCTGCTAAGGGCTGCAGCCTCTGTGACAGGCCCAGTCTGCAATTATAAGTCTAACATCATCCTACCTTGCTCCAAATAGAGTGGCCTTTTAGAATGGAATATTTGCTCTTTGAAAGCAACAAAAACAATCAGGATTTCAGGATTAATTCTCATTTGGGCTTTCAATGGTACCAATGAGCTGTTGTGAAAATTGGAATGAGATTTAAAAGAGGAAGACACAACATCAGGCCCTCTTACAAACATGAATCTACAGTCACCCTGTAAGGTGAAGCTTTTGGGGCCAGCAACAAATCAGGGTCTCTTTGGATGGGAAGAGGCCAGAAGCCACCTGCCCACCCCACATGTGTCACCCTGGACATGCACAGCAGGAAGGGACATTCATGCCATTCAAACACAAGAAGGGCTGTTATGGCTGTGAGGGAGCTGCTGCAGTGGGAACACACTGCAGAATATAAGCCTGGCATCGTCAGCAAGAAGGATAAATTTAGATCTAATTTACTGCAGAATAACTCTCCAATAAAATGCACACAATCTGTTTTGATACATCCCTGAAGTCATGTCACCACAACAGTTATTTTCTTCACTCCAGCAGAAACCCCAAGGGAGGAAAGCATATGAAATGCATGTGGGGCAGACTAGACCTGATGGGTACAAGAAAGCTGAATCAGTCTGTTTGAAAAATCTGGTCTGGAGAAATACAGTTCAGAGAAGAGAGAGACAAAGATGTGGGATACAGAAAAAGACATGGAGAAAAAGGCTTCAAGGCTGCAGGAGTCAATACTTAGAACTCACACAAGCATTTCTTTTCAGTTGGAATTGCATATATCCAGTTTAAAGTATACCTCATTTAATTTCAGTCCCTCTGTACTGGAAAACTGTGAATAGATTTTTATCAATAAGGTTAAATGAATAACCTGTGCAGATTTCAAGGCAAAGTGTCAACTGTAACAGAAAGGATGGAAAAAGGAAGGAGGAGATTAATATTAATTTAACAGCTTTCACACTCTATGTTTGCTCACTCCAATTTATTTAATAGACTAGGCAGGTGGCCTGGGAGATTTATCCCTTTACACAGATCTATAGCAACAACTGATTTTCAGTTGTTAAAAAAAATGCTAAATGAAAACTGTTTCAGAGAGGGAACTGCTCATGTTACTTTGGGGATGCATATGGACTACACAAGTTTATATGTTTTAGAGAGAGATCAGAAACACCAAAAATAGTAAAAAAAAAAAAGGTGTTCACTGAAAAAGTCAACTTTCCATTTGTCCTGGGGTTAATAGTTATTCTCAACATCTGATCTGGAAAATATTCATGAGAGAGAGAATTTCCAGGCCCCTATATGCAGCCATTTCCCAGAGGCTTCATAGAAGAACATCAGATTTTTATTTTTAGTTTCTTCTGAACTATGATATAGTATGTGTCTACTTAAGTATTAGAGAAGGAAAAAAATTGGCATTCAAGGAACAGCTATGATTAAATGACCACATGTTCCCAAACACTGGCATTAGAGTGACTGTCTTTGAACTCCACTGTTTTAGCCTGGCCATTCCCTGAAACAATTAGACAGAGACAAGACCTTAGGGAGCACTCCAGTCTCTGTGAATGAATTTCTGTATCACAAGTGAGTTTCACAGTAACAATTCCTAAAATGGGACCAGAGAACACTCATCTTTTCCACAAGGAGAGCAAAGTGGGTGGCTCCCAGATGAGGATAGTACCACCTACAGCCTGTTACTATTTGAGCAGCATTACGTGGGCATAAGCAAACCGATCATGCCCGTTACATAAGAAACGAGTACCCATCTGGATCTCCCATAACAGGGTCTTACCTAAAGAAAAATCTCTGTCGATTTTCTTCTTGTCCATTCCACCTAAACATCCATTTTCAGTGAGAGAGATAACACGCTTGGAAACAGCCCCTGAGCTTGCCAGTTTGCTTCCTCTCTCCTCTGGTACCTTCAACAGCTTCTCCTCATCCACCTCCTCTCCCGAGTCTGCGCTCTTAATGCTCAGGCGTCTCATGCGTGACACAGAGTCAACTTCTTTCATCCGCACCAAGCGATCCATGGCAGTCCGGCTGGGTGGAGACGTGAGCTTGCCTTGGAGTGTCTCTATCACTTTTGAGGTGCTCCTCACTCTCTTTTCTGAATGCTGATAAGCAGCTGACTTGCAAACCAAGTTTTGGTCCTCACCTTGGCTGGGACTCACAGGCTGTTCAAGAACTTGCTCAGTTACCAGTGGTTTAGCGCTGGCTTCTTGGAGAGTGGCCTGGCTTTCAACAGGGTATAAAGATCGCCCTCCTGCTCTGACAAAGAGAGCGCTCTCCGTCCAGCCACACTTTCGTCTGCCTTCATAAGAATCTTCTTTTTTTCCTTCTTTGTTACTTACTGTGTTCCCTACAGTTGATGACTCAAAGTCCTGAGCACCGTTTGAAGGGCTAGTGCCTGGGTGGGGCCCAGCATGGTCATCTGGAAGGAGAGACTCCACTGCTATATCTATACCTAAAATTCTTGCAGCTCTTGCCTGCAATGACTCATTCACAGGGATTTCCACTGCATTTGCATCTGAAGAGTGATCAGAATTGTTAGCACCAGGTTCTGGGGCCACATCAAGTCCTACTGACCTCAAATCTGGCTCAGAGCACCTTTGGTTCCTCTTTGTTAGTGACAAGCGTACTCCTGACCCTCTCTCTAATACCCTATCATTTGTGGGAGTTGCACCTCTGCTTAGTTTAACAAAGTCTAGGTAATTTTGGTCTTCACTCATCTCCTGCAAGATAGGGTTATTGAAAGGATTACTGTAACATGAACTACTTGAGCTACTGGACAAAACTCTTTTGATAGGGCTGTCATGAACTGGCTGTTTGCTTGTTCTGCTCTTGGCTTCCCCCATCCCCATTTCTGTTTTCAGTCTTCCATCTGCTGGCCTGACTCCTTCACTGCTCCCTCCTGGCTTTGAGAAACCTTGAGAGCCACCACATCTTAGCTCGCCACCATGCTCTGTCCCCATGCTCCAACTTTCAGACTTACTTTTAACCCTTCCTGACCTAATTACCGGCACCTCTGGCACAACCATTTCTGATTTCCCACCATGTTTTGGCTCCTGGCTTGATTTCTCTTTTCTGGACTCCCTCCTGTGCATAAAGGCACCTGCCTGCAGAGGAGCTGCAGCACTTTCCAAATCTTCTTCACTGCTTGTGCTCTCCTCCTGCCCTTGCAGCTCCTTGTTAAAACTTTCTAGCTCACTTATTACATCCCAGGGACGGCGACTTACAGGTTTCAACAGGAACTGCCCAAATGGTTCTGTACTGTTGCAGGGAGCACCTGGTTCTCCCTTAACTATATCTCCCTTGGAAAGAAGGCCATTTTCCCTCTCTTGGACAGGCACAGGCTGGCTCTGGTGGGCTTTTGGGGAGGGAGACTTAAGGACTGAGATGGCAGTCCTAGAAAATGCACTGTTGCTAGACTGGCTAAGGTGTGTCTGGCCCTTCATACTGTAACTGTTCTGTCTGCAGCCTCTCTCATCAGAAGGTGACCCTGTCTGTTTTGGCCCCATTGGGGATGTTGTACATCCTGGGAGTTTTGGAGATAGCTGTTTGCTACTATCAGGCTTCCCAGGCTTTGTACCATGGAAAAATTCTGGGCTCTCGGGTTCTTCAGAGAAACTTGTCTGTGTCTGCTGGTCTTTGTACTGATCACCTGGCCAGGAGCCAGAATATTTCAGCTCTCTGTGTTTTGTAGGCTGAATAAATCTGAGGTCATTCATTTGTTTGAACTCTTCTGGTCTCCACAGCTCTTGTTTTTGTAACTCATTTTTATTGGTCATGCTTCCTGTAAGCGCTTGTAACTCCAAGTCTGTTGAAGACATACTTAAGAGACTTTGTTCTTGCAAAGCCCCATTGTTATCAAACCTATTCTTATCAGGGCTCTGAGTTATGTTGTTGTTCCTATCTGTATCTGGCAGATTGGATTCTGATTTAACTGGGATGGAGACCAAACAAAATATAGTTTCATTCATTTTTTTCTTTGAACTCTTTTTGCTCTGCATCCCAACTCCAGGTTCAAACTTTTTCACTTTTGTAACAGTCTCACAGGTGTTGTCCATATGTGAATTTCTTACAGAAAGTTTGCCTTTTGTGTACTCTGTGCTGGCTTCGTTACGGGGGCTGTGATTAGCTGCTCTACAATTGTCTCTTTGGTCCGGCAAGGCACAGTTTTCCTGATCTCGGATGGATGGTGCCAACCATCTGTTGCTATGGGTGGAGCTGTCAGAAGTTCTTTCTCCCTTTGCAGAACTGGACAAGTTTGATGCATCCACAAAGGCACTGTTGCACTGTACTTCAAGATTTCTCTCTTGCAAAGCACCAGAACTGGGACTACATGCATTTTCAGTGTGGTTAGAGTTGCCCTGCAGACCTTCCAGTGGTGCAATTTTAATGTGTCGTATCCGAGGATCATCAAAGGGAATGTACTGAACGGAACGCAGGTGGTCAGCAGGGCGCCTTGCATGGCTTTGCTTCTCATGAGGAAAATGGTTGTCTTTGCAAGGGTCACCCCCCACTTCAAAAGTATTCATTGCTGGTCGTTGGCAGGGGACAACCCGCTCTGCAGGACCCTGTGGATCACTGCTGGCGCACGTGTTGGTTTTAGGCACTTCACTGGGGGAATGGGGGGTCGTGTGTTGGTGAGGTGGGGATTTGTAAGAAGGAGGAGGTACATACACTGGGGGCTCCAAACCAGAATCTGGAATGCCAGCATCTTGCCTTGGCTCATTGACTTTGGCTAAGTAGGAGATAGGTTCCTCTTTCTGGTAGTGGTCCTGGAAACCCACGGTTTCTGCAGGTGCCCTAGTCTGCCGCTGCAGTTCATAGGATGGAGGCTTGAGAGGTCTCCCATACTTGGGCTTCACCAGGGGAAGGAAATTGCCTCCTGTTCCATGGTGCTTGGCTGGTTCCACACTCAGTCTGTTTGGGGAATAGGAGGGGGTTTTAGTGACACTGAGCGAGTTGTTACTGTTGGTCAGGGAGGGCATTTCCACGCACCTCATGCTCTCAGGTGAAAGGACCCTTGGCAAGGACTGTGATTTCCCCCTGCTCTGGGTGCTGAGCACGTTGTCTCCCAGCGTCAGCGAATACAGCTCTTGAAGCAGCTTCTCCCTGTCACCCTCAGACATTTGCCTCCCTACCTTTTTTGGCTGGTTCCAGCTCTCTACTTCCAGACTTTGCCATTTGCAGCTGCTGGACACTTCACAGCTTTTCTGCAAGCCACTTCTTCTGCCATACCCTGCACCTGTGCCCACCTTCAGCTGATTCTCCTTGGGCTGCCGAGGTGCCCCTGGGGATGCAGCCAGGCCTTTCATCTCCACACTGGCCTTCTGGGAATAGCCCAGTAGCACACTGAAGTCCTGTCCTCGTCTTCTCCAATAGGCCAGATCTTTATCAGTCTTCGGCTGGGAAGACCGTGCTAAATGAGGCCTGTCATAAGCCCTGGAAAAAAAAGCAGTGTCAGAGGCAGTGTGCACAGGTGCCTGTTCTTTCTACCATGGGTAAGGCCATTAGGAGGTCAAATGATGAGTTATGCCAATGGGGTTTTGTGTAATCAAGTTGCAACCAGATGACAATTTTAATGAGAGGATTTAAAAGTCAGTCAATTAACATGGGTAAAGGAAGGGAAAGAAGCTCATCTGACAGGTTGTTAGCTATGCAAAGATGTTAGAGAGACAAATGCAGAGTTACCTGCTGTGCAAACATGCACAGCCCTCCTTGATGGACATTAGAAAATTCCCTGCCCACAGCAGGGGGCTTGGAACTAGATGATCTTGAAGGCCCCTTCCAACCCAGACCAGCCTCTGATTCTAAGATACCATTCTAAAACCAGAAGTGACTGTCTTAAATTACTTCTGTATCCTGCTAAATTAAAATCTATAGATGTCAAGGAGACTACTGTGGTATTCAAGTTTAATAGAATTCCAAGAAGCAGAGGTAGGGAGAACAGGTAGGTGTCTATATCATAAGATTTCATAAGATACAGTCTGTAAGAAACATGATTTGCATCCTGGTAAAAGTGCTGAAATTAAACATGTCAGTTCCTGAATTGATTCTTGTTCATCGTTCTGCGGAAAAAATTTCTTCAGGGTGCTTTGGATTAAATGACACATGTCACAACAATGGTGATGTATCAACACAGTTCTGAATAAGACGGAACCAATATTTTAAATGTAAAATACCTCAAAAGAAGTTTAAAATTCTTAAATAAAATAATCTATCGGTGAAATATGAAAGACATTAGACATTGCAGATTAGATATTCAGAACACAGATTTACATGAACAAAATAGGTTCATTGTCTATTCTGAACAGAGTGTAAACTGTTTTATACATTTCTGCAGATCAAAATTGGTACCCTTCTATATAAATAATTAATTTTCTACTTGAATAGCATTCTGCTATTCTTGTACCTAAGGTGTCCAACAATATAACTGCCTTTACACTATGTGGCTGCCACCAGCATAAGACTGGAAAGAAAAATCTAAATTGACAGAAATAGGACAAGTATGTAGATAGAACCCAAGAATTTCTTCCTCCTCCCTGCACCCCAAGGTATATAAACAGCATCATCTGGCTGTTTTTTACTAAAAACATGATCTATGTAAATGATCTATTTAAATAGGACCTTGTGAAGACATAATACAAATCAAAATTCAGAATGAAAATTAAGCCATGCAGATCCACAGCAATTTTCTTTTATGTATATTACTTTCATCCTATGAGTCTAAAAGTTTAAAAACCAGACTGGGATAAGGAGCATCTTGTTCACATTAATTCAATTGGATTGAGATTGAGCTTCTGAACAAAATGTTCTGCCTCTGAAGCATGAAACACAGTTTGATTGCTGAACCCCAAGAAGGAACAGACATCTCCATTAATCAATGAAATATAACAGGACACCTTCTATATCAGAAGCTGACTGTGGTAACAACAAAAACTTCCATGTGGAAATATACAGCTGAACAAAAGTTGTTTTCTATCTTTTCATCTCATCCCCATACTGCTGTGGCACCATCTATATCTGTGTTTACAAAATGAGGTGAGAAACAGGGTCCAGTAAGAGTGAGGAGAAAATGAACAGGTTCTCTTTCTGATTGATTTTATCCATCATTGTAAAAGGGTCTACAGAAATTTCAGGAAGTACAGTCGTAGATTCCAAGATCAGAAGAGACCATTAGAATTATTTAGTTTGACATCTTGCTCAGCACAGGCCATCAGACTTCTTTGAGATGATTCCTGCTTAAGTGGTAGCGTCTCTTAGAAAAGCACCTAAAAATTCTGATTTTTAAATATCCTGTGATGTTGCAAAGCTTAAGTCACCATTAAAAAAACCCCATAAAGTAACCAAAAATCCTTTTCAACAGAAAGAGAGAAAGCCCCTCCATTTATTAAAAGCTGTTTAAAATATTAAACTTATTTTTAAAGGTTAATAACTAGGCTTCAGTAATGAACTTTAGAACATGATACAATCCACTGTGTAACCTGTACATCATTGCAACAAGACTGTAAAAAAGACATTTAAAAGGAGGCATTTAGAGCATTTTAAAACCTGATCCTTTCTAAGATCTACTCATAGGACAGACAGTATCTGTCTGTCTAAATCCTGGCTAAGGCACTAGAAGTGCTTACATAGCCAGCCTCTATCAGGGACCCCATAAACTTGTGAAGATGACACTGCACTGTGTGGAGAGGATGCTCCAAGGACCCTCCAGTGCAGCTCCATCCTGAAGTCTCCTCTGCTCCCAGTGATGGAGAGCAGCTCCTGCACCCCTGCATGCAGGCATGGTAGGCAGGCACAGCCCAACCACCCTGCCTGTGGCCACAGCTGCAGCACAGAGTGCCTCCCTCCTGGACATGTGGCACTTCTGGCTCTTGCAGTCCATCAAGTGCTGGAAGGGGAAACTTCCAAGAGCCACTCCAAGTCTAAAATGCTTCACTGCAGCCTCACCAAAGGTGAGGTGGTGCATATCACCAGAGAGAAGACTTCAGAGCCCCTCTGTGCAGCAGCTCATCTCTGACTCTGCCACTACACAATTCTGTGTCTCTCCAGGATGTGCCAATGCTGATGCACAAAGAAATGCACACCCAGACACAGCAGCTTCCACGTGCCTGCTAGCTGGGAGGAGGATGGAGCTGAGGATGGAGCAGTCCCATGGCACCAACTGTGGAGATTTAAGTTCCAGGGACAGAGTGGTCCCAAGGGATCAAGGAGATGGGTTTTAACATTATGAACTCTCTTCTAACAGGCCTGCTTCTAATACGTATCACATTTGCTCTCATAAAATGCTTTGAATTGATTCTATATAAAGTCAGTTTAATTAAAATGGTTCAAAACCCCCAAAACTATTTCTAGCTTTCTGTGAATTTTAGGTCTTTACAAGAAATGAGGCCATAAGTCTAAGCTGCACTGGCTGTATGACCATATTTCACTGAGCTGTCTTGCTCAGAGCCATGGGTTGAAGCTGCCCTTTTCCCCTAGGGTGACACTGGACCAGCAGGACCTCACATGATGCAATAATGGGGCCAAAAGTGAAGCAGCATGGTGCAAGCATCAAGTCCAAATCCTGCAGAATGAGGCCACTGCAGGACTATGTAGGGAATGTCTGTCCCTGCTGCTGGCTGCCAGCATGCAAGTGGAAGGTGTTGGGCACTCAGCAGCTCATCCTGCATGAGCTGTAGGCACTGGCACAGACTTTGTGCCCCACAAAGGGCACTGTTAAGAAAGCCAGCAAAGTGGAAAAATTTTCAGAGGGCTGTTCTGGACACTGGCTGCTTCTGTTCTATTTTGAGATCCTATCCTCATATACACTCTTCTGAGACCCAGCATTGGAAAACACCAATATACTTTTCTAATTGTTCCAGCAGGTGATCTCATTAATGATATCTATTTATCACTAAATTTGCTAGCTACTAACACTTCCTCCCACACAAACAACTAAGCAAAGTGCCTCTTCTCTCTACTTAGAACAGAATCAGAAGGGACTTCTCCTGTGAAGAGAACTCTCATCTATACTCATAGGATCAGCTATCCCTTTTTTTTTTGTTGACTTGTCTCCTCTTCCAAACCTTTACTGTGTGGCCTCCAAATGCTCAGTTAAGCAAGGACAGCCAGGAGAGCCCTCCCACCATCTGCTCCCTCACACTGTGCCTGAAGAACAATAGGCTGGAGCCAAACATACCTTCCCCATTCCACCAGGGCATCATTCTCCCCTCACAACCAGCAGGAGCAGTGCCTATGAAGCCTCTACCCTGCTCAACAAGGTTTGATTAGCAGAACAACCTTAATAAGCAGAGACAACAGCATCATCCTCTGCCATCACAAAACACCACAAGCCCTGCAAACCTGCCTGCAAAGGCAGCCATGAGGCTGGCAGCATCACCCACTTCCGTGGTGTATGGGAGAGGATTAGTTCTACCTCAGTGGTGTCAACAGGAGTTTGGTGTAGATAATTCCCTGGACAAGGAGCCTAAGCCCTGCTCAGAGTTGCTGTGGAACTGTCACCACCCCTGAAGGACACACACAGCCTGCTCAGGGCCTCTCCTGCCCTGTGCTAACAGGGAAAGCAGCACCAAGAAATGGTGGCAGGAAGCCTGTGATGCCCAGAGAGTAACTCCCTGGGTGGTCATCTTCCCTTTGGGCCCAGATTGTCCCCAGGTCTCTGCAGTGTGCAGCACTTTCCCAACCTGGGAACCAGAAGCTGATTTCCCAGAGCAGTCCAGAAACCAAGAGCGATATCAAAACATCTGCTGGAGCTCACCATGGCCTGCCTGTCACCGGCCTGAGCACACCCAGCTGGGCCCCACAGGTATCTTCTCTCCAGCTTTGGAGCAGCTCACAGGCACATGGCAGCCTTGTGACTTGGGAGGGGACCTGGAGGGGCTCAGGAGCTGACACAAGGCACTGCAGCGCTGAGGCTTCCCTGGATCCAGCCTGGAGAGCTCCCTCCTCCCTTCCCAATCCAGCCACGGCTGTGTCATGCTCCACACCAGAGGGATTCCACACTCCCAGGCATGGCAAGGAAGGGATGATACAAAGGTTTTTCCAGCTGCTAGTGCCTTGTGAGAGCTCCCAGTAGGTTCACTGGGAATCAGAGCTTGCTGTAACAGTAATAGCAAGAAAATATTTCTATTTTTATGAAAGGGTGACAAAGCCATTTCCAGGGTTGTGTTCCAAATGTTATGTGGAAAAGCCACTTTTGAAAACCAGGATTAATATTTAACTATACTGTAGATTTTCAGGTCTCACCCCTTGCATTTAGTAAGAGATGTTTAAACTGTTAGAGAGCATTATTTGATATTTAGCCAAGGCCAGCAATTACAGATATCTCTGCCATATCCAAGATGTGGGGCAGATGTGTGAGCCCCTGCAGATGCACCCAGAGGAATGGGAAGCAGGGAGGCAGAAGCCCTCCCAAACCCCTGTGCACCCACTCAGGCTCTCACAAACAGGCTGCAGGAGCAGCAGTGCTGTGGTAGCTTCCAGCCTCACACAGGGAGATCTTCTTCACAACAGTATTTCTCCACACTAAACTGAGCATCAGCTTCAGCACCACTGCACGCCCTCGTCCCCTGCTTCAAACCCTTCTTCTCTTTCATTCTTTTTCAGTATCTTTCCTCACTTTTTTTGTTGTCCAGTTCACTTCATCCAAAACACACCAGAAAGGACTCTCCCAACTACCCTTACATCTGTGTTCTGTCCTTCCTTCTCTAGAATGGATGGTTCCACCTGGAGACCTTCACCAGGACTTGCTGTCCTATGACTGCTTTAGAGGGCTCACATCTCTTCCTGCCCATTATCCTAACTGGCAACCAGCAGCCATTCCTGCTCCAGGCAAACAGACTTGCAAGGGGAAAAGATGTGAAGGGAAAGAGCAGACGAGCCCAGGAGTAAGGGGACACATGGCTTTGCCACATGTTACTGAAGGTCTTTGTAAGAGGACAAGCTCCCAAGGTGACAGTGTTTGCCCCTGCTTTCAGTTTCAAGCCCACTCAGCAGGAGGAAGGGGCTTTTCCTTGTAAACCATCGTCATACTTGGGCTGGCTTCCAGTCCTGCTCGAGCCCCTTTCCTTTGTCCATCTGCAGCCCTCAAATAGCTGCAGAACAATGGCTGAGTGTGGCTGTGTACACTCAGCTCTTCCTGCCCAGCCAGCCCCAGACCGGTGTGCACGTACTCGGTGCTGAGCAAGCCATGGCTGCACGAGCACGTTTTCTGGAGTGACAACAACAGCTTCCACTGGCTTGGAGTTGTTTGTAAAAGAAGTGCACAGGCACCTTCTCATGTTTACTCCACAAGAGCAGCCTTAGGAGAACAAGCAAGTCTTCAATGAATGTAAGATCACCCACCAAGAGCTGCATGTGGCTGAATCCACAGTAAAACTTGGGTGTGTAAGTGGCAGAAAAAGCTGGGTGCAGTTTTAAAACTGAAGAAAAGGATGACTTTTTTCCTTTTCTTTCCCCCTGTGCCGGAACTAAGCTTTCCTAAGTCCATCAGAAAGGCCTTTCTCATTAGTAAAACATATTTTCCCACACTCAGCCACTTCACATTATCCCAGTATTCCCTAAGGCCTTTCGCTAGCAGAAGGTGAATGGATGTGCCACTAGATGTGGCCATCCAGTGAATGGAAATGGTTACTGGGATGGGAGCAGGAAAGGATCACAGGAAGATGGTATTAAGGGTTAGAGTCATGATTAGTTATCTGTCAAGACCAAAAGAAAGAGAAAGCAAAGCCATGGCATGATGCTGAAACTTACCCCCCTTCTGAAGTATGAAAAGTGGACAAACCCTGAAGGTCATGGTGGTAACCAGGACCTGCTTGCCTCCCTTGGCTCCCATGGCTGCTTTCAGTGCTGCTTGAGCTGGTTTTCACCAGAGGTTTCTTGCTGTAGGCCCCAGCTCTGGATTCTGCTTCAATCCCATTCAGTGCTGGTCTCTGAGCAGATCTGCTCCCCGTGGTTTCATGCCGGTATCCATCGTATCTGTTCTCGTATGAAACAGGGGGATTTTTCGACACTTTGTATCCATGAGAAATCAGAAGGTCTTCCACACTGAACATGTTGTGCTGGATTCACTCACAGCTGTGCCATCAGAAAGCTCTTTCCAGCTGGACCCATCACTACAAAACACAACCAAAACCAATCAGAAGGCCACTTTAG
The DNA here is from genome assembly GCF_012460135.2 of Molothrus ater. Taxonomy (NCBI): domain Eukaryota; kingdom Metazoa; phylum Chordata; class Aves; order Passeriformes; family Icteridae; genus Molothrus; species Molothrus ater. Next base: position 15,799,314 of record NC_050478.2, read on the forward strand.
ACAAGAAAAGGTACCTTTGATCAGGAAGGTACCTGGTTGGCTCAGGAAGCTAGGAGTCTCCTCTCCTCTACTCAGTTTTTCAGCCTCTTAATAAAATAGAAGAAGTAAAGTGCATGCAGATGCTGATGAATCATGTCCTGTCCTTCCCTAGACAATACACCTCCCTGCACTCAGCCAAGCAGCAGATGCTGTGCTGCTGCTGCTGACTCAGTCCCTTTCACTCAAGAATTCACTGGTGATTGCAGCTTTCAGGTTTCACTAATGCGACCTCAAAATAAAAACTTTGCACTGGAAGTAAGCCTACAACCTGAGCAGGCATTTCCTTAGACAACTATTTTTCTCCAGTCATGGAGAGGTGTGCTCTGTATTATGTTTTAAGTTGCTGCAGGAGGAGGGGGTGGATTACAGAGCAATAAGCCTCTACCCATAGTTCTGCATATTCCAATTAAAAAAAAATGTTCACATGAACAAGGATGAAATATGCACAAGAACAAAAACGAATTTGCAACCACATGAGAAACCCAGGTAATATCATGCAATACCCCAGCTAAACAGTCCTTTTTACAGATTACTTTCTTTTCTCCCTAGATTGGTCTGCTGCAATCCTCAGCTAGAATAACACAAAACCTAAGATTTCAAGTATGCTGTTTTTACAGCACACTTCCATTGTGCAACATGACTATAAACAACACGTGATGCCCATGTGTATTATGTCTCAAGGATCTGCAAGACACAGGATGGTCAAGATTTTTCTTCCCCAGTGACAGCTCTCAATTCTGTACTGACTAGAGCACAGATCCAGCAAACTGAATTAGCTGTCTGAAAACAGTCTCTATTGTCTATACCACTCTCACAGCTTGTAATGGCAATTACAGAATACCCATTCTTCCAGAGTTTTAAAAAGTGTGGAAGGTAATGTTCTGTTCTGAAGGTTGTACAAAACAATGGACCCATCCTGATACATTCCTCCCTGTTTGAACTGTATTAACAAAAGAAAGAAATTTTTAAAAGGTGGATAAAAAGGTAAAACACACAAAACACACAGAAATAGATTTATGTAAAATATAACCACAAGATTCTTTTCCCTGCATGAAGAGTTCATTTAACACATCTAGTGAGTACTGTGTGTCCTTCGTAGCAGCAGGTCCACCTGAGGATCATGAGCAGCTCCCTAAAGGAGACTGTCTCTGCAAAGATCATAACAAAAGTACATTTTATACACTGTCTCTAATGCCCTTCCTGGGCATGAAGAAAGGGAGAAGGTCTGTTCCTATTGTTCACAAGGATTTACCTGAAATGGAGCAACTACTGAGATGGCTGTTCCATGTTTATTAGTACTAAATCTCTCAGGCTACACATACACAGAAGTGGATGTGTTGGCACTCTATATAAACCAGTTTCTGTGCTGCAGCACTCCATGTGTTATGGCCACTCTTTGCCTATCCAGTGCCCAATCCATTTTCTGTCCCACCTTGACTCCTGGATGCTGTGCCAGCTGTGGAGCCAGTCTGGCCAGCTGCTCTGGGCCAGCCTGGTGTGCAGCTCCAGGCACCCAGGAACCTTCCAGCTACTGCTGCACTGCCCACAGTGACCACAGCACTCGCCCAAGGAGAGCTCACAGTGTAGAAAAACAGGCACAATTGTAATACAGAGCCACAATTTAACCTGGAACACTGCAAAAGTGGCTTTCCACCCTGAGAGCCTCCTGAACACCTAAACCGGTTTGTCCCTAGAGCTTAATGAATCTCCTCCCTTTTCACACAAGCAACATTACACACCCTTTCAAAACAGAGAAATAAAGCTCTGTGCTGAAGATATTGGCCCCTGCTAGAACAGAACTCCAAATTCCCATTAAGAGCTTGGAACAGATGAGCCAGCAGTAAGTACAAGCAGGAAGAAAGCAGGGAGGAGTGGGACCCTTCCCTCATGGAAGGAGGGGAAGGCTTTGTGGGTTATTTTTGAATGCTGACCTAAAAAGCTGATTTTCCATCCACCCCCTGCCCGGACTGTGCAAGGAGCCAGGTACGAGCAGAGCAGAGGGAACAGCTGGCTGCTAGAGCTGTTCAGCTTCTAACAGGAGAAAGATCCAATGTGACTTCCATAAACAGCAGAAAGCCCATCGAAACGCTCACAGGTGCAAGGAAGAAATGTGCTTTTCCTGCTGTTAGAGGGCTGCTTTGGAGAAGAGTTTAACCCCCTCTCTGCCACCCACTGCAGCCATCAGAGAGGCAAAGCTGTGTGGGCGAGAAACCTCCAGCCCATGGGGTTTACTCTGATCCTTCTTTTGGCACCAGTGGTGAGGAGCAACAAGTGGAAGTGTGCCATGAGGAACTGGTATGACTGTCTCTTCCTGCTCTGCAAACTCACCATGTGTGGAAGGGGAAACCCCATGGTGTTATGTGTGTTATGGAGGCCCATCTGGGAGAAGGATGCTATATCTATGCCCATCACAACACCACAATGGGAACAGCCAAGGGGGAAAATCCTGCTCCGCACTCACGGCACAAGCTCCAAGGAGCCAGTAGCAGTGGTGGCAGGTGGCCACTAGCTGGGACATTATCAGGACACAGCCTCAAAGGGCAGTGCAGAAGTCATGGGGAAGTAGCATCTCCTGCAGGGACTTGATCAGGGACAGGGAAGCCAGAAGTCCTGCCTGATCAAAGCTTGCAGGACATCAACCATGTCAGCACCCATCATCTGCAAGGAGGCTGGCCAGCTTTCTGAATCTGACTAGAGTTCTAGGACACTCACCCCACCCTCCCTTAGATAAATAAACCTAAAAAATAAAATCAAAGTAATTGGATTGGCAGGAGTAACAAAACCATTGCTGCAGCATTCCATGTAAATAATCTGTCAGTCTGGACCGCAGAGTAAAGGCTGTGCAGAGCTTCTAATTTGAGGGAAGATCAACAACGCTGCAAAGCAGTTTGTTTTTCCAGCCCTCATTTGTTTTGTTTGCCAATGACATCACTGCTTTCTGATAGGGTTTGCTTCCTGAGGATGCCTGCTATCTTGCCAGTGTTTCCGACTTGTCCCCGGCAGCCGGTACAACTCTGCAGTACATTGGAAACAGGGGCCAAGCTTTTCTCTGGAAACTTCTCAGCAGCACTCTCAGATGCAAAGAAACAAGTGTGAACGGCGGAAATCAGCATCAGCCCCCATGTAGACAGACACAATGGAGACCCACAGCCTGGGCAAGAGGAACACAATGGGATCAGCAGATGGAAATATCATCAGAGCACCTCACCTTGGGGTGCTCATTCCAGGAGCAGGGATCTCACCTCCGGCCTGAGAAAAGCCCAACGCTCCTGAAAAACAACCTGAAGAAATTTGGTGCTATCCCCTGAGCTGCTTCTGGAACTCATTCTCAGTGGGGGAAACACATTGTTTTCTATTTATGATCTGCCTTTGTCTGCAGTTGTTTTCAGTGGCAGGGGTTCCCAAGCCTTGTTATTTTGGGGGGGTACCATCACCATCTGTACGATGACCAGTACCAGTGATGGTGAATGCCAACACTGCAGCAGTGGCAGAAGCAGGTGTTACCTCTGTGCTCTGAAATGACTTGCATGGCATTGAATGCCCCCTCCATGGTGCTCTGAGCAGCCCCTTGGCAGGCTCCTTCCTTTAGCCCAAGTTCCACAGACTGCCCTGGCACAGCAGCCTCATATTGGGTGGGAGACCAGAAGTGACAGAGGATTTGGTCCTGGCTGCCCTCTGTAACATCTCTCCTGCCCTCCACTACTTGAAATGTAGGGGAAGGTGGTAACCCTTTAACTGGCTGAATACAACCCCTGAAATCCTTCTTGAGCATGATTTGCCCTCCCACCTCTACAGAACTATTTATAACAATAATATAAATGATTTTGTACAATTTTGAATAAAATAAACATTGGAGGAACATGATTCATACTGCAAAATGAAGCACACAACATCAAGAATTGCCAAAATCAAGGACACACAATTTATGTGTCTCTAATTACATGACTTGAGGCTACTGAATTCTGCAGGACTCTGGCCTCGTTTGGTGTGCAGGCTAGGTGATAGCAGTTCTTCCTGGGCTGTCTCTACAGCAGCTATTCAAACACTGCTTTGAAGATATAGTTACTAACAGGCATGTGAATTACAAAGAGTATTATCTAGATGGGTCACACATTAAACTAGCTTATCTTCACTCACGTCTGGGTGACATTATTCCCATTTCATGTCAGACATGTGCCAGACAGAATATTTATGCAGACAGACTAAAGTGAAACAATCCTCTCCACTCTAGGCACCCAGTCTGAAGTGCTTACAACCTGATTTCTTGAAGGACTCAGCTTTAAAAGTGAATTAGGTACATTCAAAGCAACTGCTGCAAGAACCTAGTGCCTCTGCACATGAACCTAAGTATGGCAAATAGCTGTCCACACAACGAAGACACAGGATAAGCCAAAAAACCTGGTTGCAGTAATTTGTGTACTGTGCTTTCCTCTACCCCTCTGTCCATCTAATTCAACTCCAACACTTTTGTCCAGGAAGCCCCATATCCCCCCACCCCTGTTAACTCTTCACCACCATGTAACCCAGTGCCTTCATTTCCCCCTTCCCACACTCACCAATCCTTCTTGCTGCCCTCCGCCTCTCCTCCAGGATCCCTTCTCTGCCCTCCTGTCTCCTGGTCCCACCAGTTGAGCCACTCTTCCCACACAGCCCACCACTGTGGCAGTCAGCCCATCCTTCCTCCTGCACTCCTCACAGCTTCTGCTGGCCAGTCCTCAGTTCGCATCCATCACCCCAACTTCTTCCTTCCCCCTCTGATGAACTCCTACTGTCCTGTCTACACTTCCAGCAGAAGAACCTCTGTGCCTGCTCCCAGATTTGAGACCCCATCTCACCTATACTGGAAGAAGCAGGAGCTGTCATCACAGGGATGATCCCACTCCAGCAGCACAGCCCTACACTGGCACATCCCTTGGAGCAGTGAGGGCACGAGCACAGGGCTGTGTCACCAGTGGGCTGCTCAGCACCAGAGGCTGGGCTGTGCTGATGGATGGGGAGAAAAGCCTTCAGAAAATGGAGAACTCAAAGCAGAGATGAGTCTGCCAAGAACATGCAGAGATGTCTCCAAGCCTTGTCACCACAGATCCTGTTCTTGAACATGATGGCACTGCAGCTCTTAATCAAAAAGCTGAAAGATTTATTTTCTTTCCCCTTTCTAATGTGGGCAAAACAACATTCCTTCTCTCCTCCCCTCTAGTTTTTCTTGGAAATGGTTGAATTGGTTTAGCTGACAATATTAAAATAAACCTAGCCTGAGAGAGACACACACAACCTGAAAGTCTCAGATCAAGTGATAAAAGCCTGACAGACTAGAGCAATGGAAAACAGGTTCTTATGGTTGTTTCAATACTAGATGGTGCTACTTGCTCTGTCTAAATATAACCCTGAGCTATATCCCAGGAGAATATCTAAGGCTTTGGACATTTTAATTGCTCCTGTTTTCTCACTCTGGCTTTGCATGTGTGCATATAAAACAGCCTATCAAAAGCACATTAAACAAGGTTTTTACCTTTCTAATTTCATCTTTTGCAGGACAATAAAGTCAGATAGGACTGTAATCAGCAGGTTGCAGTGGTGCTGTGCATGCAGCCACCCCAGAATGCCGTGCCCCTGCCCTCTGCCACGGAAACAACCAGCACCACATCCACTGACCTGCAGACACACGCTCCGTCGGGAAAGATTAAATGAATGTGTTTGAAGAGCCTTCAACAATAATGTTTACTATGATCAAATGTTTGCTATTTAATGCAAAGATACTCTAGAATGCAGGAGAAAGATTGGAGAACGTTAATGTAAGTTGGATGTATCCAACTTGGTGGGGCTTAATTAAGCATAGGCCAGGAGTAAGGAAGGAGTAGGAAATAGCCAGGGCTGCCTCCTAGCCACGAGTAAATACCTTGTAGAAATTCTCAAAGGATGAGTGAAGGGCAAACACACTATGTAACTTCAAACAAAAGAGAGGAGACAGATCTGGGGTATCATAGACCAAACAGCCTTGCTTTGATATCAAATCAGACAAATTATTATTCAATTCCCTTATAAATACTTATAACAAATGTTGATTATTGTGCAGCAGGAGGGAGCAAGTGTGCGATCCAAGAAGAATTTCCATCTCCCTGCTTGCCACCTTGCACTGCAGCTGCATCCACTCCCACGTAATAAAGCCATGTGAAAACAGAAAATACAGACTTGTCAAGAACAAATTAAGCCTAATCTATTTAATTTTCTTCTTTGACTGAGCTGGGAGCATAGTGTCTAGGGAGGGAAAAACAGCACAAGTCACACGTTGGAATGAGGAAAGCTTTGATGAATGCATGTGATAGTCTTATATGCAAACCAGGTGAATACAATTGAGGTATAATTCACTGTGGGCAGGCATACAGGGCAGGCTTCAAATACCTACTCATGGAACAGTAGCAAGTCCAATGGTAACCTGAAAAGACACATAAGGGCTGTGCCTGGGGTCTTGTTCTACTCAGTATTTCCATTAGTGACTTGTAAATTAGGAGGAAGATTACAATTACAAATCTCTAGGGAATGCTGTGAGCATTTTCAGGGATTAAAATTAGAATAAAATCTTAATAAATCAAAGACCCAGTCTGAAATGAATGATTGAGATTCAATACAGGCAGGTGTAAAAAAACACGTTGAAGAAGAAGGATGTCATGCAAAACAAAAAGGAGCAGTACAGCAGAAGAGTCTCTGGGGCTATAGTCACAAAGAGGGATGAGGCTATAGTCACAAAGAGGGATGGCATGATTTGACTCAATGATCTTAGAGACCTTTTCCAAGTTTAACAATTCTATGGTTTCATGATAAGAGCAGTGTAGGGCCTGGTAGACACAGGTGAAAAAGCTTGGAGATGTATCAAGAGGAGCATCACACATCAGGCTCTTTACTCCTCTCAGCCCTATATCCAGTTTGTGTCCTACCTCAAGCAAGACGCTCGCAGGAATGATAAATAATTTAGCCAAGTGTGACCCCTAGAGAAGAGGGTACAAGAAATGGGCTTGTTGAGTTGGAAGAAAAGTGTGGAGGAATGAGGGTGAGAGAATGAGAGACGATAACAAGTTTTAAATATGTCAGGCTGCTAAAAGGCTGCAATAATCTTGTCCTACTCCCTGCAGAAGTGGATTACCAAAAGGACTGACTTAGGAAGCAGCAAGGGTGATTTAGATTAGGTATTGAAAGGAACTGTCTAGCCATAATGATAGTTATTGACTGTTTATGCTGCAGGTTGTGAATCAATACAGGTTTTCAAGAACAGACTGAATGAACAACTATCAGAAGTGGTGCAGATGAAGCAATCTGTCCCAGAAACAAAGAATTTAAGATGGAAACTAAACTTTGTAATATTCTTCCTCTACCTTTCCCTCAAAAAATGTCTTGTTGGCATGCCCCACACATTTCCAAGAAAATCAAAACTCTTTCCCACAAATCTCTCAGTGCTACAAATAGCCACCTCACCTCAATTACAATGTGACTTTCTCCTCTATCCCCAACCCCTGCTACAACTCTCCCTGCACCCTCCTTTCCTGACATCTCTGCACTGCAGGGAAGAGTGAGGGGGCTGATAAGGGGGTGCAGGTCTGGCACAGGGGTAGAAAAAGAAACTTTGCTTCTCCTCCAGGCAATGGGAGGGACAGGGAGGCTGGGACACAAAACACACACCACGGGGTGAAGGCTCCTGAGCAGAGAGAGGCAGCAGATGAGAGGAGGCACCCGAATGGGGTCCTGACCAAAGGACTCCGATCACATCATGGATACACCAGGCAAAGCTTCAAGAAAGTTCCCATTGCAGCCAGTGCTGTACTGAAGGCTTCAAAGCTGCTAGTGCTACATGCATAATCATCTCTGCAGACTACATGGGAGGAAGACGTGCCAAAGTCTTTGCTGGAAGATAAGCCAACTTTATGTTGGTTCTGCATGTCTTCTCAGGCCAGTCCTTCTCATTCACCTCAAAGAAATTAAAAAGAAATATGTGAATTTTTGTGTTCAACTCTCATTACCTGCGGGCAGGAGAGTTCACATTTTTTCTCTAACACAGAGATTCACAGACAGTGAGAATTACAGCTCACATCCTCTTTGCATTCTTTGAGCAAAAAGACCTCACTGAAATCCTGGAGGAACCGTGCCAGAGAACAAATTAATGATACAATGTGTCTCCAATAAAATTAGGAAGTGGGAAGGATGAGAGGAACAAGTCTTAAAGAGTTTATTTAACTCTCAGAAGGTAGTTATTCCTGTCTTGCATCTCACCGGTGCAGATGCATCTGCAAACCCACCATGGCATGTGAGAGAGTGCACAGCATCTCCTGGGGCAGATCTCCACGAGTGACAGCTGCTCTTCAGGTGCTGCTGTTTGTTAGGAGCTTTCAGACTCTGCTTTCTCACATTCACAAAGGAAAAATGGTAGAGAGACAGAGATTATTTTTTTAAGTAATGTGGGTGTTTGAGTACTGGGGTCACACAATTCAGAAAAACATGTCTGACTATGCACAGATGGGAGCTGGTATCCGAAATAAGTTTGATTTTTAAATTTGCCATGGACCAGTCCAGGCCTGACTGAGCACTGATAGGCTGAGGCTCTTGAGCATCCAAATAGATGTAAATGCCTAACAGAGAGAGAGGATATCCAAGCATGCACAGATACCACTGTTTGTATTAGCTGGTTTTCAAAATGTCAACAGCTGGCTTTCACTGATGATAGACCAGCACATCAGTCCACTGAAATTGGCCCAGATTTTTTTCAGAGAAGGAGCAATTGTTAAAGAGCACTCACTGATACTCTGCGCTCCAGATATAACCAGTCCTTACACCAATTGGCAGCATATGGTGCATTTCCTCAAATGACAGCTTTTGTCTGTCACAACAGGAGAGCAAAATAGTACACTTATTACACAAAGAGTAATTAGTCAACTCTTTGCCTCCCAAAAAGGAACTGCAGAAGAGGATGCTTTTTAGGACTCATATAAATGTTTCCATGCTGTTTACAGTTTTGTATGGAGCAGTTCACACTGGTAGAACAAAGCACAGGGAATCACATTTGGTGCTCACATCTTAAGATATTATGGGCTGATCATCCTACCTAAAATACCTATGGGCAAAGACCTAATAAGCTACTCCCACACTAGAACTTCATGAATAAGCATTATTTTTTGTATTTTTTAATAGAAAAGCTCTCCATCTGTACAAGACAAAAGAAAATAAAAAAGGATCTCAATAATAACTGTATTAAATCTGTCAAAGCAAAAATTTTTAATAAGGGATCTATCACATGGCTGAACTCCTTTGAGGTGACAGTGACATGACTTATAGAGCCTGGGCTCTGTGATCAAAAGGATTACACACATTAGCATCCTACTAATCACAGCAGGACAGGCCAGCCCATCAGGCCAGGACTCACAGAGGAGGGATCCCTAAACAAACACTTTCTCCTGCTCACAAACGTGGCTGGGAGCAGAAGTGTTCCAAGGTTGGTGTGGTCTTCTCATCTTTCAAAGAGATAAGGATTGTGTCTTCTGGAGGAAATAAATTCTCAGCAGAGTCTTACACATCTGTTTGTTTACTCATTTTCGGACACTACCACCCTCTCCTGTGTGTAATCCCCTTTATATTACCCCTGTACTATAATCAAATGCCCTCTCTTCCGGACTGACCCTCTGTTTCTTCCTGTATTACAGATGCCTTTGATCTTTCTTTCTTGGATCTGTGTGTCCTGACTGGTAGTCTCAGCAGGATTTCCCCCTGACCCCTTGCTCTACCAGAAAACAAATGCCAAAGTAGCATTTTCATGCACTAGCACAGAAGAAAACTAGACAAATGCCTGAGAAGGCTACACATGATCAATGTTGTGCTGCTGAAGAGCTGTGTGTGCTGGGCAGGACTGCCCAGCAGTAAGGTAAGCCCAGGCTGGTGAAGGGTGACCCAGTTCCAGAGCACAGATAAGCCCTCTGGACCAACAAGGTGAGCAGCCATCATCACAAGTGGGAAGATGGACCATCCTGAAATTTCAGAAACAGCTGTTCATTTTTCTTCCCTTCATCACACTCTTAGTGACTTGCAGGGTGCCATGAGCATTTTCAAAAAGTAGAACCCAGCCTTTAACTTTTTTTTTTTCCTTTTTTCAACTATCTCAGATTTTTTTCTCTTGCCTCACCATTTGAGACAGTCCAAGTTATGGCTGACAAATTCCATTAATATCCTAATTGTAATACTCTTGGGCAAAGAGGCTCCTGCGGCTTTTCCTTCCCTGCAGGCACTGCCAGTACCAGAGGAACTGAGGGTTATTTCTAGGTAGATGTGAAAAGATGCCATCAGTTCACACAGAGACCTTAACAATCACATCAGGACTGCTGAAAGGCTGCCCAACCCCTTCCTTCACAGCTGGAACTGGTGAGTAAGTTTCCCTAGCAAGCCCAAGCCCACTTGCCCTTGCAACAAAGCACAATAACAAGATTGCAGAAAGCAATAAGATAACCCTTCCACTCAAGGATTAGAAAACAACATCTGTTAAAAAACAAATAAACTGGTGTAATGGCTTCAGCAAGAGACCCAGAGGATTTTAGAGATGTAGCTTGTAGCTTGGTCAACACATTGTGAACAGCAAATTACAAGAGAACAATTGTTTCATACCAAGCTCTCCCACCCCTGAACTCCCTCAAGGTTAATTAGGATGGCCTCTGGCCAAATTAATTAGAGGAGAAGATTTGGGCAGGACTTTGCTATGCACTCATAACTAGTTCCAAGGTGACCAAGAAGTTCAGAAATGCCTCACCTTCCAAGTAGAGCTTGCTTGGCAAAAAACAAGCTCACATGTGCCATGTCATTCTTCTGACAATCAGGAGAAACACTTAAAAGTCGTGTTTCCCTAACGAACAGCTAACATGGAAGAACTTTCTGCATCCTTCCCACTGAACAATATGCCCTTGTTTATTTTCTGTGTGCTTTTTAGGTCATAAGAGGCCAGAGAAGTTATGCATCTAAAGAACAATATAGTACTGTAATATGCCAGTTGATACACACAGCCTGGCAGACCCTGAAAGATCCATCTTTTCCAAGAGCTGGCAAAGGCATGTTGCAGCATGGAGAAATACTTAACATCACCATAGGAAGGGAGGATGCAGAAGGGCCCAGCTTTGAAATGACAGACTAAATTGGTGTTTTAGTTGGTATTCTAATGTGCCCTGATGGTGCAGCTTAGAGATGATCCTGCCTTGAGGGGCACAGCCATGCCCAGCTTCTCTATCCCACGGCAGCAGTCTGCCTCAACTTCCTCCTGCTCCTGCTGCCCAAAGCGTCCTTGGAAAAGGGAATACCTGGCAGGACCACGCTTTTTCCTCCAAGTGGTACCCTTGTGAGTGGTAGAACTGCACAGCATAGTAGGGTAGAGCAGATCTAGCCTTGTGATTACAAACCAAGTGCTGGCACAAATTAAGGCTCTGCAAGTGACTGCATCTCTGATCTGTAGAACCCTTCTCTGTCATTAATCTGATATTGTTTAGTTTGAAGCCGGAAGGTTGCTATTTTCCATGTGTCTGTTACCCACAGAAAGCAACAGCCATTCTGGGCAGAATCGGAACTTCTGAAGTAACAATGAGAAACTGCTTCAGCTCACGCAAAGAAGTGCAGCTGAATACTTTTCAGCAGGACACAATTCTCATTGTCACTAGCCAAGATTTAATGTCTTGACTCTGTGAATCAGACTGACTACTTAGAACAGTTACATCGTGTGTTCACTTAAAGACAGGGGCTGGAGTAACTTAACGTGTAGAGACCATGCCAATAAAAAGCCATTATTCTCAACTCTTGACCAAAAAAAAAAAAAAAAAAGGAAAAAAAAAGGGAAAAAAAAAAGGGAAAAGAACCCAAACAACCACCCATCCTTAATAGATGCAAGAGTCTTTTGGCACAGATCCAGTGGCAGACTAAGGCCATGATTTGCAATTCTGAGGCAATTATGAAATGACATAACAGCCCAGATCTCCTTCTGACAGAACAGCTGAGGTTTTGTCGCCTTTGCAATAGGACATGGCTTAAAACAACCACCAGAAAGTAAAATAACCCAAAGAGCCATTTAACTACTGTGTAAACACCGGAGTACAGAAAAACACCAAGAGGGACGGCACTCGGTGTTTCAGACGCTGGTGCCACATCCTCTCGGGTCGGTGGGAGCCGGCACCGAGCCGCAGCCGGAGCCCCGGTCCCGGGCGCAGGGGACCGCAGCGACCGACGGTGAACGAAGGGGAGCGGCTCCAGCGAGCGGCACCGAACAACTTCCCCGGGACGCCGGCCCGGGGCGAGCTCCGGGGGGACGCCGGCAGAGAGCCCCGCCAGAGACGGCGGTCACGGCGGGGAGAGAAGAACGAGCAGGTGCAAGGGATGGGAACCCGAGGGATGTGCCCCCCACTGCCGCGAACCGCCGTCCGCTCCGGGACGCCGCCGAGCGCCGCCGTCCTGCCCTTCCCTTCCCTTCCCTTCGCCTCCCGCCTCCCCCGCCGCCCGCTCCCGGCCCGGCACTCACCGCTCCGGGCGCCGCGCAGGACCCGCGGGGGCCGCCGCGCTCAGCGGCTGCGGGAGGCGCCGAGCCCGCGGCGGCCGGGGCGGGGCGGAGCGGGAGGGACGGACAGAGGGAGGGACGGTGCCGGATCCCTGCCCGTCCCCCCGCGGCCCGGCCCGCCCCGGGCGGCTCCGCGGGCAGCGGCGCACCGGGCGCTGCGGGGCGCGGTGTGGCCGCTCCGGAAAGTTGAACGGGCAGGTCGTGCTCTCCCTCCCTCCCTCCCTCTCTCCCTCCACCCCTCCCTCTCTCCCTCCACACAACTCATGGCTCAGCTTTCATCAACTTTCTTAGCACGGGGAGAATCTGCAGAAGGGAAGACGGGTCTATCAAGGATGAAGAGGGACATGAGCAGACCTTTCCAAAACGTGCTGTTCCTGTTGGCACCTGGCCATGCGCCCAAAGGGCCTGTCTTCAACATGGTTTTCAAACGTTTTTGAAGCACTGCTTCCCCACCTTTCCCCTCCCCATGATCTATTCAGCCTCTAGAAACAGGTGAATAATTTGCAAGTCTCTTTTGCTTTAATGACACTCTCAAAGAAAAGTATGTTTGTGAATCATTTACTTTAGTAATTGGCTGGGCCCATCAACTGCTTGCCCTGTCTTAATTGACTTTTACCCCAGGCTATCAAAGCACTTTTACACATGTTCATGAATTGAATCCTATTCAATATGTGCTCCAGTTAATAGTGAGAAAACAAGGGCAGTAAAATTACATGATGAGTCCAAGGTCACAGCAGAAGTCTGCAGGAGAGCCCAGAACTGAATACAGGTTTCCTGGTGCCCCGGTTTCCCAGGGCTCCGGGAGTAATTGTCATTGACCTGCTTTTCTGTGAACATCTCCTTTTGTCTTCCAGCAGTGGCGGTGTGAGCCTGCAGCTGCTGACACATGATGCAGCCACCAAAGACAATGCTACCGGCAGCAGGGGGACTTTGAGCAGAGCCCTTGCACCCTGTCCCTGCAGGGTACCCGTGAAGTTCTTTGGGGCTTTGCTGGTTGGGAAACCCCTGTATTTTCCTGTGGTGAAGTCTTGTAGCTGACACAGTAGTCAGTCAGTAGAAGGTTTAAGTTTTGTCACAGAGCAGCTTCATGTGGATGTGACAATAGCAAGGGTTTCCATCAAGGAAGCCGTGCTGCCACAACTTCCAGTTTATTATTTAAATATCTTGACTCTCACAGGCAAATTGGGAGTTCTGGGTTTATAAAATACTTGTCTCCTCTGTGTTGTTAGAAAAAATTTCTGGAATTATTTTCTCATCTGCATGGCTGCAGCTCTGAGCTGTTTGTTCTCCTTGGTTGTAGAAGACAGTCCTGTTTAAATCACTTCTTCCCAAGACAAAAGCTTTTGCTCTGGTTGGGTAGTCATGGTGTGCCACATGGAGCAGGTCCTTTTTCCTGGAGCTCACAGCTCTCTGTTGGGAAAGCTGCTTTGGCCCTGGCTTTAGGGGATGGGAAGAGTGGGGGAACAGGCTGGACCATTCCATTGGACCATTTGAAATGGGACCATTTACTGAACATTGTCAGAGTGAAGGGACATCTTTTTGTCTTCATGATGTCACAGCCTGTAGAGATCATGATAAAAGCACAGAGGACAGAGCACATCTAAGACCTGCCTCCGCACCTGGGACTAATTTTTGCTACATATCCTCTGAGAACACTTTGTGGGCTGCAAAGGGAGGTACAGTGCTTAGAAGGAGGCACTCCTGCAGGTGTGTCTGGAGTCCTGCAGTCACTGAAGATTTCCCCCAAGTGAAGTCAAAGGACCTTGAAGTTAGAAAAAACAGAGGAAAAGATCCTAAAAGAAGAAATCAGTGTCCATGCTTCTAGGTCTCCTGTTACAGAGAAAAAACTGAAAACGTGAGCTGAACATAGCTCCACAGTCAGACACCAGAAAGCAAACATGATTTTGGGGACAATAGGAGGGATGCCTTGGGCTGGATTCACAATTAACAACAAATGATGGCTGGCAGCCCCAATTAATGTCCAAGGGGGATTGCCCAGAGGGTTGGTGTAACACCTTAGTCTGTGATTTGGGAAGTCTGAGGGCTGAGCTTCTCAGCATCAGTGCAGCTGCCAGGGACTCCCTTTGCTCCTGCATCCCCTTGCCCTCTGCCTGTTAGAGAGCAAGTTCTTTGGGCAGATGTTGCTTCTCGCTGTGCCTTTGCCCGGTGCCCAGATCAGCGGGGTCGTGGTCTCAGGTTGCTACTGCAGTGCAGACTGTGACTGCCAGAAGGGCAAAGATGAAGGGAAGAAGAGGAGGCAGGAGAGAATTCTGCCTTTTGATGGTCAATGTGCACAACTGATGGAGCATTGCTCCCCTGCAAAGGCCACAGTCCTGCAGCTGCCTGAGGAGATCTCCCTCTCCTGGCTTTCCAGAGAAGCAGACCATAGTCAGACATTCTTGAGCTTAGAGCTTCATCCTTAAAGGGCTAAAAGAACTAAATGTGGCTGAGAGAAAAAGCATACAAATGGAGTTTGCAGAAGAGAAAAGAGCAGTAAAGCCACTCACTGTCCTGCCATGTAGGACTCCTGAGGTGGGTAAAAATCAGTGTGATGGAGCAGGGTGACTCATGGGGCAACAGAGGAGAGAACCATTATTGTCCCCCTGCAAGGAGAAGGGCAAAGAAACCACGGATCAAAAGCTGCTGGTGGCTGTGTGTGCAAAGCTGAGTATCTGGACAGGAACACAGTGGGGCTGCATGAACCCAGCAGGCAGTAGAGTATCCCTGTGTCACAGCAGGCAGGCTCAGATCAAGATCCTGTGGGACATGGCAGAGCAGGTCTGCGTGCCTGGGCAAGCAGGGAGCACCAGGACTTGGCTCCCCAGGAGATGAAGAGCAGCTTCTGCAAGTCTGGCCTGCAAGTGGCCATTATGGACAGAAATTGTGGAAAACAGAAACACACAAACATGAGCAAGACAGGCCAGATGGGGGAAATACAGATGAATTAATTTAGAGGGAGGGGAAAAGAAAAAACACAGAGACATGCTGCACACCAGCCAACTCTTCAGCAACAGCACTGCAGCGTGTCATCACTGTGCCAAGTGAATGGGAAGTTGTGCTCTGCTCGATGCAAGTTATTGCTGTTTTATGCCTTTATAATTCTCCCTGGCCTCAAAAACTCCCTGACTGGGAGCCCTCTGTTTATGTTTTATGTCCCATCAGCAGTGTCACTGCTCAGGATCGGAACTTTCCTGCCATTCCTACAGAACTTGTTGTGGGCTTGGAGCCTCATTTCTGGAGGTGATCATTCATCAGTGCTTTTTACAGTGAAATCAAGCATACTTTTTCATAATTTGGTGGGGTTGGAAGTGATTAGGTGCATTAATTACTCCCCAAAAGACTGTAACAGGTTTTGTCTTAGATCCAGTTGCTGGGAAAATATTTAGGAACATATGCTGAAATCACCACATACCTGAAGTTTACCATAACTAACTAGCCACAGATGTGCTATTAAACCCCTGGTTATTTTTTCCTCTTGTCTATCCTATATGGCATGTTACAGCCATAAGATATTAAACTTACTTGGAACAGCTGCTAGTCAAAACCAAAATAGCTATTACCTTTTTGCAAGAAAAAATTCACATTGCCCATCCCAACAGTAATCACTTGCTTATACAATTGGCACCTCTTTTTAGCTTGGAACAGAGAAACTTCAGATATTTTATTGCTACATCAAGGGAAACACTAAGCATTGCTGTGGAAAAGGGAGGTTTTCATTTGCCAGTTCTCTGGTGCTTCTTTAGCTGTATTTTGACTTGGTATTCAGGGATCCTTTTCTTGAACTGCTTTATTGCTTCCTAGGCATCCCAAAAGAGCAGGAGGGCTGGGTAGGTATTGAATAGAGGGAAATAGTTCATGATGTCAGGTGGTGACCATTCTGCAAAGATGATTTAATTTGCTGATGATTCAATTGCTGTCTGTGCAAGGTGTTGGGCCACTGGCTGCTGAGGAGCAGAAATAGTGCACTCATGGAGAGTATTTTCCTTTAAGTGTAAGGACTAAGCTATCAGGTCTGTCAAATGTACCTTGAAGTCCTAAAGTATGACACATGAAAGTGTGCTGGAGGGAGGAAAAAATGGGGGGAAAAAAGCTAAAAATAAAAGACTAGTTAACACGGAGGAAGCGTACACCCATATGAGTGTGAGTTCCTGAACATTGTGAAGACTGACGAAAAGGCTGAGGGGTGTGGCACACAAATTACCCTGCAGAATTTAGCTGGTTTACATTTGGGAAAATTAGGTAGTGCTTCCAAAACTTTTGAAGTGCTAAATATTGTTAAAACAATCCTTACAGCTCTTTCATTCAAGGACTTGGCTCAGGGTACTCAGAAAATAACTAATGAGTTTCTCATCATAACACCCAAGAGAAATGGGAAGTTATCACAGTAATTACCCCTGTCACCCAGCTGGGGAACAGAACAGCTAAGCCTTGTTTTTCAGGGGTGTTTCTTGACTGAAGTATTTGTACAGTCATCCAGCTGAAAAGCTCTTGAGAAGGATTAGAAGCTCCAGCTGGCCTCTCAGCAAGGTGATGAGGGGAGGAAGACTCATCCCCCAAAGGTAGGGGAAGATAAAAGGAGAAAAGTTATGCAGGAGCAAGGCATGTTGGTGTTGGATCTATCCCACTTTTCTTAGTTTAACATTTGAATGCTTTCTACTTCAGAGAAGACCAATCCCTGCATTTCCTTAATAATGTTCTGTAGATTTGATAGTATATGCATTATGTACCAGGGTACAGAGTGGTACAATGCAGATGTTATGGCAGCTCCATCCATCTCCATGAAGCTACACATGGAGGCTCAGCTGTGAATGCCACATTGGCATTCCTGCAAGAGATGTGAGCTTCACTTGATGAGGAGGGAAAACTCACAGACACTGGGAAGAGAGACATGTGCAGCTGGGAAAAGGTACAGGTTTTAGCTTGATTTCTGTAATAACAATAAATTAGTAGGAGCTGTGGATCTCATTAACATCATTGTGCAGACTAGAGCATAAGGAAAACAGACTTCAAATAAGCTGAAAGAAGAGCAGCCTTTGGTCAGAACTCGTAAGTTACCACAAGGTGTTGATGATGTCTGTGGAAATGCCCACCTCACATGTAGTTGTGAGTGCTCAGCAGCCACCAGGTCATGCCTGATGTCCAGTGTAAGTCCAGTCAAGTAGTGGGTTCCACCCTGTCCTCCTATCAAACATCTGGCTACAGCTCAGCACCATCCTGCTTCTGACTCCAGATTTACTGTGTCAAGCTCAGATACTGACCTGCTGGAGTTACAGTGAAGACTGAAAATAAACTGAGGTGACCCATAGGCTTTAGCAAAAAATTCTTTGCCTTTTTCATTAAATTAATTTCAAATTTACTTGGGGGAAAAAGAGAAGAATCAACTTCATCTTCAAAACAGCTGCAATCATATTCTTACTAGTACAGATAATTTAACTTGCAAATACATAATGGGTGCTGACCAGGTCTTTATTTGGGAGAGTAGACTCTGAAACAGTGGAGATCCTGGGGGAAGAGAAGCACAAGGGCCAGAGTGATAAAGGTATGTGAAGTAATGTAGAAACCAGAGAGGCCTTTTGGGAATGTCTCCTCCCTTTCCTGAACATATATGTATAAACAATAAGCTGGAAGATGGCAAATACAGTACAGATAAAATCATTCTTATTTATTTACACTGATATGTCTGGGCTGTGAAATTACTGCTATTAAGAGGGAACTGAAGCCCTGGGGTTTGTTAGAAACAAAATAAAATATATACTGATGGCAGAAGAACCTATAGCTACAGCAGTAAATATCAAGAAATAGTGTCTGGAAAGGTTCTAGTCTTCAAAACTTTGATCAGACTGTAATTATTGGGAAGATAAAGGAAAGCTGCCCTGGAGCAGGTTACTCCCTTCTCCCAGGCCCACTCATTGCCATACAGAGAGGCTCAGGGGGGCTGAGGCACCTGTGTGCAGCTGGCAAGGGGGCAGCAGCAGGAGGGGCAGCTGGATCAGTGGCCATGGGCTGTGGGCCGACCATTGCCGTGGTAGTCCTCCTGCTTGCCACCAGGAGGCTGGAGATAAACACTGTGAGTGACTTCCTTCCCCCAGCATTGCCATACTTTGGGTACCAGTCATGGTGGAGCCTCTGCAGAGAGCCCTTCCCTGGGGAGTGCAGATTCTCCCAGGAAGAGGAGAGCATCCTTGAAACTGTGTTTTAATATATACAATAAACTCTCTTTTTAGCAATACTTTGTGTCATAGTTTCTATTAGGTCCATAAGGACTGAATTAATAGCTATTTGACTGATTTCAGCTTTTAGCTGTGGTAATATTAGTTTTCAAATCTTAAGTTTCAAAAGGCAGCATTGCCCTTTTTGAAATAGTGCCTCCCTCCAGTGAATTTGCATGAGCTGCTTTTATGAGATCAAGGGGAGAAAGTTATCTCCAGTAGGTAGTTTGGGGTTTTTAAATAAGAGAATCTGAGCACAGTAGCAAGGGCACAGAGTGAAGAAAGGCTTGTTTGTAATGGGAGCACTCAAAAAGTTCAACAAGAGTTTGCAAGACCCCTTCATGTCAGGACATTCCCACAGAGAGCCTCACCCAAAATGCTGAAATTACAGTCTTCCTCGGTTAAAGAAAAAAATGGGAGAATGGCTTGTAATTTTTGGACCAGGAAAGCTATGTTTATCTTCCAAGCCACAGCCCCTTGAAGACGTGACTGTCATGCAGGGTTAAAGAGCAGGCAAGGAGCCCCAGAGGGACGGGCTGTGGCCGCTCAGCACCCAGCACCAGGCGTCTGTCTCCTGGAGCGAGGGGCTGCTCCTGTTATCTATCTGATACAGAGCAGTGTCACGGCTTCCCGTATCCAAACACATCTTGACACTGGAGATTGCACAGATCCCAGGCTCTGGAGGGAGGCCAGGGACGTGCCCCCGCCCCAGCAGCAGCTCACACCGCGGAAATCGTTATCGGGGAGCGGCGACATGTCACGGCCGTCTCGGATGGGCCGTGGGGTCAAAGGATTATGACTCAAATCCATTCTTCATAGAGAAATCTTCTCCAAATGCCTGGCTACACTATGAAATCACACAGGGAGTGTCCTGTTATCTGTGGGGGTGGTACAGAGCCACCTCTGCTTCATGCAGAAAACCAGAAAAAGAAAAATACAGCTGTGCAGAGCATCCCTGCTGTACAGGGTCAGCTTTCCAAGCTTCTTCCCTTCCTTTCTACCTGCTTGTAGACAGGTTTAGCACAGTGAGTGGGGATATGTTTCAGCCCCACAGTAATAATCTTGCCCTGTGCATGTATATTTTAGTCTTGAATTTAACTCTTATTTGCTCTCTTATTCTTTTACACACATTTCTGCAAATACAGATGTCATCCCCATTTCTTATCTACTCTCAAGTGGAATTGCTTATTGAAGAGATAGGAAAGGAGATACTTCTTTGGAAAAGTACTGGTACCAAGAACTTATCTGAGCAGCATTATGGAAACACAGTTTTGCTTGACAACCTTTTAAGTTACAGCAACTGTGCAAAGGATTGCAGCACCAGAATGTCAGCGTGTACCGGGCTTCATTTGGATTTGAAAGTCATTGAAATCTGTTAGTTATGTTGTTGAAATTTATACTGATATTACAAGGAAACCTTTCTTGGAAGGCAGAGAAATACAGACTCTTACCAGAAGATTTTCCTGATCAAGCTGTGAATTGTTCTATTTCCTTCCTTCCTTCCTTCCTTCCTTCCTTCCTTCCTTCCTTCCTTCCTTCCTTCCTTCCTTCCTTCCTTCCTTCCTTCCTTCCTTCCTTCCTTCCTTCCTTCCTTCCTTCCTTCCTTCCTTCCTTCCTTCCTTCCTTCCTTCCTTCCTTCCTTCCTTCCTTCCTTCCTTCCTTCCTTCCTTCCTTCCTTCCTTCCTTCCTTCCTTCCTTCCTTCCTTCCTTCCTTCCCCAGAGAGAAAATGGAACTAAGCACCAAAATAATAAAAATAATAGAAGATTATTTTTAGCAAAGCTTCATTCAGATTAATCAAAAGGCATCCATGTGCATGTTACGAGGTGGGCTTGTTCTGAGGTCACCTTATGCAAAATTTATGCAGCCCCCAATTCACTAAAGGACTTCCAGACCCATCTGTGGAAATTACACCTCTACCTCACCATATTTTCTCTACTTCAGATGAGAAACAGACACCACTGAAGCCTTTTTTATCACATCCTTTCCTTCCCTGGATCAAGCTTCACCCCTGCCATTTGGGCATACTGCAGCACTGTGACAGAGAAGCATCATGCAGGCATCCCTCAGAGGAGACAGGCTGTTTAAAGACCAGGGTGCTGTGGGACATTTACACCCCACACACACTTTAATTGCACTGCCACTGTGCCCAAACCCAGTCACCCCCTCAGGCAAGTCCCTGCTCTGGGGGTCCCACATCCCCCTGTCTAATGTGAGACCTCATAAGTTCTGCCTTCACCTGACAGAGATCTGAACCTGGAAGGAGATTCTTTGTTCAAGCTCTGGAGTGTTCTGGGAGAAAAGCAGCCAGCCAGCCTCTGAATGAAGGACTGTTTGAAAGGAGATTAAACCCTCCCCTGCATGTGCAACTTCCAGCCAGGCAGCCTACATCAGAGAAGTCAAGCTGCATCCACCCCAAGGGGAAAGTTAAAATAGAACTGAATCTTCTTACTTCAGCTCCATCTTTTGTTGTGCCCTGCAGGCAGTGTTCACCTGAACACCTACCCTCCAAAGTCAGAGTATGCTTGCCTAAAGTGAAAAATGGCACACACAGCCCTATCTTTTTTATTCCCATCAGCCTCTGTTGTCCCTCTATTGAGCATGAACTTAGTGGTCATGAGCAGCACCACTAATCATGTAGGTACTTACATATTTCTGAGGGGAAGCTGAAGAGTGAGTTGCAAAAATTGTGGGGTCCCTTACCCCACATATTTGAAAATAGAGGCAAACAAATCCCTACAGAACTAACAATACTGCTTTAAGATGCTGTTCTCTACCTGCCACCTTCCCCTCTACAGAGTCAGATGTATGGATAGTGGGACCTGCACACCCATTTCAACACCAAGTCAGTGGTTCCAGGCTGGATGGATTTCTGGACTACACTGGGCTGAAGGTTTTGCAGTGAAGGAAGTTCTGCTGAGGGCAGTTTCCTTGTACAAGTGAAGGAAGCAGCCCGGGGCAATGACACCATAACCCAGTGCAGCTGTTTCTGCAGCATCATTTGTTTGCATTCTAGGATGCATTGAAATAGCATCTTGGAGCATTTCTGTTGCTGCTTATCCTCTGACTGGGCTGTTGTTAATGCAACACTCACTCAATGAAGTGTTTGGGATGAAGTCCAAAAAAGCACTTAGGTGCCTAAATCCAAGACAGTGATTCACTGCTGCCTAAGGACTTAGGTTCCCCCCTTTGTATGCCCCTTCCCTGAACCTCTTTAAAAACCTGGACTTCTGCAGAAGGTTGACTCTAGGTGCTGACATCTTGACAGGGCTTGGCCACCAGAGCCTGCCTGCTGTGTCTGTGCTGTGCAGCCCTGCAAATGAGGTGGTTGTGTTTGGGATACCCAGACACTCTGTGGATGTGCCAGAGCTTTGAATTCAGCAGCCACAGCTGCTCTTGCTCAAACTGTGGCTAATGTTGGTTTTTCCAGCTGATATAGCCACCGTGGGGCTCTTTGCAGACAGAAGATCATGAAGAGAACAGCACAAAGGTGATTTTATGCTGATGAGGGAGGAGGCAGTCACTAGCTTGGCTTGAGTATGTTTCCCCCATGTAACACTCTCCTCCTCCCACTCTCTAACTCCACAGTAGAGGTGATGAAGATGCCTTTCACAGAAAATGGGGTTTTTCTCCTCCGCTGTTTTTGCTACTGGTGGCCTGATGGGGAATGGTGGAGGCAGGTCTGGCATCTGCTCCTTGTGTGGAAACTGGATGGGTCATGGGATGCAAGGCTCAAATCCACTCATACTGCCACCTCTCAATAGAAATCTATAGAATAGAATAGCTTAAAGGCATTCCTAACGAGGTAAAAAAATCCTCCAATAACCAACTCCTCTATTACATTGCAGAGTATGTACGTCCATGTGCCTCTTTTCTCAAGATAGAGCTCAAAATAGTTGCCAGAAAACTGATTATAAATTGCAGTGACTTACAGGGAGTGAGAAAGAGCATAGTTGCTCTTCTACTACAGCTTATTCACCTTGCTCTTAAAAAGCCATTTACTTCCAAGAAAGCTCTGAGTAGATGACAAACTGAGGCACACAGTTTCAGTGCTGGGAACTGCTTATTTGGGATGGCAGCATCCCTTGCTGCACTATGTTTGGGTGCTCTGACATCTTGACTACATTCACATGTCTTGCCATGAGACCATTACACTTTGCCAGGTTTCTCCTCTTGTCTGATAAAGCAGTTAGGGCTCTGTGTGACAGAAACTTGCACTTTTCAAATATAAATCTCAGGTATAGCTCTACATGCACAGGCTGTTTTCCTCATTAAGCCCTTCGGTTACTGCTCTTTACCTAAATCCAAGCTGGGCTGTAAAAGGCTTAATCGATGCAACACATTCACTCTTGGTGATGTCAGGGAGCCACTATACCCATCTAACAGATGAGCTGATCTGCTAGCCAGTAAATTTGGGATGACAAGAAAAGTTTATCATGTTAAACCAAATGCCATCAGCACCCTTCAGTTCTGCAAAAGTGCTCTAGTTCTTCAAAAAGCTATTACTGAGATGTGTAGGGAAAACATGAGATCTGAGCCACTTCCTGCTCCAGCCTTCTGCAGTTGGCACCTCTTCCCACAATCAGGAGAAGATCCCAATGTGGAAGCGTGTTTCTGAAAAGATTTCAAGGACAAGATTTGGAATTTGGTGTCTTCTCTGCCTACATGTGTCCTCAGCAGGAAAACTGCAGAGCAGCAGAAGAGGGAAGATGAGAGCTACTGTGGGACAGCAAATGAATCTCCTGTAGATCTGTCCATCCACGTGTGTCTGTCTGGGCCCCATCCTCTGGCCCTGCTGTGATCCATACTTCAAAGGGGCCATGATTCCTTCTCAAGTTACTGCTGCTGGCAGAACAGCAGAGCTGGCAAGTGAGCTTTCAGGAATGTCTTTATCCTTCACGATCCATATGAAATAGGTCCAAGTAGTAATATTTTTGGAGAGCCAGATACACAGATTTTGCAAAGGTTGGGAGCAGCAAAGCACACTATTAATAAAACAGTCACACTGTTCTTGGTTTTGGTCTTATTGTGATAATTATAAGCAGAAGTGTTCTTTTGTCTGGTCAAAGATTCTGCTGCTTCAAATTTAGAGCTGTCAGAGAGAGCTGAGCAAGAGGGCTTCGTTCAATGGATGGCATTATCTGCTTCAGCAAGTGCCATCATTCTCCTTCGGCAAGATCAGTGGAAGAATAAAGAGGAGCTTGTCTGAGGACCCACTCTCCCATCCACTATTAACACTACTGTAGCTCAGAGTAGCCTACCAATGGTGTCTTGGCTTAGAGAAAAAATAGATTTTTTTCTAAATATATATAAGCATATCCATCACTGTATACAATGATGAAAGCTAGAACTACTTTAATTGTCATATTTTTTATATTAATGATGACTTCTTTTAACATAGTGCCTTCAACAGGGAGAAAAAAAAAGGACAAACTCTCAAAATACTGGGAATTAGATACAAAGAAGAAACTACTCATAATTGTCTTTTTTTATGCTCAGTCAAACAGGAGAAAAGTGCCTTCTGGCAGCATGAACCTGCCTAGGAGTGGGGATTCTGTTCTGATAGTCAATAATTTTCTCTTCACATTTTCAATTGGTAAGACTCAACAGCTACCATTAAGAATCAAAGTCTTGATGCTCCAGAGGCCAAAGCACCCACCATTTCACCTCATTTGTAATTTAACAGGTTTATCATTTACACTATGTTGTCTCTTTTAAAGGAGATCCCAGTGGAATTACCCAGTACTCAATTTCAGGTGCAGGAGGAAAATGTGCAGTGGAGCATATTCATGCTAGAGACAGACTTTTGTGCCTGGGTACACTGCAGTGGATATTGCTGAAAAGGGCAGCTTTTCTGCAAAGTTCTGTTATATCCCTTCAGCAGGAAACAATTATCTGTAATACCAATTTCCCGCAGAATTTTGCAAATCCATCCCTACAGGGATTTCACCTTTCTTTGTTTCCCCTGCACAGCACAGAAAGTCTGACTGCAGTCATACAAAATCAGATCTGACTCATTTTAATTTTCAGCCTCTGGCAGCTGAAGGGAATAATCTCATTTTTGACTAGAAGGAGATGAGCAAACAGGGTAAGGGCTGGTGATCAGAATCCCCAGAGGACCTCCAGCAGTGCCCTCCCACCGTGTCCATTTTGTGATGAGAGGCCCAAAAGGAGGGGTGGAGGATGCAGTGGAGTGGTCCCTGCCCTAGGGGCACCCATGCCTTGGAAGGAGAAGGGGTCCAAATCCAGGCATGCCAGGGCCCCAAAACATCTGTGGGAAGGGGCACTGTCATAACCAGTGTGTGCCTGGAGATGCCCCTTGCAGCACCTGCTGCCACCCCAAATGTTGTCTGAAGACCATGAAATCCCCATGGCAGAGCCTGTGGCTGCCTTGAACCACTTTTCTTTCAGCTGCAGCATAGAGGTGTTCTGAGGAGGATTACAGCCATGGTAACCAGGATTCACATTTTCAGCAGTTTTCTGCATTTTTTGTCTTTGTCCCCTCTTCCCAAGCAAGATATCTCCCTGCACAGCTTCCTGACAGTGTGGGCACAGCCCTGCCTGTGCCAGCAGGCCTAGAACCAACCCACGGCACTTGGGAGGAGTCTGCCTTTTTCTTCCACCCTGGAAAGGAGCTCTGAGCTCAGTGTGGGGGTGCTCAGATTCCACACTGGGCAGGACATGCCCAGGGAAAGGGGATATGTGGGGTTCACAGGGGAGGTGGGCATACAGAGCAGGAACACTCTCCTCAAGCAGTTCAGCATGTTTAGAGCTACTGTATTGAAATAATCCTCACATAATCCACTTTGTTCCACCTCTATGGACATTTTTGGAGGGCCTTGGCTATGTGGTTAGGGAAGCAGGTACGGTGAACAGGGACAGTCCATTTTCCTGTTCCCAGAGTCTGGGATCCCAGCAGCAGTGGGACCTCACCCCCTGACTGACAGGGACAAGTACCAAGCTGGATTGTTTAGCTGCATTTCCCACCAAGAGGAGGCTTGTGACATTATGCTGTCAGTCCATCTGCACCAAGCAGTGTGTGGCTCTGCTATAGCAGAGGTGTTCCAAGGCCATGACGTCCCCACGGGTTTGGGACACGCGAGGAGCTGGCTCTGACCAGCACCAGCTGCCCCTGGCCAGGCGAGCGCTGGCTGCTGCCAGGGCAGGGGGGCTCAGGGCAGCAGCTGAGGCAGCCCCAAGGGCCAGACCCTGCAGGAAACCACTCTGACAGGCTCCCAGAAGCCACTCCATCACTGTTTGTCCCTCTTCATCCCCAGCTGTTTATTAACTCAGGCTCAGCTGACCTGACATTCAGGTAAGCCAAATCTGATTTTCCGGCTGAGGGAGCCCTCAGATCTTCACTGTTTCCAAACAGATTTCATCAAGGAAAGCAGCATGCCCAGCTGCCAGCTGGAGGAAACTCAGACCTTTGCAAAGCTCTGGCTGAGAAGCAAGGAGCTGCCCTGGGTACAGCACATGGCTGAGGGTCTGACCTGGGATGTCCCATCAGGTCCCATGGGTGGCCCAGGGTGCAGCTCCTCCCCTGCACAGAGGGCACAGGGGGATGTTCATCCCTCTCCAAAATGCAGAGTGCATCAGTGATGGTGGTGTTGAGGTCCTGGGACCACTCTGGTGATCTGGTTCAGTAAGGAAGGAAAGGCAGGAGGGGCCCAGCCTTTGGGGGTACAAGAGAGATGGACAAACAAGGTGAAGAGACCCCTACAATATAAGGAATACCCTTTGATATTTTTTGAATTGTTGTGCACCTGGTACTAAAGATGGACAAATGACATTTAAATTTCTTAAGGTTTTTTTTTTCAAAAACTGTACACCTAAATCACAGCTGTCTTTTTAAAATATACTGCAAAATACTTGTTCAAAAGCAACCTTTTTGTGTAACAAGTGACTTAAAGGAAAACAGTGACAAAATTCGAGTTCTGGGAAGAAAATTTTTCAGTCACAAAAGTCTGAATAGCTCTGTTCTCCACTGCTGATGCTTTCAGACCTGCTCAAAGAATGTGCATGTGCATATGGAGCTGTGATTTGCCATTATTTGGGATATCTTTGTTGTTGGCCTTGAAGCTGCAGGAGAGCTGCCTTGTTTCCACAGTAGAAGTGAGTACAGAGTAGGCTGCCATTGTCCAAGAAGTGTGAGTACATCTGTGGAGACACACAAACCCACAGCACAGAAATTTAAAGCTATGGAGCAATTCTTCAGGGCTGTTAATATAATCTGATATTCAGCCCTCATCATCCATTTTTAGTCATAATCTTTTTACATGTTAGACCTCTCTAGCAATCTTTAATTTAAAAAATTCCTTTCCCTCCTGAGATCTCAGATGAATGGGGTAAAACTGTCATTTGCATGATAATCAAGGTCTCCTTCAAGGAAAGGGTAGGATCTGGATAAATTAGCTACAACTTGGCAAGAGTGGGAATATCTATCAAAAGTTTGTCTTCTTAATTCCAGAGTCCAGGTGATCACAGCTTTTTGTAGAAGCTGGGAGAGCAACAGCCAAGTGAAAATGCCCCAGCTTGGTCTTCTTGGCCTCACTCTACAAAAGGGGTTGGTGGCACCAGATCTTGGCATATTTGTAAGGGATTTCTATTTTTCAGTCTCGGGGTTTAGTTGTTATTTGAATTGGAACATTTTTCATTCAGTTGTAGCAGAGTTGCAACGTCCTGTGACGTGCCACAGCATTTACAAAAATCAACAGCAGTCCAAGTCCTTTGTTGACTTGGAACACTCCTGGCTATTTCCAAGTGCCATGGGAGAAGCAGGGATCACAGCCTTCCTCCACAGCACATCCTTGAGGAGGATGTCATTACTGAATTGGGTTTTCTGCTGGGTGTGCTCTGACTGACAGCCAGAGCCCACCCAGCCTATGACAGCTCCGTAATAGTGGAAGCTTATCTGCCAGCAGTGCCAATAAAAATAAATCACCTACTTGCCTTATGCTCTGAGGAGATGAAAACAGAGTCATCAATGGTCTTGTGTACTTCTACACTAACTCAACGCCCACAGCATTCCTTTTTTAAAATCAAATTGCAGGATTTGAGAAGGCTACTATGTACTGGAGTACAGAGCTGAGGTTTAGTGGGTATGAATTATGAGGTTACAATACATTCATTGTTTGTTTAAATACTGTATTTTCAAATTAGGTTTGCATGTATGAGTGCAATGTTCTCATTGACTAGAGCAATACACAATGGACCACCCACAATTTGGGAGGGTGCCACGAGTTTGTCCCTCTGTGGGCAGACATCACTTAGTTTTTCATCCCCATTCTGCCTATATATCTTCAGCCTGGCCTTACTTGTTCCTTCTAGATGAGCTGGAAGCATATGTGGATCACATAATTTTCTGTGGTGACCTCATATACAGCAAAAAGATGTTTTTAAATTTGAAAATCCTCAAAGCCTGTAGAGTTGAGACCTGTACCACTGATCCAAAATTCAGCTTTAGCATTTCCCACTCATTCGGTGTGGGAGTAAATCAAAATTTATTCCTCTGAAGTCAGAGATTTACATAACTTTAAGGCAGGGATGAGTGAGCATACCTCATCTGTCAAGGGGGAGCTACATAGCAGGTTGATTTTTATGATATACTGGGGTCTCAGCTGTTTTGCTGTAGTTTTGTCATCATCCCTATTACCAGTCCTCCTACATTCATAAAAAGTAAGTGAGCAGGCAGCCAAATACGATGCACTGTGTGGAGGAATCACTTCCTCTCATGTTGCATTGAGATCAAATTACATAACTCAAATCCACCAAGGGCACAGCCCCTGGTTGTATTTCCATCTGGATCACATGTCCTTGCCCCTTCCCCCAGCACTTGCAGGGGAGATGCTTGGACAGGTTGTTATTTATGTCGGCACAAACTGGTGGTACCAGGCACGTCTCTGTGGCAGTGCAGGCAAGCATTAGCTCCAGCACCATTGTGGAGCATATGTATGTGATGAGATAACAGACATCTGGCAGTGAGTAGCTACTGGAGCTCTGTAAATCCCTTGGCTTGTAGTTTTGTACAGAAAAACTACCTCCAGCACAGTATATGACTGTATAGGCTTGAGTACCAAATTAAAGATTGTGTTGGTTCTCACAAAGCACGGAGCTGTGTGGTGCTGCTTTTGGATCCCCAGCTTGGCCCTTGTGCCCAATTCCCCTGAGAGACAGGGAACCCTCAGGTGTCTCAGGACCTGCTTGTAATTCTCCAGGGTTTGCTTTGCATGCCAGGATTTTAGCTGGGCCAAGTAGCTCAGCATCTGCCCTTGGGCTGTGTGTCCCAGCTGAGACCCTGCACATGATGTGTGCTGCCTGCACGAGTCTTGCCCAGGAGAGCCCACAAACACAGCCCAGCCACCCCACACCACAGCCCCATCACACATCACTGCCAGCACCTCGCTGTCCTGGATGTGCCCACCATGCTTTGGGCCTGAACAGATGGGAATGCCACATTTCCCACTTCTGGGACATGTGAAATGAGTGTTCAGGTCCCTGCTCCAGGTGCAGGCTGAGCATTGCATCCAACTGCTGTTTAGGACATGAAGCCTAAACCCCTGTGTTATTAACTCAAGGTTAACATATAGTTATTCTTATTCCAAGTCATGAGATTGCAAACACCATTAATATTCACCACCAGTGAGAAGCCTGAGAGAGGCAAACCTGCTGTGGAACATATAGCACATTCATTTCTGTGATGGGTCACTGCCAGCACCAGGACCCCTGGGATGGGTGCCGGACGAAATTCAACTCTCTCTTGCACTGCCCTGCAGCTAAACTGACTTCAGTTTGCATCCCCATGGCTTTATGTGGTAAATTGGTGGGATATTTGATCTCAGTACCCAGAATAGGAATGAAGTGTCTGATTCCAGTGCATGATATTCTGCAAATATCTATTTGAGTAGCCAGGTCTGAGTAAAAGAAAAGAAATCAAACAGAGGGATATGGAAAAATCTTTTTATGCCTATAAAAGGATCACTTCAAAACCACAGGATTTTGTATAGGAACCTTTTTCCTTAAATAGTAGAAACAGTCACTGGGTGCATTCCATCAGTGTAAAAAATGGGGGTTAGAAAAGAACTGCTGTGTACAATAGCAGTTTCCTCTCTTCCTTTCCTCCCCCCACCTGCTCATGTACCTTGTCTTGTCCCCTGAAACTGTGCTTGTAAAAGCCATGAAAACTGTATACTTACTATATATATATATATATATATATGTATTTATGCACATAGATATCATCAAACCCATGTCCATATACATATATGTATGTGCTGTGTAGTTAAAGAGGAACTGCATGGTAGGATTTTTTTGCATTCTTCATGAAACACCTTTCCCACAAAGATGAACAAAACTTGGCAGTAAATCTTGCTGGGTATCTAAAACACCAGCTCAGGCTCCTCCTGCAGGTCCACACCTGCAGCCTCCTCCTGCCACCAGCAGCCAGAGCCAGGACTATGAAACCCAGAGCTCTTTGGCCATGGGCCAAATCCCTGCCAGGCAAAACCCCGCTGACATCACGGGGATTAGAGGGGTGGCTAATCAGGACTGTGGGATTTGTGTCAATCTTTTACTCAGGATGCAATGCTGTGTTCCCCTGTGGTCAGTGGGGGTGGTCAGGGGCTGTGAAGGCCCTTGGTGTCTCCGGGGGTGAGCAGCTGTGGGGTGGCACTGGGCTTTAGGGTATCCTGTGTGTGCTTCCGTGGGAAGGAGCAGCAATGTGGGAATGGCTCTCCCAGGGCACAAGACTCCAGCAGCACTTGGAGCAAGGGTCCTTCCCCTGTCCTTTCCATCCCAGGGGTCCCAGGCTGGCAGAGGACAGGAGGGGAGAAAAGGTTTCTGTGACTCTGGGGTTCATTGGCCCCTTTGTCTCAGAGTGGGTTGGGGAAAGGAGTCAAAATATTCCCATCTCCAAACTGGGGACAGGCTCAGTAGAGACTGAAACCTTTTTGGAGGGATTTGTGAAAAAACAGGGTGGTGTCTTTAGTACTCTATAAGAAGGGTCTTGTGTTCACATTAATGTGATGAAAATTTCATGCAAAGGGTCCCCAGGGATTCAGGCTGGCTCCAGTCCATCATTCCTTCCCATGCCTAGGTGAATCCTTACAGATGTCTGTATAACCTGTTCTGAAAAATCTTTAATAACAGAACCTCCACAGTCTCCTGAGACTAAGTATTTCAGTGTTTTACTACACTTACTATTAAAAACATTCCTTAAATCTGTATTAAGTCTTTCTTAACTCCCTCCCAGCCAGACCCAGTACACACCCTGACTGAAATTTTAGCATGTGGCTGATATCTGCAGCAGGGACAGAGACCAGGTTATTAATTTTCTTGTTTATCAGCCCTTTATATGCTTGACAACATTTTTTTTCTCTCTTTAGATTTCTGTTCTTCAATCAAACCCAGTTTTTTTTGCCTACCTTCCTGCACATACCCATATACACCCTTTTTGAGGAATACAATCTCCTTCCATAAGAAAAATCTTTAGGTGAAGTCTCACACTGGCAAGGGGAGCTGAACTGAGGGAAGAGGGATATCTTACAGGCTGTGTTTCTATCTGTGTAGTTTACAGTGCTGTTTGGGGTTTTGTTTGCAGCAGTATGACATTATAGGTACACATTAGGGGCAGCCCATGACCCATCACAACCCGTGGGCTCTTGGGGCTGAGCAGCAGCCCACAGAGTCAGTGCCAGCCTGTCTCAGGACACTGGGGAAAGCTGTGTACTCATCCCCCCAAACTGCATCTTTGGGGTTTTCAGTCCCTATTTCCAGCTGTCATTCCACAACCTACAGTCAGCACAACACCAGCCATAGCTGCAACAAGCATGGTACTGATTTTCACATTGCCTAAGCTGTCACTGAAATGTTGGTTAGTTCTGTTATTAGTTCTGGGAAGAAGGGAGACCCCCACAGTCCCATTCTAGGCACTCCCAAGTCAGCAGGGAAGTATTGACACATTTCACATACAACTTTTTAGTGGTTTCACCCTTCCCACAACAGTTTCACTCGAAATTCTCATTTCTGCTCATTTCTGCTGCTTTCTTATGAAAGGGCTGACACTGTCATGGTTGCTAGAATCCAGGAGGGAAGTGGTGAGAGTGCACACCGTTGCTCCCGCTCCATGTACTGATCTAGAAAACACCTCCTGAACATTTTTTAATGTGACCTGGCAGCAGACCAGGGTAAATGGCATGTTCTTTTCCCAGTGCTTTGGCCCAAAGTGTGTTTCAGAGGCTTAAAAGAATAGTCAGTCAATTAAATGTGATAAACGAGGCCATTTGTCACCAGCATTTTCGCTTTTCTTTAAAGTATAAAACGAGATAATGAGCAGGGCTTGAAGAAATCCTTTGTGGAGTTGCAAGCCAAGGTCACATGATATACAGAACGGATTTTCTGCCTCTCCCATCATGAGAATGTGATCTGACAATACTCCCCCTTCTGACACAGAAATCACAGACAATGTTAAGAGAGAGAGGAAAAAAATCACTAATGGTTGAAAAAACAGTGAGATGTTGCAATGAAGATAGGAAAAGAAATGCACTTATTTAAGGGCAAATTTACCCCCACTGCAAGCTTCCTGTAGGTGCTGGTCAATAGGAACACTACCACAGAGCCAGCTGCACAGTACCTTCATCTCACAGCAAAGCCTCGAGCAGAGATTACCCACACATCCCCTCCTCAGCAGAGAGCAGGGCACGTACCCAGGGCTGGCAGAGTTTGGTGGAACAAATGGATCACCCATGACCCCAGCAGAGGGGAGGGGACAGAGCTGAGATGGGCTCTGGGAACTGGGGGGTCCTGCAGAGTGTGAGTCCCTGGGCCTTGGGGCTCCAGGTGTGGGAGGGTATTCCTCCTGTAATGCCCACAGGTACATCCAGCACACTGGGACACCCACTCAGTGACAGCCATGCCACACAGCTATGTGTGACACACAGCCCACAAGAGTGGTGGCTCTTTGACAGTGTCTGCATTAGTGCAGGTTCGTATTTGTGGCTGGAGGCTAGAGCTGGATATGAATCCAGAGCTGGAGTGTCTCCAGCTCTCTTTTGAAAAATAGCACCTTTCCTTCTGGCAAGTTACCAGAATGTGTTTCCTTCTGCATGCTGTTCTTTCCTATCATGTGTGTTTAGGAATTAGGAAACATTTACTCCAAGGTGTGAAAACTCTCTGCATCTGTGGGACATGAACATATTGACTGTATTGACACCTTTTCATGCTGCCCTGTGTGCCACCAGGTCAGTGTTACCTCTGCACCCTTTTCCCATCTCCCCTCCACATGCACCCACTTGTGTAAGAAATTACTCTTTTTTTTTTCTTTTTCTTAACCTGTTTTCTCAATCAATCATCAGTTTATACTGAATATATTGAGGCAGGAGTGCCAGTAAGTATGGTTGTGCACAAACAGAAATGGATATTTGAGGATCTGAGAACCACTGACAGTTGGTCTCTACAAGCTATGTTTTATTTATGTCTGCACTGTGCTGTGTTGGCAGCATTTGATTCAGCCTTGGGATGAAACCCCTGAGTTTTTGCAAACATGGACAGCCTCACACATGCCTCTGACATTAAATCAGTGAAACACACAGTGCAAGGAAACATATATTTTAAGAAAACTACCCAGATGCACCAGCAACGAGAGGTGTTGAAGTATCTCAAAAGACTAAGACTTAAAATCTTTTTAGAGAAAATGCAGGCCAGGAGGTGCCAGTCAGGCACCAAACAAGTAAATGCCAAACACACAGCTGAGTCACTCATTCAGCACCAGGTTAGACTCAAGCCCATGAGTTTTCATCTGGTAATGGACTGTGTGCCTGGCCTTTGGCAGGGGCTGTGCAGATGAGTGCCCTCCTCAGCACCCCAGTGACCCAACAGCAGCAGCCCAGAGCCAGCTTCACCCAGCTGGAGCTTTCCTACCTCGCAGTGGCTGCCACAGTTGGGCTCAGTGATCTTTGGGGGTCCCTTCCAACTCAGGATATTCTATGATTCCATGATTCACATCAGTGAGGTCTGTGCCTGAGGGGGATTTTCAGATGAGGTTTCAAGAGACATGACTGGATCCTGTGCTGTATTAAACTGCTGGGGAGAGCAGTTTGTCTGTCCCTACCCCCCCAGAAGCAGGCTGAGCCCCAGCTCATGAGTTGCCCTGGCTGTAGCTTGCTGAAAGGGTGGGATAATCCTGCCGAAGCCCTTGGTGGGCTGCCCGTTTCCTCTCCTTCCAACTCGCTTGCTTCCAAAACAAATTCCTGTTGCAAAAATTCACGTCCTTTCAACTCTACATTCCTGCATATAACGCAATCCCTTTGAAAAGGAGGTGAACTGGTACAACTCAGTGAATTTGAAAAGAAAAATATCCCAAATAATTGTTGGAAATGATTGGAAACAAGTATCTCATAGAACAACATGTTTCTGAGTGTTTCCGATAGCAGCAGACAGCCATGGTCTGTTTGCAAAAGCACAGAGACTTACCATGGGCAGGCAGTGGAACTGTGGGAGGCAGAGCCAGCACCATTCCCCTTCTGACAGCCAGAGCTCCTGGGAGGGCTGCCTGCAAGAAGAGGTGGTTGTGTGAAGGTGCTGCCACCATCCATTCCACCAACAGCGAGAGAAATCCCCCCTGCAATCTCAGCTATGGCCCAAGGAACAAACCCTCAACCCCTTCTGCAGCAGAGAGTTTTTGGCATCCATTTGATTTGTTTGGGTTTGAAGAGGAGGACGTGGAGAAGGAGGGGGAGGGTCTGACTCCACAAGTTCAAATTTACTTCTTCAGGAAGATAGTTTCTTTGCAAACTCTTTCCACATTCTTCTTCCTGTTATCTCGACATAAGGTTGAGCATCTTTAAAACTGCATAAGCTTCCCTTAGGGAGGCTTGTTTTCAGATCCCTTCTCAGCCCATTTTAGAGCAGGGACATCAAAGGCAAGGCAAATAGGGTCCCCTGTTAGCTTGGATCCATTTGGAGCTGGTCTGGGCAGTTCCAGCCTGCCACGATGTTCAGTCTTTCGAAGTATTTACTTATCTGACCGACAAGAGAGTTATTTAATAAGTTATGATGTCTGCAGTTTTGTGTAAACAATTTACAGTGCTGTGATTGATGCTGGATGCTGTTTGGAGAGAGGCAAGATGGACTGTATATATTGAGCTTCAGTTTGGAGAGTTCAGGCTCAGGACTGGGCAGTATTCTACCTAATAAATAACAGTAGTTAAACACTGGGGCTCTTGCTGCTTCAGTGCTCACAAAGCCACACAAACAGGACTGAATTAAACCAGAGCAGATGTTGGCCATGCAAACATCTGTGACCTTTGCAGGGGTGCCTGGTACAGTGGTCACAGTTCCTGGTTCTGCTTTTGCCCCTTGCCCAGGTTTTCCCCAACCCTGCAGCACTCACTGGGCAGAAGGAAACAGCTGGTTTTGTGGGTAGGACAGCCAGAACAGATGTGGAGCATCACACTTCAAGCCGCTTCTCCAGATCTAGGAGGTTGAAAGTTGGGAAGTATCACCATGTCCAGGAGGCAGCTCCAGTCCTTGCAAGAGCACAGTGAAATAAGTGGGCTTGCTTCTTTTGGCACAGCTTCAGGTCATGCTACATGGTTGGTTTCCTCAGTCTTGCATTTTACAGCGTCTTTCACCAGGTTCCCAAGGCTGAGGTGAGATTCCTGCTGCAGTCCTCGTTTCCAAAGTCCCTTGTCTGGGTGACTACCTTCCATTACAGGTGTGTATGATCTTGAGAAAATTGGTGAAAGGGGTACTCCCATCTCCAGTGGAGTGACACAGGAGTGTGATTGCTGTGAGTTAGGCGTGTGTGCAGCTCAGCTGGTCAGACACAGCTATGGGCAAGCAAGAGCCCTCATGAGACACCACGGCACAAGGGAGAGGGCATGGACTAACGTCAAACTGAGAGGAACTCAGAGGCTTTCATTCAGTTCAAACTAGAAACAAGTTGTTTCCTTTCTGAACCATCAAAATGTTTCGTTTCTCTAGAGTTAAGCAACATGTCTGAAACTACAGTTTCAGGACCATGCAGTTCCCTAAAATTTTCTGTAATTTCACTTTCTGGTCTGATTGTGGACAAAGGCATGATTCTCAGATCCCCTGAAGTGGACCTGCCAGGCCCAGTGGCTATGCAAGAGCTGAATCTCAAAAGTTTGGAAAAAAACCCTTCTCTAGCTATCAAGTAGCTGTTCATATTGACTGGTCCAGGCAAAAAAAAAAAAAAAAAAAAAAAAAAAAAATTAAAAACCCCTTTATTCTGGAAATCCTATTTCAGACACATTTACTGGCAAAGGTTGACTCCAGGTGCTGTGAGGAAATAATGGCAGGAAACTAAAAGGAGGAAATTAACCCTAAAACTGACCAAGATGTCTGGGTGGTTGAGAGCTGGATAAAGGCTCTATGTACCCATGGAGAGAAAAATGTGCTTCCTCTGAACAGGGACGAGTAACGAAGTATTGATTTGAAGTTATTGAACTGTGGTACTTCATCCATGCTGCTGACCATGGCCTTGCCTAATGGAGAGAAAAGTACAAGGAGGTCTTTCCCATTCAGACTGGAAAAAGGAAAGGATGTCTGAGGCACACGCTCCACATATTGCATTCACCATGGGAGGAAAGTAATGTTCAATACCCTCCTGATGGTCAAAACTGTTTCTGCAATCATCTTCAGCTGAGAAAAGGCTGATTGATCTCCCAGCTTCACCTCTAGTGTTAGTGCTAAAAGGCTGTACTTTTTTATTTAGTCTGTGGAAATCTGCACTCAGAACAAGAAGGATCTCAAGCAAAATGCAGCCTGCCTCTTCCTCCAAAGGGACCATGCAAAGACACATTGCACTTAGCAAAAGAAGTGAAGGTTTTGGGGGGACCTAAGCGGCAGCAGGCTGATGGCACCACTCTTTGTCTCCTTGGAGATATGTCTTGATGTAATTAATGATAAAGAACTGGAGCAAGAATAAAAATGATTCAGAGAAGCTTTGGTATTTTTCCCCCAGTTCAGCTCTATGATTAAACCCACACAGAGCCTCAAATGAGGAGATGAGCTTCAATTATAGCTAAGGAGCAGCATAATGAATTATCTTCTTTGCACTTACTTTAGCTGGTGAGTAACTCAATTTCCATCCAAATCCATGTTGACTATAACTGATATAGCCAATAACTGATTCATCAAGATGCTGGAAGAACGTGGAATTAGAATTGCAGAAGAAGGGCTGTTGCTCTTCTTCACTTCAATATTGCTAATCTAGTGCAACATTTTTAAGAGATAACTTTAATGCTACCTACACTTCTGTGTAAGTCCACCTTTAACAAAAGTTAAATACAAGAAAATGGCCTGCTAATGAAGAGTTTGAATCCCCTCTTTTATATATAATAAAAAATATTTTTATTTGGGATAGTGAGTCCTTAGATTTGCAGACTCCAGCCAAATAGTAGAGAGTATGTTGTGTGGTTTATGTATTTTTAGGGTCTTTTGCTCAGAAAATTCCCAGAGCTGCAGGTTATGAAGTTATAATTTAAATACTATTGAAAAAAATCTGCAGCCTCAGCTTCCTCACGCTGCCCAGCAGTTATGAGTTGCATAGGGTTGGCATTGCTGTGTTTCCAGCCTCAGCTGTGGGTACCAGTAGGAAGAGACAGCTCTCAGAGCAATTTTCCTGCATCCAGGAAAGGAGCCTGTTCCTGGAAGTTACAGGACTTTGGGGGTCCTGGGGCAAAACCAACACGACTTCTGAAACTCTGCTCTGCAACTCTGAGAGCAGCTGGAAAAATTTGAGGGCTGGGTCCATGAGTCCTGTGGAGCAGGAGCTGACTTTCAGAGCTGCAGGATCTTCAGCCCTGGTAGAAGGAGGCACTGGCCCACAGCACTGTGCTCAGGCAGAAAACCAGTTTAATCATTTTTTAAAATAGTGTTTGGGGTTAATTTTGTACAGCAATTTACAAAGAACTCAAGGGATGTTATTGTTTAAATAAATATTTAAGCAAGATCCCGCTCAAGTTAAACACAGTGAACTGCGTGTGAAAAGCAGCAGCATTTGGTTACACATATCCAAGAGGCCAAAACAATTCATTATGAGAAAAGGTGTTGGAGCTGGATCAAACATCATTTTGTTTGATTCTGTTTCTCTGAGGGAAGTTATTGATAAGGAGATTTCTGCCTTCTGCTGATGTGTAGCAGGGGTGCAAACCCTGGCAGTGCTATCCAGTCAGTGTGAATTTGTGTCTGGGTAGGGGTTTCCCAAATTCACCAGTGCAAAAGGCTGAAATGCTCATCTTCCTCACCCTGTGCTAGCCTCCTTCTTTTGAAAAAGGTAAGGCCTTTTTGCCTTATCAGAAATGAGTATTTCTTTCCTGATGACTGTGTATTCACTCCCCTTCTGCATCTGAGCTGCAAGGCAATAGAGCACATAATAAGTCACTTTTCCAAAGTGTCCCTGAAATTGGAGGATTCTGTAAAGGTCACACAGCCCAAGTGACACATTTCATGGATGCATTTGAAGACTTGGCAGATCCCCTGTATTAAGCAGGACTTGATTTATACAGGAGAGCACTGTTTGGATAACCAAGATGGTCACTACAAGAGTACTCAGAAAGGGCTGTGCCTTGATAGGAGACAAAATCTGTACATCCACTCATAAGCAGATTTTTGGATGTTTCACCCTAACACACATCACTGCACAGCAGAATAAAATGAAGACATATTTATATTTGAAATGCAATTGCAGGAAAGTAGCAACCTTCTCTCAGGTCTTGGGTCATTTTGATTCTCTCAAGCCACAGGATCTGAAGACCTCAATCTTACTCTGCAATTACATTCAGAAACCCAAGATTCTGGCATGGATCAGGACAGAAGACTTGGCTCACAGAATCTGTGGAAACATCGGGGTATGCAAAGTAGGTAAAAACTGATAATTTGGGGAAAAAAATAGCATTAATTTCTGAGACAAAACAATTCATGATTCATAACTAATTGGAAACAAATGAGTAATAGTATTACACAAAAGACCCATTTTGTTCATTGAGGAACCACAGAATTAATTGCCTCCAGCAGAGGCAAAGTCCAAGGCACAGTGTTGTGATTGTTGAACCAGTCATGTTCATACTGGTTTAATTCAGGCCAAAACTGTAGGAAGAGCATGGGATTCTCTAAGTGGAGTCTGAGCCTCAAGTAGGTCAAACAATTCATCAAGCCATGAAGGTTTTGGGTTAGCACTCACGAGGTGACCTGACTCTTGCCCTGGGCTGTGCAAGGAGCTGCCTGGGCCAGCTGGGGTGCCAGATGAGGAGGCAGCAGCTCTTTTAGATCTGTGCAAGAAATCTTACGCACAGACTTGACTGCCTCAGTCATGGTGCTGCTCCTACTTGTAATCATCTCATCAAAGTTGTAAGAGCAGCATCCTCCTGGATTTATTTACTTTGTGACAGCTCCCACAAGGACATTCCCAATAAGTATCTCTGCTCCTTCAACTGTCAACTCCACTCCATACTTATTCAGCATCAAAATTTAGGGATGTCCATTTTCTACCTTGGCTCTTGGAGCAGAAGCCCATAAGTATCCACCTCTGCTTTTCCTTTTCTGTTTCAGTTCTCCTGCAAATCCCTGCTTAAAACTCCTGGTTGTGACATCCTTGACTAAGGCAAGGCTGTCAGTGCACAGCAAGCACTGCCTGCAGCACTGGCCAACAATGTCTCACAGCTTCCTAGGGCTCCTTCCCCCCTCCACAGCTGGCTGTAGGCAGCTCTGATCTCCTCACACTGTTCTCACAGCTCCTGTCCTTCTGTTCTTTGTTTCTGCACAGTCTCACAGAGCTGGGTCCTGATGTGTGGGGCTCACAGGAGCTGATGAAGATGACAAAACTTCACAGCCTATCTCTGTGGAAGGAGGGGCTGTCCAGGTCGCTCCATGGTCTGTAGTCATAAAAGAAGTGAGGAAAACCACCTTTCCCTGCCACTGCAGCAGGAGTGGAAACAAGCAGGCTGCAGCTCCTACCTTTGGATGTGGAAATCACGTCACAATGAGCACTGAGATTTTGCCATCTGTCTCCAATGTTGCATATGCATTGCATACAAAAATAGGCTGTTAGAATACTGCTATGACTGAAAAATCCATGAGGCAAGAGATGCCAGAATTAGGCCTCCTTTGTGCTATGTGTTATGGTACAATTGTTAATTAGATGAACACGCAATATTTTGCCAGAGGTCTCAGCTTTATCCCGTGGTACTGGATGGACTTTTTTCACTGGAGATATTCTACAGAATTTTGGTTTTTTCCCTTAGAGTTCAGTGCAGTCCTAGGCTTTATTTTCTTCCCAACTTCTCCTAAATAAAAATGACTGACTTTCCCAAAACTTGGAACTACAATGACACATTTCCCTGTAGTACTTGGGTTCTTCTAGTACTTCTGTCAAGGGTGGTGGTTCTTTAGCCATTTGAATAAAATGGAAAAAGACACAGGCATGTAAGCAACAGCTTGACTGCACCAGGCACTATTTTATCAGGA
Organism: Molothrus ater; assembly: GCF_012460135.2. NCBI lineage: Eukaryota > Metazoa > Chordata > Aves > Passeriformes > Icteridae > Molothrus > Molothrus ater. The sequence continues at coordinate 15,839,605 of NC_050478.2, forward strand.
TCTTGGTCACCCATCTCTGCTGTCCCCACAGGGTGACCAACAGCCATGGGGCTGTGCAGGAGTGTTCGTCATGAGGCACACTGGACATTCTGGAGGCAGAGCTCCCACCAGCTCCCATCCCAGCAATGGACATCAGGAGCAGGGCCTTTTGGCACATGCAGACAGTGGGGCACCCACAGCCACTGGCTGCAGACTGGGGACAGCCTCAGCAAGACCTGGCACAGAAGACCCTGCAGGGAGAGCAGGACTGAAGCAAATTCTGAGGTAGCACTCATATTCTCAAAAAGGGACGAAGAATGGGGCAGCTGAGGTTTCATATCAAGCTCTGGCGTGCCTGGACTCTCCCTATGGCTCACACCTTGACATACACCTTCCTGACCTGTTCCCAAAGCCTCCTGACTCCTCATTTGTGCCATGTACTCCTCATTTGTGCCATGTACTCCTCAAACCATTTCCATGCATCCCTCCAGCTTTAGCATCCAAGTATCAGGTCTTTGCTTAGCCCAGCATTGCCTGGGTCCCTGTCTGCCACCAGGCTGTGACAGGAAAGTATCAGTGTTGTTCCCTGCCTCCCTTTCCACTGACCATCAACTCTGCCCTGAGCAGCACTACACAAAGAGCCCATCTTCATTCTGCTCCTCGAGCTGGGATGACTCTTGGATTGCAGAGAGAGGACCTGGGTCCCTGTCACGCTGTGGGGAAGAACCAGGATCTGCAGGAGCTTGGTAGCACTGCTGTTGCACAGGAGCACTGGGGTCAGCACTGGGAGCTGCTGGGATGCTGGCCTGAGCTCACTCATGTGGGAAGGAATCTCAGCAGATTTTGACTGCTCAGCCTTAGCACATCCCTAAGAAGTTGCTATTTTCTCCCTTCAAAGGCTATCACTAAGCCAAATTGGAGGAGATTTACAAAGTTAAAAAAAAAAATCACATTCCTAGCAGAAAGCTGCCAAATTTCAGATCTCAACTCCAGAGCACAGAGGGATAAGAACTATCCAAAAAAAGGATCACCAGATTCCCCCCTCCTGTTTCTTCCTTTCTTTTTTTTCCAGTTGGACAACAATTCCTTTTTCCCTTGCTCATTCTTGGAATGGACAAAACTGGCTGGACAGTTTTGGCTGAAATTTTCCAGAAAAGAACTTATCCCAAGGCAGACAATCAAGTTGGAAGAGCTCAGTCTAAACTTTTCAAGTCTGACAAAGTTACAAGCAACAGCGAAGGCGGTCCTGCAGCAGGACAGAGATGAGTAACCTTTACCACAGGAGCTGCAGCAATCCCACCTCTGACGCACTCAGCATTATAATAGCTGATGATGCTGCTCCATTCAGGTGCATCTGATCACGATTCAGATATGTCACCAGGAAAAAAGCTTTAAGTCAGTCATCCCACTGAGCCTTCCCACACCCCTTCCTACTCGAGCAGCTCTTTCCATCTAACAACTGATCATACAGGAAAACACAGCTCCCTCGCCTCCAGTATTTGTGAGCTGTGTGTGTGAGCTTCTGCTTCTTGGATAGAGGCAGCTGATGCTAAAATGGGATTGCTCTCTGAACTAATGTATTCAAAATTAATAAAGGAAATAAAACAACACACTCCTCTGGCATGTTCCCATGCATATTTTCCATAAAAGTTAATTTTTCCACAAGAACAACTTGTGAGTTTGTGGGGGTTTTGCACTGAATCTTGATACAGAGCTTAGAATTCTTGGCACTGCTTAGGACGTTAAAATGACATCAGCTCCACTTTCTATATTGGAATTTTATAGTTCCTGCCTGACCGCATTTCTTTGTTTTGCACATGTTCTCTCTCTGAGCTGCCTCTCTGCCGTGGTGTGCTCAGAGAATCAGGAAAAGAGGTGTGTTTGTGTTCCTTGCAGCCCTGCTTGTCCCTCCCTGAGCCGGGCACCCAAGTGATAACGCTGCATTTCTCCCCCAGGACAAAGCAGCACTGCTGGCTCAAGGGACAAGGGCACCTTTTCCAGTTCAAAAGCTTCCCCACAGCGTGGCAGCTCCGTGCTGAGAGGAGCTGGCGTGTCCCCCTCTCCTCTGGCCCAGCAGGAGTGGAGAGCATGCTGCCATGGGGAGTGACATGACTGTGCGACAGCGGGGACCGGGGTGGCCAGTGACTGCACACAGGACAATGGGAAACCAGACAGAAAAAAAAAAAAAAAAGGAGTGGAAAGCAGAAGAAGGGGAAAGTGAGCATCTCTGTGAGCAAAACAAGGCTTTCTCCCGTACAGGACAGGTAGCACTTGGAGCAGCATTTTTTGTGCTATCCCGATGGAAGGAGAGAGTAATCCCAACGCAATCATACTGTCCCGTGCCTTGGGGCAGGGAAGGGCAGCATTATTTTAAATTAAGCAAAAATGTGAGTAACGGGTGTTTCCATATTCCCCCCAGCAGTGCCACCCTCTGCCTTTGAACATCGGGTGCAGGAGGGCTGCTGAGGTACTCGGGATCCCCTGTGAAAAGCAGCACAGGGCTGGCAGAGTTAACAGACCCTGGCGCTGGGAGTGCAGTTCCACGGGCATCAGCACAGACATCACGCTTGTTTCCTGGATTTCAAATAAAATAAGGATTCAAGGAAAGATGATGCTTTTCTACATCCCCTGTGACTTGGAAAGCAGTGAGAGGAAAGAAAAGCAGTTAATTATCTGGCACGCCGCATCCAAACATTCCTGAAAGCACGGATCCGCCGTTCCTGTAAGAGTCACGCTGGAGCAGCATTAGCATATCCTCAGTAAACAGACTCAGTGCCATCCTCCAGCACAGCCTCAGCCTCCCAAACGGGATTACAGCAGCTGGACAAACCCAGGAGGGACTACACCTGGCAGTTAGCAAAATGCCAGTTCTGCTGTAGCCTGGCTGGATGACAGCAGTTCCCAGGTTTGCTATTTCCTACAGGCTCAGCTTCTCTGGTGTGTGATGGAGAATCACTGCTCCTTCCTTCTCTGTGCAAGATTTATCATTTCATCCTTTCACTGTCGTGTGGAAATAGCCAGGAGACCAGACTAACATTGGAAGACTGTGAAGCCATTTGCCAAACACTTGCTCTATAACAGCAACATTTTTACAATTGCTTTTGCAACAGCCCTTTTGCAATCGTGTTTATAAGCTCCTTTACAAGCGCATGCAACCGTAGACAGAATGCAGAAAATCTTTACCTTGCTTGCCCAGAGGAGAGAGCCTGGCTTCTTCCTCTCATGGATCAAAAGTAGGATGAAAAACAAACCCGAGGAAGACCCGTGAACAGACTCATCTGCTGAGAGTTGTTTAAATCCCGAGCCTGCTCCTGCTCACAGCTCTAAGTTTGTGCTCTGAATAGAGGCTGTGTTATTTTAACCACAGGATTTCTAGTCATGGGGGAGGAGAGATGGATTAGGTACGTTTGCAATCTAATGCTTCACATTTACCTCAACTGAAATGAACTACTTTTAGCCTGATGTAAATAAGCACAGCTAAGATATAGATTTCAAGAGCCCACTAACCAATTATGCTTAAACTAACATGCTAAATAACTGTGGAAAATTCCAGAGGAATAAGATAACATACTTTTGTGTTCTTTCCTAAATAAAAGGCATGTGTGGAATTTCATGCTAGATACTATGACAAGTGAGGGGCAGCAGATGAACTCCACAAACTAACCTATGCAAGGTATTGTACCTCATAAAACAATATTCCTAACACCTGTTAGCATGGATTTCAGCAGGCATCCCAGAAATCTGCATTTTCATGGCTTGTAAAAAGTACAGATATGAGGGATTTGATTCTAATATTTCAAGTAAAGCTCTCTAAGTTAATAATGCATGATTTTAAAAGGTCACAGTGTCTGTAGTTCTGCAGGAGCACAAACATTAACCCACTGAACTAGTGCCACCTCCAACAGGGATATAAGCTGGATATAACCCTCCTGCAGCTCATGGATTGCTACAGAGAGTGTTAAATGCAGGCAAAATATTGTGCCTAGGACAATTATTTGTGGTTTTGTTGTTTAACCCAGCTCAAACTCTGCCTTCCTTTCCTGGTTTATGGTACTTCAGTGTCACAGCTGATGTGATTGCAAAGCTTGACTATGGCCCAGGCTTCCGTGGCCACTGCCCAGGCTCACATGGCCACATCAGAGCTGATGGAAAAGAGATTTCCTCACTTTCTGAGATGTATAATTTGTAAATAAAACACATTCTTAAACTTTGGGATGAACTGAGAAAAACAATTTGAATGCAAAGCTAGTGGACAAATTCCAATTTGTCTTTGACAGCAGAGGTTTCAGGAACACAAGTTTAATTCCATTTTGGATAAAACCTGGCTCTATAAATAACCTTATCTTACACTTACATAACGCTCTTCATCCCGGGTGCTTTGCAGATGTAATCATCCTTTCTGAAAAACGCGGGCAGACCTCCCAGCCTGGCCCGCAGCATCGGGAGGATGGGGAGGATGGGGGCCGCTGCTGGGCAGGAGGAAGGCAGCAGAGCATCCAGCAGCAGCCTGGCTGGCTCCTGTCCCTCAGCAGCCCAGCTCGTGGGTGCTGGTTGGGATCTCAGCTTGTTGGGTCACCCAGAAACAGCTGAGAGAGTTTCTGTACAGCTCTGGTGTCTGTAACACCAGCAGAGGCTCAGAGCCTGGCACCCAGCTCAGCCTGCAGGCTCCCCAGGGGACTGAGGCACATCCAGAGATGCCAGCCTGCTTCTCAGAGCTTAGACTGAGCTCCCTGAGCTTCCCCCGATGCATGGCTCACCCTGGCTCCCCTGAGCCTGGGGTTTTGTGGGCAAATTGGTAACCTGCTGTAGTTTAGCCCCAGCCAACAACTGAGTACTAAGCTCTCACTCCCTGCCCCTAGCCTCCACAGTGGGATGGGGAGAAGAATCAGAAAAGGGCAAAATCTGTGAGTTAAGGCCAGTCTAATAACTGAAATCAATTTTTCTTTTTAAGAATAGTAATAGTAGGGAAAATGCCCAATACAATTGTTCACCACCTGCTGGTGATTGACCCCTGCCAGCCAGCTCTCTGCAGTTTACACTCTGAGCATGACATCCTATGATCTGGAACATCCTTTGGCCAGTTCAGGTCAGCTGTCCCAGCCATGGCTCCCTCAGCTTCTCGTGCATGAGAAACTGAAAATCCTTGAATTAGTGCAAGCACTGCTCAGCAACCACTAACATTAGTGTGTTATCAACATTATTCTCATACTAAATCCAAAACATGGCACTGTACCCTCCATTAGGAAGAAAACCAATTCTATCCCAGCTGAAACCAGAGCAGGTCCCAAGCATCTGTGCCACAGGCAGAGATGTGCACCTGAGCTAGACACAAAATGTCCCCAAGCGTCCCATCAGCTTACCTCTGGATCATGAACCAACTCCTCCTTCCACCACCCGAGCAGCTCACTCCACCCAAGGTGGCTTTCCTTGGCTGTAATTGTCATAACATCAATCCCACAGATGTTTTCCTGCTACAGGCTCTACCTCACCCTTGCATGGGACCCCACAAGGAAAGCAGGCATGAGAAATGCTCCCAGGGCAGGGGCAGGGAGGAAGCTCCAGCAGGAAGAGCCCAGGTCTCTCAGTTTGCAGATACTGAGGGACCAGGCCCCTGCACCACAATGCTGCAGTCTGCCACAGAGGACTTCTCTTGTGGTCCCTGCTGCACCTGGATGGGGGATTCTGTGCGTACAAAGAAAGTTTCTGTCCTGCAGATGGGTATATTTTTCATTTTCATTTCGCTGTTTCAAAAGGAAACAGCAGGAGGAAGAGAGGCCAGCAGACTTTGCTCTGCAGGTTGACCTGAAAAGAGTCCATTTTTCCAGAGAAACTAAAACCACAAAACTGGGAGGAGGGAAAGCAAAAATAATTTTGAATTAAGTGAAAGCTTTCGATCCCAATGCATGGTTTGGTATTTCTAGCTTATCTCTTAGGTCAGCCTGTGCTCAATTTACAAAGAAACAGCACTTTAAAAACAAACATAGAGGAAATTTAGAATTTCATTTCTGAGATGTCAAGGCAAGACATTTCAGCATTCTGCATAACTCCTGTTTCTTTGGGGTGTGGACAAAAGTACTAACAGAGGGATGGGTTTAGTGTTTCCTTTGTTCTCCTGGACAAGTCAACAAGCTGAACACAAATTCACCTCCAGTTCCTTCAAGTTCACATTATTTTGCAAAGAAACCCCAATATTTCAGTTTGAAACCTTTGCCAGAGTTCGACTCTGTCACAGCATCCAGCATCTGGAAGTCAAAGGCCTGCTTATTGGTGATGTTTTGTATTTTGCCCCTGTACCTTGAGGCAGCTCAGACCTGCTCCCTGCCTGATGTACCCTGCTGCAGTACAGACCACAAACACTCTGCCTCCAAAACAAAGGCAGCCCTGCAGTTCCCTCTCTCTTCATCATGGTTCCAAGCTGGAATGGCTGTTTCCCAAGCATAAACAGCAACAAGTCATTCCTGGCCTGTGAGAGGAGCGTTCCCTTTCAGCAGCCTCATGCAAGGCTGGATATTTCTCTAATCACTGGCTGAGGTCTGGAAGCTGCTGTGCTCACCTGCCTCCCATTAAAGCCTGCAGAATAAAACACATCCCTATTTAGGGATTCAGTTTTGCACTCCAGTCAGCATTTCTATGAATTGGGCAACAAACAAAAGGAAATGTGAAGCACAGTAAACTGCACAATAAACTGCACAATGAAGTACAATTTTGCAGCATCAAGAACTCCTACGCTGGCCACTCCTTCTGAGATAATGAGATGAAGACACTGTAATGGACATTGTTGATGGGAAATTACATGTTAAAGGAACTTGAGTAGTTGCTAATTTATTTTGCAAGTTTTCTCCCTTTTTTATATAGTGAAAACTGGAAGTAAAAAGTTTCTATTTCTTTTGAATTGGGAACATCTTCTAGAAGTGATATTGCCGATCCACACTGCTAAAAGATCTTCCATTAGGATTCACACAAAACAACTTTGTGTTTGATCTAGAAAACATGAGCTTTTGGGGAAAGGAGCCCATTGGGAATGGTAACAGACCACAATTTGGACACTTCTGCTCTACAGTTTTGACATCTGGTACTTCTGTTGTAAAAGAAAGCAAATGTTTTCTTTAGTCAAAGCGCTCCATGGACTGAGGCCCTGAACCAGCACTTCACCATATCAAGCACAATAAGACACAAAACTGCCATAGGTGTCAAAACTAAAAAAAAAAAAAAAAAAAAGAAAAAGCAGGGGAAATAAGTGAATTTCGTGCATCTGAATTATTTTCTTTCTAGATTGCACTGTTTCCTTCTGTTTTGTTCTATTCCTAAAATTCCACCAACCATGACCATCAGTGAACATAAAACACCAAAAGACAGGACAAGCTAAAATGACACAAATTTACAGTTAATTGCAGGTTAATCCAGGCAATTTCACCAAAGAGCTTCCCCTTAAATGAGGTGTGGGCACCTTTGTTACAAGCCCAAGGGGAAAAGGGGGGTTCCAGGCCCTGCTGATGGGCACTGGAGGGCTCTGACAGCCATTGACCCTACGTGGGCTTTGCTTCCCCTTTCCAAACCCAGCAGGTCTTCCCCCTACCATGAAGAAGTTGCTCCCAACCCATCAAGAAGGATCTCCCAGTTAATGGCATTCAGACTCTGACCCTCATTCAGGGTTGTGTGGGATACAGCCCATTGCACAGAGCCCCAGGCACCCATGGGGAGGTGGCAGGTCCAGGGGAGGGGGGCACCCCCAGCCTGGCTCCAGGAGGTTCAGGTGTGCTGAGGAAGGGCAGGGACATGCTGGTGTGGGCTGAGCCCCACAGCCAGGCCCTGCAGGCTTTGCCATGGCTCTGGCATGATGAACAGCTTCAAATCCATCTCCTTCTGGAATGAACACTTGTGGAGGAAGGTTTAAGTTTCACATCTTAGCCCTGTTTCAACAATCAGCTTCATTTCACAGGGCAGAAACCTCTGAAGCTGTGTTGAGTGTTAGTATGGGAGTACTGGAGAAACCCTGAAGTATATCATAAACTAAAGTATATAATAAACTAAAGTAGATCACAAACTAAAGTATATCACAAACCACCTGAAATGGTGCAGGCTCTGCTCCCCTGCAGTGCTGGGTCACAGGGAACTGCAGGACTCTGCAAAGGAGCAAAGGATTAAATGACTCCAGGACAGACCTGCCACTGGCCATGGACCCATCAGTGACAATGGGTAGTGCCTCTGGGATAACATTATTTAAGAAGGGGAAAAACTGCCTGGAATAACAGAGGAGAGGGTAGTGAGAGAATGTGTGAGAGGAACAGCCCTGCAGACACCAGGGGCAGTGAGGAAGGAGGAGGAGGAGGAGGTGCTGCAGGCACTGGAGCAGATTCTGGTGCAGACCAAGGTGAGGCAGCTGTGTCCCCACAGCTCCACACTGGGGCCCAGCTGGAGAGCCCCACACTGGGGCCCAGCTGCAGGATGTCAGCATGAAGTCCCTGGTTTAGCTGGTGGATTCAATGACACAGAATTATAATGAGCATTCAATGAGACAAATAACAAATCCTTGTTCAGATGGAGGTGTCTGGGCACATTGTGGAGAAAACAGGGAAAATGTAGGCTGAAAGGAACATAGGGTTTCAGAGGTCCGGAAAATAGAGGCTAATGAGGAAAACAGCAGAGATCTCTCCTAACCTTAAGAAAATACTGGTATTCAGAGAAAGGTGTGATGGTTCTTGTTAGGTAATGACAGTGGTTTTCTTGTTTCTCTCACACCCCTGATGGCAGGAGCCCAGGGACTCTGCCAGACCCCAGGACCATGGACTGCAAAATGAGCCACGTTAATTGGAAGATGCCACCCCACAGCCTATGTCTTGTGGTCATTTTGGCTTTTCACTCTATGCCATGAAAGCAAATTGCAAAACCAGCCACCTGGAAGAGAGTGGGTCTGGCCCCATGGCTGCTCCTCTGGGAAAAGGAGTAATTGCTGTTCATGAAACAAGAGTGGGTCTGACAGAAATTGCAGTCCTCTGCCATGGCCTCAGTGGCTCCTTGGCTGTTTTCATGTGACAGCTCTTGATAATTTCAGCAAGGCAGAGTGTGTTCATGTGGCAAGGAGGGGAAAAAGTCTCTTTTTAGTGTATCCAGAACTGCAGCCTTGCCTTCAGCTACTTACCTGCAATTACTTCTGTCACAACTAGCCAAGTGGCTGTCCAGGATGCAGTGTGAAAGCCTGTCTGAAGGAAATGCTGAGCCACAGATATTTCTGAATAAAAAGGCAGAAAGTGTGGCACCACCCCAATGATCAAGCTTTGTGTTTGTTTTCCACAAGAGAAGTTAAGTGATATTACAAGACTTGAGGGAAGATGCTTCACTGACCTGCTCACAGGCATTCTCCAAGCCTTCATCTCACCTAGCAGCCCCAAGGAATTTGCTCAAAAATTATTAAATGTCTGTGGAAGTTCTAAAACTGTACTGAGCCCTGAAGCCCTTTGCACTGTCCAGGGTGGGTAGGGTGATGTGGGGCTGTCTTTGCCTTGTTACAGCCATATCAGCCCTGAAACATTTCCTCTTAGAGAGAATCATGGAACCATAGATTGGTTTGGGTTGGAAGGGGCCTTAAAAATCATCTAGTCCCAAAGCCCTTGCAGTGGGCAGTGACACCATCACTAGCCCAGGTTGCTCAGAGCCCCATCCAACCTGGTCACAGAGATCACCCCAGGAAACATCAAAATGCCACAAAGGATCTGCACAATCTGCTTTGAGCTGCCTTTTTTTTCTGTTCTTCTAAAGCAAGACAGCTAATCCAGAGCTAAATCTTGTCCTTCCCAAACAAGTAAGAGGCCTGAATAATGTACTTTGTTTCAGACATGAGGATTTGATCCCCAGATGTATCACAGACTCCCTGCATCACTTCTGGCAAATCACCTTTGATGGATTTTCATACACTCGGCTCTAAAGCCAAGTCGTTATAGTAACTACATGAGGCAAGATCCCCAAAAGATCTCATTTCCCCTTGTCCAGAGTTCTTTGGATAAATTAGCCCATTATTTTACTTACTAATGGAAGCTCAGCTCTTCTGAAAACCTGCCTGCACTTGGCAGACCCAAGTTCTTAGGAAATTTTATCCCCACACCTCTCTGTCTCCATTCCCATCTGTATGCTGAAATAAACCATCTTTCCTTGCAGCCCTTGGTCTGGCTTTTCTGTTCCAACCACAAAGGCAGGTGGTGAGACCTCTAACCTGTCTTTCATGCAGGGCACAAACCTCTGGCACGCATCTGCCTGCCCCTGCTACACAAATACACACTGTTGGCAGCAGGAACTGAACTTAAAAAAGGTAAACTGCTCAGAGGAAGGACATTGGAAAGGGAAATAAAACATCATGTTAGATTCCTCTTTGATGCACTTTAATCAGTTTTCTCTTATAAGATCCTCAGTGTTTGGGACCTATTTCTGCTGTGTACACTTGGAGGGTTAGAAGGCACATTCTTTGCAAAAGGCAGAGTAAATCTTCTTTGGGTTTTTAATAATGAAGATGAATAAGGATGAGCATGCTTTCTCTAGGGCAAGCATCAGAAGGAGCAAAATACCAGGAGTTCCCAGGAAGTAGAGAGAAACTGCACTTAAGGTCAGAGCAAATGGAACTTTCCAATTTTATGGCCATAGCAAGCCTTTTTTTTTTTCCTAAAACTCACATTAACATAGGATTTCTCAGATGCTGGAACTGCTCCTGAGCTGTGGAAACTTACTCACAACCTAAGGTGCAAGAGTCATTGTACTCAAATGATGCACTGCCCCTAGCAGACCAAAACTCATTCCCTCCTGTTTGCATTCTAGAAAGCCAAGCCTCACACTTGGGTGTGCACTGACTGGCCATGTACAAGTGTTTAGAGGCAAAGGAGAAAAATAAGGCAAAGAACTTTTTGGCAAAGTTCTGATAATCAGACTCAGATGTGCACTATGGCCAAAAAGCTCATAGTAACCATTCCCAACAGAAGTTACAAGAAAGCAAGGTAACATTAAGGAGCATAATGCATTGTTTGTCAGATGAGTCCATCCTTCAGAGACACAACCTGCAGGCCTGACAGAGTGGTATTTTTGAAATCTTGAGGGCATTGTAGAAAGTTTTAAGTGCCAGTAGCTTCTTCTAAAGCCAGGGCATTTGGCACTGGATGGGCCAAGCCCTGCTCTGAGGCTGTGCTGTGGATGTGCTGGCACTGCCTGCCACAGAGCTCATCACAAGGCAGCTGGTGGAATCAGGGTCAGCCCTGTGTCATGGCCTGCTCTGCTTTCACCTCGCTGCAGCAAGTCAGAAAACTCACAGAAAGCCACCAGTCTCAGTCTGGGCACTCATACTTCATGCTGGTCTGTTCAGTATGGAGAAGGCATCCCAAAAATATTGACATCTGCATCCATGTTCCATGGATGGTGGAGCCACACTCCTGTGCTTGCCCCCTTGCTGCCACTGCAATCCCAGTTTTCAGTGCCAAGTTACCATGCCAGACATACTCAGGGAGGACCCCTGCACAAGGACAGTGATGCAGTGACATTTCCCATCACACAGAAGTGTCTCTGAAGACAGAAGTGTGAACATTTACCTGAGCAACACCAAGGTGCAAATGTCTTAGTTTTGTGTGTTACTCCTTTGTATGGATGCTCCTGAGTTTGAAGCTGGATTTTTTAAACTGTAAAGTAACAATCCATGTGGATTTCATTCCTTACCATCCCCTTTGCAGTGCATTTCAGTTCTCTATAAAAAAAGCCCTGTCAGGCTGTTCTGGGCTCTATGCAGGGAGTAGCCTGGATACAAAGTCTTTTGCTTTTAGCAAATCTCTTCAAACCAATTTAAGACAGGAGCAGTTTGAAGCTTTTACCCTCTGAGAACTACTTGGCAGCTCAAATGAGATGAATTAGGCCAGGCTCCAGAAGATGTGACGTTGTCACAGCAGGGTCAGCAGCAGCCTTAGCCAGCATCCTGATCCCTGTTTGCAGATGGGGTGAAAAACCACTACAGCCTGTCCTCAGCCACAGGAGGAGATGAGTGAGACACCACAGAGCTCAGAGCACCCCTGGCTCTGTGGGCACAAAGCCAGGCTGCTGCTCCCCACTGCTGCTTGGTGTCTCCCCTGCCCAGATGTGAGGGAGCCCCAGTCCAAGGATGTCCAAGGACAGGAAGGCAAGGTAGTGTGCTGCCAAAATTCAGGCCCACACAACATTTTCCATTATTGTTCAGATTTGTCTCCTTGGTCTCATTATTTTTTTTTCCATTTGTTGTCTTCCTTTGAAGGAGATATGTTTGAATTTGTTATGAATTCTCAGAAGCAAAGCAGTTAACCATTGATGATTCTCATGCATCTCTGTGTGCTGGTATTCCAGAATTAGCTATAAATGGGGTTTTTTTAAAAGATTTGTATTTGAGGCAGACCAGAAAAACAAACTTCCACTATGGGAAAACTTGTAAGATTTGAAGAAGCTTAGGAAAGCTCTGTTGTGTGGAAGCAGAGATGCTTGTCTGGTTTGCTTGCAGAAGTCTGGCTTCCCTAGGAAGGTTACTGGGTGGGGAGGGGACCTTAAACAAAACCAGGTGCTGTTGTCAGCCCTGCAGGTGTGTGGGCTGGCATTCTGGAGCCCTTTGGTGCTGAGGGGCTTTGTAGCAGGAATCCCCATGACAGCAATTTAACTCCCCTGGCTGCTGCAATCTGTCAAAATTGACATATTCCCAGAGAACATTCCCATTTTGGCCAACTGGTATCTTCACATGCAAGCAAACATTCAGCTGGAAAATATCCAACAGAATCTAGGCCCCACCCTGTGCTGCACCTTCCCACTGGTTATGCACTGCAGGCTGGCATAGCTTTCACAAGAAAATTAATCCAAGAGGAGCCTCCACTGAACCAGAACCAGCTTTGGACTATTAAGACAGCAAAACTCTGTGCATTTTTTAGCCAACCCAGGCAGTGCCATAAATGTGACCACAGCCAGTCCACACCAGCTCCTGTGGTGATGATGTGAACTCATTGATCACTCCAAGTCCCATGGAAACCAAGCTGCCTGAAAGCAAACCTGCTCCTTCTCCTCCCATTTAGACTCAACTGATGAGCAAAATAACAGAGAAGAAATTGCATTAATTAGGTAGTCACAGTCACAGTTTACATTTTACAGCCCCTTTATGCCTCTTAAGGAAAAGAAGCATAGTGTTGCCTGCGTCAATCTGAAGATAAAGTCATTTCTGAACTTAGGAAACCAAAGATCACAGCTCCTTTATAGTTTTATTTCCTAAGTATCTACAGATATGAGATTATTCATAGCATTGCTTTACAATATGTCACCCAAAGTTGAGTTTCAGGTTTTTTAACTGAAATACTTTGTTTCCTCCATTTTACAGTTAAAGAAACAGAAACCTGGAGGTTTTAAATTGCCTTAAAACACACTGTATGTCATTGTCAGATTGATGACTCAAAGAGCAACTCTTGACCTGTGCCTTTTCATCTGACTCTGCTCCCTCAGAAGGTCCCAGCAGAGTGATGAGGGTGATATGGCTGGTGCTGGTGGTCCTACCAATAGCTGCTCAAAACCACTGGCAAATCCAAGTTATAGAATTTAGCATCAAACTACAGAGAATCCCTGCCACAGCCAGGATCCAAGCACTGTCCTTTCAGTGACCCTGCTCTTTTCACAGCTTCTCTTCTCCATTTGCTGCAGTCTTGTGCTGCCATGGTGTGTTGTCCTCCTCCTTCACTGCTCTCCCACCACCAGTCCCTTGAGGCTCTGATAAAATCTGGGGGGGGCTGCTAAATGTTCAGGAGGCTAACTAGATCAAAATGTGAATCTTAAAATTGAGGATAATCCTCCCCCTGCAAAAATGTGCCTCCCATCTATCCAAGTGACAGCACCCTGATGCTCGGGGGATTCCGTGTTTGCACCTCATGGAACAGGCTCTGGCTTTCCTCTAATTCTCCAGCTCCTAGAATAATCTTATTATGTGAAAATGCCTTATGTGAAGTTTATTTAAGGAAAATATTAGTAGCTCTCTTGTTTGAGGAGAAAAGCTGAAACATATGAAACTAAGGGGATCAAAATCCCAGAGGTAAATTAAAGAGCTGTTGGATGATTATTCTCAGCTCCCCCCTCAGGTTGCCATTGCTTGTGAGGTGCTCTCTCACTTGTGAGACCTTTGTCTGCCTGTTAGGAGGCTCTCTAAAGCCCAGGCCATGTGCAATCTGTGAACCACAGCTCACACCATGTATCCATCCCAAGCCAGCCTCAGGCCAGAGTGGCACAGGGCACACTCTGCTGCAGGGCTGGCTCTGCTGGGAGGGACAGGCACAGGCTGAGCCCAGGGCAGGGCTGCACCAGGAGTGAAGGTGTGCAGTGAGAGCAGTGCCTTGCACTTGGCAGGAGCCCCCTTGGTGAGGGAGATGGACACAGTGCAGGTGTGTGAGAAACCACAAGTTACCCAGGAGGAGCAGAGAGGCTACACTCACCCAAGTACCCCATGGAGCTGTCTCCTGAAAGCCAGACCTGCCTTAAACAAAGCCAAAGTGCCATCCTCTCATCAAGAACATGTATGCTGGATCCTCTTTTATCCTATTTCAGTCAGACAAAACCAATTTTTTTGCTTAAATCTTTAATGTCTCCTGAGCATTTTCTTCTGCATGCTCAGCTGGTGGTCACTGCAGAGCAGAGCTGGCAGTGGATCTGGTGTGAGCAGATTTGCCATTGATGTGCTGCCCATCTTTGGAGCAGTGTGGTGCTCATGGTGCCCTGGTGGCATGGGGTGTTTCTCATCAGGCTCACTGCTGGGTGTCTGTGTTGAGTGGTGCCTGCTGGGCTCCAGCCTCCTGGTGTGGAGGCAAGGGCACCCCATGAGCTGCTGGCCATGCTGGGGAGCCAGTGCTGCAGGCAGGGAGGGGCTCAGGAACTGTGCATGGAGGCACACCCAGCTCCCACTCAGGCTGCACTGGAGAGGGGACTTTGCTGCATCACTCTCAGCTTCTACAGCTTCAGCATCCCCAGCAAGGCTGGTCTCACCAGACAGCAAGAAGCATCTCACTACAGAGAAGGTGAAAACCCTTACTCATTGCCTTGAACAGGTGATTTTTTTTGCATGAGGTTTCCTAGTCTGAAGCTCTGCCATCTGCTCTGGTCCTGCAGGGGCAGCATTGGCTGGCCCTCAGGGCATGCTGCAAGGCAATTTGCTTCCAGGGCTTTTCCTGGGCTCTAGGGAGGGCCAAAGCAGCTGCAGTCTGCAGCATGCCCAGCCAGGGCAATGCAGCACTAATAAACAACTCTAATTAGTTGCTGTGGTAGTGCTTGAAGCTGTGGATGGAGACAGCTGGTTTCCTGCCCTGGGATGCAGCACCTTCACTGTTTGGCTCTTCTGGCCAAAGAGCTGAAATCCAGCCATGGCCTCATGGCCACGAGCACCTCCCGCTGCTCTCAGAGCTCCCTGCAGGGAGGAAGGGCTGGGGAAAGGCCCTGAGAGCCAGAGCTGGGAAGTGAGATGCTCTTTTTCAACCTCCACTCATTAGTGGTGCTCATTAGCCCAACTCTGAGCACTTCCCAGACATGTGCTGGGCATCCAGCAGGTGAGGAGCTGATGAGAGCAGAGCCTGGTTCAAAGGTCACGGTGAGGGCTGTGCCTGCAGCCCTGCCTGGCCTGGGCTACCCCAGCAAGAGCAGTAACGCTGTTCTTGCTCTATCCTGTATTCCTGGAACATTATCCATGTAAATTCTTCCACTCTCCCATCTCCTGGGGAAGTCCATTAGCAGTGACATTAAAAAACAAAAAGCCCCAGAAACTGGAGCCAAGGAGTTTAGCCAGTTTAGAAGCAGGTGTGGCCAGGCTGATTGGCCAGAGAAAAAGGGCCAAAAGCCAAGTGGTCCCACTGGTCACATCTGATGACCAAAAAGGTGTTGAGCACTGCAGGAGCATCCCTTCATGTGCATCCCCAGCCCCCTGGGGAGGGTGTCCTGGCTGGTGTCTGCTGCTGCAGCTGTACTGCAGGGTGGCTGTTTGTTTTTATGGTTTTCATCCTGCATTGATGAACAGAACTGCTTCCTTCAATATTTTATTTATTGATCTTTCAGAATAACATTCATAGTTTTGAAAAATACAATTCCTCTTATAAAGGTCAGCTTTTTAAACTACCCATGTATTTCAACACAGTATTGGAAAATATCAATATAATGAAAATATTGTGCTTGAAAGCTTGTAACCACCACAACTTTGGTGAAAGGAGAGCAGCTGGGTATTTTTGGCCTGGCAGTTGCTTTCATGGGAGTGCCTTGCAATTCTGTATCTCAGATTTGCAGAGTGACAGTACCTTTACAAGCAAGGTGCTCCTGCCAGAATGGTGAAGGGACTTATCTCCAACAAACACAGTTTCTACTTGTTCATATTGGTGGACTGACAGCAAAACAAAGCAAGAAATATTTTTCTTTCCCCTTTCTTTCTCCTTCTTATTTAAACAGGAGGAAGCCGTCTTAAAATGACTTCACTTCAATGTGAGATGGGAAATTGCTTAAATGACTACTCTGAGGAAAAAGAACAAAATAACAGAGAGAGGACACCAGGGGAAAATGGTGCAGAAAGCAAGCAGCATTTTCTTTTTGCTGTTGGTGTAATGGGCAAATTACATACATGTGTGCTGTTGGCAGGGCTTCTGGAGATAGCTCCATGCAGCCAGGCTGGTAATCTCACCCTGTGGGAGGTGGTTTTGGAAGGGGGCCTGGTGCCACAGAGTCAGGGTCACCCACTCCTCAGTGACTCTTGTAAGGGGCTGCAGCAGCCCCAGAAATGCAGGACATGCTAAAAGGATCTTTCTAGTGTGCTTTACAGGACTCCTTCCCACTCTGAGGAGACTCTGTCTGCGGGGTGACAGACGCTCCCCTAAAATAATGTGGGCTCATGCATGGTTTCTCACGAGCTGAAGGACAGCAGAGGACTGCAGCTGCCCTTAGAGCTCCTCTCTCCAGAGATGCCACAACTCTGCTGGTGTCTGAGTCCTTCTGGTAGCAGCGGGAACAAGCAGCAGCTGATGGTGGTACCCTGGCTGCTTATTGGGATGTGAGAAGGTCAATTCAGTTGGGTGTCACCACAGTCAACCTGTGCCAGGGACAGCTGGAGGCACCTGGCCAGTTCAGCTGGTTGTCACTATGGTTAACCTGTGCCAGGGACAGCTGGGTGTCACCTGGTCAGTTCAGCTGGGTGTCACCATGGTTAACCTGTGCCAGGGACAGCTGGGTATCACCTGGCCAGTTCAGCTGGGTGTCACCATGGTTAACCTGTGCCAGGGACAGCTGGAGGCACCTGGCCAGTTCAGCTGGGTGTCACCATGGTTAACCTGTGCCAGGGACAGCTGGGTGTCACCATGGTTAACCTGTGCCAGGGACAGCTGGGTGTCCTTGGCCAGTTCAGCTGGGTGTCACCATGGTTAACCTGTGCCAGGGACAGCTGGGTGTCACCTGGCCAGTTCAGCTGGGTGTCACCATGGTTATCCTGTGCCAGGGACAGCTGGGTGTCACCTGGCCAGTTCAGCTGGGTGTCACCATGGTTAACCTGTGCCAGGGACAGCTGGGTGTCCTTGGTCAGTTCAGCTGGGTGTCACCATGGTTAACCTGTGCCAGGGACAGCTGGAGGCACCTGGTGTCCACGTCAGGAAGCCAATCCTGCAGGACCAGGAGCCATTTCCCCCAGTGCATGGCCTGGTTTGGGTGGACAGCAGATGGTGCCAAAGGCTGCAGGGGCTGAAGGTGGCTCAGGTGCTCAGCCGTGTGAGATGTGCTGCCAGCCCCACACCCTCCTGCCTCCCTGCTCTCCTCACCAGTGTGTCACCCTGCAGAGGCTGCTCTGCCTGCCCACACACAGGAACCACAGAGAGCCATGCAGTGGCTCCCTTGCAGCATGGGACTCATGATTCAGCTGGGAACTGGGAGGTTATCAGGATAAGGACTGAAGTGACAAGGACCTGTTTTGGCAGGGGTGGTATTTAGCAGCTGTCAAGTGTTCTGTCTTGGAGCAGGAAAAGCTGTTTATGTTAAGCCATTACAAAAACTGAAAACAATTCAGCACTAATGCCTACATTTCACTTCACTCTCAGTGGAAGATGCAGGAAAAAAATCTGAGTTTTCAGCTTTCTATTTAAGTGGGAAAGTTTCCCTAGGAAAAAATCTCTGGCTGGCTAATAGCTAATACAGAAATTACTCCACTTTCTCCCAGCTGTTCCCCAGCTCTCCTTTAAGGGGAATCAAGGAATATCCAGCTACAAAATGATTGCTTAAACTTGTAGTATTTCAGGATTACAGCCTTGTCTGAAAGAGATATTGCAAAAATTTTGGTTCTGGCAAAAAGATAAGCACCAACTCACTCATTGATACAGAGGATGGAAGTATTATGTCACTGAAATGGAAATTGGCATGTTTTTTCCCTCTATAAAACAATTCAGCTAATCAAATCTGAGAAATACAGGAAACCTCAGTTTGAAAAAATACACAAATATACCTTTACAGTTAATCATCCTTGATTCCTTCCAGGGCAGTAAGCTTCCCTGTGGTCTTGCCATCATTAGACAAACTCAACAAAACCCAGGGACAGTGATGTGGAGTGCTGCAGAGGTGGTGTTCAAGGGTCAGACAACCTTGGACAAGTGTCTCAGGTTGTACCAGTGGACAGAGAAGAGCAGCTCCATAAAAGCCCCCTCTGCTCATGGCCTCAGGATGAACATAAATGCTAACTGGAGAGGTGTTACAGAACACACATCTGAGGATACACAGCAAATTCAAACAAAAGAGCCAGGGAAAGAGTGAAGAGGCTGCAAAAACAAAGTGAAGCTGAAATAAAATGAGTAGTTGGAGTAGGGGGTATCAAGGCTACCACAGCATAAGGAATCATGAAAGAAAAAAATGTATGTGGTGGTTTGTGTTTGGGTAGTGGCATAGGGCATACATTAGTAAAGCAAAAGACCTGACATTCATTTCAGAATAGGAAACATGTCCTTGGAGGGCCTGTAAATCCTCCAGAGAGCAGGGCTTGCTCTGTTCACTGCCATGAGACACTCTACCAGCTCCCCTGGAGAAAATCCTTATCAAGAAGGTGATTTTCAGTGTGACCTTCGACTGATATGTGTTAACCCTGGCCCAGAAGTGGTTTCCTTCAGTTTCTGGAAGTGCTGCAATGGGAAAGTCATTGAAGCAGTCATAAGCACTCAGAAAACCCTATCAGGGGACCTGGCACCTCCAGGCTGGACCAGGACTTGGAAAACATATTTTATTTCCAGATCTGAGAGTAAATGGAAGTGTGACATTGAAGAAGGCATTCCACCCATCTCTGCTTCACTTTCACCATATATAAAATGAGAAAAATTAACATTTCTGTATTGTGCTTTCTGTTCTACTCATAAAAATAATAAATATGAGTCCAGTATTAATTATCATTGTTACTATTAAATAGAAAATTAATTAGACAGCAGGCCAGATCATTCATTGCCTTATACCAAAGGTACTGACTGTCTTCCCATGTGCTACATGCTTGTGCTGTTGAAGAAATCCTGCTCTCCCTGTCAGTGTGACCACAGGGCTCATGGACCTGCTGCCTGTGAGCTGGAAGCCACCACCCCAAGCTGGTCCCATCAGACAGGGGATCTCTCAAGGAATGTGCCACTGTTGGTCACTTTGGACAGAGGAAGAGAAAAGCTGGTGTGTAGGGAACAGCCTCAAGCCCTAATGAAGGGCCAACATCTAAGGAGCTCTACCCAGCCCACTGACTGCAGGGACAGAGCAATAGTGTGTTCTTGTGCCCTCCCTGCTGAGAGGATTTCTGTATCATCCCTTTAGCATTAAAATCCTTCCTCACAAATCAGCATGCATTGTCACCGACAAGCTACCTTAGATACAGCTGTATTATTTTATGAAGGACTCATGAGGACAACCACAAACTGAAGTAACATAACTGACCTGGCTCTGCTCTCAGCTGGGATTCAGCCTGAGGCTGCTGCACTCTATGAGCTTGGGTCAACTGAAAAGAAAATGCCTTTGACAGCTGGGATGGACTTGAAAGGCCCTTCAATAGATGCAGTTCAATGGAAATGTGAGAGAGAGTCCTTCACCTCCTTCACCTCTGGACTCTGCCTCAGAGACAGGCAGCCACACTGCTGGCACAGGAACATTGTGCATATCAATATTCGAGGCTGGCTCTTAACTCACTTGACCCACCCTCTCCTGTCTGCGCTGCTCTCTACAGCCCTCACCCAAACCATCTGCCCTTCTCCATGTCTCAGTGCCTGCAATGAGCATGTTCATGCTCTGCACCAGTTGTTGCAGCAAAGGAGGATCTTCTAAAATGGATTGACTTGTACTAACAGCTTCACTCTCAATAATCCCAGTTATTCCAGGAGGTGTGATGTCTTTATAGAAACATACATTAAGCCTTAAGATTTGTCTTTGAGAAAGACACACAGAACAGACTTGTGAATAACAATGCCATTTTCTTAGCAGTTATTATCCTTCTTAAGGACTGCTTTATATTTCAGGATCAATGCTAATTACACATGCAAGGAAATGGCTGGAAGAGCAAAGGCTCAGACCTACCAGATCCATACTATGAGGTGACTGTGGGAATGCCTTTCCCCAGACTTGTGCTCAACAGCTGTTTCATTGGGGAGATTTTCTTAGCAAAGAAAGAAGCATCACTGGTTGGGAACCTTCATTGCCTTCAAGACTCTTCTCCAGTAGGTTGTTTACTTTCCTTTTAACTTTACCTCAATAGACATGTTTTTAAAACAAAACAACTCACTATCCCATGGATCAGTGATGAATAACATATGGAAAAAACAGCAACAATAACTAGCGAAAATGATGATTTTGTTTACCTCTTAAAGAAATTCTGTGCTATGGGAGAACTGTGTAAAAGCAAAAGCTAAGACACAGCTGATGGAAAGTCAGTATGGGATGAACTGGTCGTAAAACTAATGGGGAAAATGTTCAATAGAAACACAGCAATCTCTGTCAAAGCCAGGCCAGGAAGAAGAAAAAAAAAAAAAAACCCAGCAGTTCTGTGACAGTGATGTTGTCTTATATTAACATATATATCCATTATTACTTTGGAAGCAAAATGAATATACAAACAGGTTGAAGTTTCTCCTTGCCCACATGAGCACAAGTGGTAGGGCACAGGACAGCAGGGCTGTGCATGCCGTGTCCCATGGCAGGGCCGTGTCCTATGGCAGTGCGGTGTCCATGGCAGTGCCATGTCCATGCCATGTCCCATGGCAGTGCCGTGTCCATGGCAGTGCTGCGTCCATGCCATGTCCTTGGCAGTGATGTGTCCATGGCAGTGCTGTGTCCATGCTGTGTCCCATGGCAGGGGTGTGTCCCATGGAGTGCTGTGTCCATGCTGTGTCCCATGGAGTGCTGTGTCCTTGGCAGTGATGTGTCCATGGCAGTGCTGTGTCCGTGCTGTGTCCCATGGCAGTGCTGTGTCCATGGCAGTGTTGGGGGGGCCAGACCACCCCAGGTCCCTGCTACAGCAGGGCTCTCAGCTCTGTTCTCTGCTGCTGGCTGTGGGTCAGCCTCAGCCAAGCCCCTTTCCCCCAGGGGTGGATGTTAAACCCTAGTAGCCATCAGACCACAAGCTGGTAAAGCCAAATCACCCTCACCCCATCCTGCAGGTAAAGGGGACACTCTGGCTCCCCCCTGGCCATCCTCCATGTCTCACCAGGCCCCCCCTCACCTCCAGCCCAGGTAGCTGAGCCCATCTGACACTGTGTGTCTGTACATCACATTTTATCCATTTAAACGGGAGAACCTAATAGACATCAGAGACAGGTCTTCAAGGATGAAGTTAAGGACTGAGGGAACAGGTCAACAAGGGATAGGGCTGGAGGAGGCAGGATGTAGGGAAATAAGGCTGGAGGGGACAGGTCTGGCAGGGACAGGGTAGGCTGGAAAAGCACATATCCCTCAGCTGGATCTGTGCTGTTTGCTCTGAAGTGCCTAAAGCTGCCTGGATAGATGGGGTGTCAGCAATCTCTCCAGGTGTTCATTCCAAATATGTGAACAATCCACTTACAGAGAATTTGTCTTTTTTGTGCTCCCTCCTGCTCTGCACGTTTCTCAGCTGCTTTGCAGAGGTGGCAATTCCAATCCTGCATGTAGGCACTGGATGTTTGCCTGGAGGCTGGGCTAAGGTGCAGGCAGGTACTCCTGCTTGGGAAAGAAGAGAACTTCTCTTCCTTCCCTGAGCTGCCATGGGAATGGGAAGCATTCTGGGGACCCAGCAAAGAACTAGACACAGCCCCACAGTAAGCAAGGATTTCTCTGAATTTTCAGAAATAATTAATGGTCCCAAGAGCTGATGAGGGGAAGGAAAATGAGACCCTCTTGTTTTGGTCTCTGTTGGTCTACTTGATTGCTCCTTGTTCTCAGTGTCCTGGAGAAGGCCTAGGAGAGAGGAGGCATTTTTGGATGAGGTTGAGGTATGCATAAATGGTGCAGACAAAGGCTGTCCAGGAAGAAAGCTCTCCAGAAAGAGCACCTGGAACAGAGTGATGAGGGGAAATAACAGTCCAGGGAGAGCAGGGTGGGAGTGATACACCCAGTGCCCAGCAGCTGCAGTGCCTGTCCCAGGGGGCAGGGGCAGAGCCACCAGTGGTGTCACTGCAGCTGCAGAGCCACCTGCCTCTGCCATGGCACACAGAGGAAGCCAGATATGCACCTGCTGTGCCAGCAGGCAGATGGTGTTTCCCTGCAAAAACCATCTTTCCCAGGCACTAATCTCTGCTCAGGGCTCACCCAGTCATCCAGGAAACTTTCCCTTTAGTGAGACTGTTCTCTCTGAGAGAGCAGTAAACTCCCTTCTGGCCTTGACTCAACAGCATCTCCCTTTTTATTCCCTGCCTTCAGTGCATCCCAGTGTTTGGGTGAGGCAGGGGGATAGAACAGCAGAGCTGTCTTGCAAGGGATGAGGAGATGTGCCATCCCCTGGGAGCAGGTCATGCTTATTTAGCTGTCAGCATCATTGCAAGCATGGAGCTGCTAAACAGACCCTGGAGCTCTGCACACAATGAAAACAACCCCTGAAAACACAGCAATGCCATGGGCAGGGAGCTCACTCCCCAGCTGAGCCTGCTGGGCTGGTGGGATGTGGTGGGATCTTGTGAATCACAGTAGCAGCCACTGCAGGAAGGGGTAGGGAAGCTGTGAGGCACTGAGGAAGTATGATGGGCATAAGTGCAAGGAGTGAAAGCTGTTTGTTAAAACAGCATTTGAGGTTCTCAGAGTGGTTTGGGAGTTTGTCAGAGATGAATTCAGAAGGCTGGGATCTCTGCCTGCTTGGGTGGTTCGCATCTGACTAAGCACAGATATTATTTAAACTTATCCTTTAGACTCCCTTTGAAGGCAATGCAGAGAAAATAAGCACTTTAGGGGTGCAATTCTCCTTCTAAAGGAGAGGTCTAAAACAGGTGACAAAAATGTATCCTCAAAGTACCTCTTTCCCTCAACTGAGTATAAAGAGCCTGAGCTGACTTGCCCTGCTGGAGACATCCTCACTGCAGCTACCAAAAGGAAGGCAAGGTGAACTCCACTGTAAATGAATCTAAAGAGAGTAAAATATAATGAGAGAGCTCATCATCTGGAACACAAAGTGCAGCAAAATCTAGAGCTGAATGTCAGAGGATGGGAGTTGTAGATCAAAGGGAATGTGTTTTAGGAATGGCATTAACCAAACATGGGAGAGGTTTAGCCTAGACTGGGATGGATTTTCAAACCTCAGAAATTTTCCTACAATGCATTTTTAAACAGAAATATTCCAGTTCAAAGGCAAATTAATTCAGGGAACCTCTGGCCTGAGCTGCCTGGGAAGTCAGAGCAAATGTGTATAAGAGTGTCTTCTGATTCTGTATTTGGCAAATCTAAATGGTAAACTGAAGACAGGTTTCACCAGCTTTAGTACATTTTAAAATTTGCAAATTGCTGCAATACAGTGATGAGAACTGGATCTGATGGGCATTAGTAATGCTGAGCTCACCAGGGCTCCATTTGCTGCGTCTGCCACTCCTTCACCAGGGCTGCTGGAAAGAAAAAAACACTTCTTTGCTTGGACTGTCCAAAGCTGCATCAGGAAAGCAATTATTTTGAAAGGGAAATGACTGAAATCATTCAGGGTTTTGCTCCACAGAACAAAAAAAAGGACACAATTGAAACTGGAATGTTGTGGAAAGGCTGGGGAAGGCTTATTTTCTTGACTGAGCCACCCCCACCTTTTTCCCATGTAGGTACTTACTGTTCACCCAGACACAAAAATGGCACAGAGCTGTGCTTGGGAAAAAGGGCTGAAAATAACTTCAAAGAAAGTTAGACAAGCATATTTTCCCAGGCCAAACACTATAAATGCATTGTTTAGGAAAGGCTGAAGTGAGAAAGGGGCTGGAGCCAGGGCAGCAGGGAAGTGCAGGGTCCCCCCAGCTCTGGCCACGTTTGGCTGGTCCCTGCCGTGGCTCTGGGCAGTGCCACATCACGCAGCTAAACTCTCCTAGAGGCACCCAGAGAAACAAACTGCTGGCTCTGATGTGACCTGTCTTCACCTCACTGTTTTCTTGCTTTAAAGAAGAAAAAGAGAAGGGTTGATGGCAGCATGGACATCCCTCTCTTTTAACCCTTCATTTTACCAAGCTGTGTATGTTGTGATTTTCCCTTTCTTCTTTCAGAGGGATGGAATTCCTCTTCCATGTGGAAAGGCTTTGAGAACTGGGGTTGTTCAGCTGGAGAAGGCTCCAAGAAGATCTTATTGTGGTGCTTCAGTCCTTGAAGGGAGTCTATGAGAAAGATGAGGACACACATTTAAGCAGGGCCTGTTGCAATAGGACAAGGGGCAGTCATTGGAAATGACATTAGAAATGTGGAAACTTTTTATTAGGAGGTTGGTGAAACAGTGGAACAAGCTGTCCAGAGGGGTGGCAGATGGCCTAACCCTGGAAACATTCAAGACCAGGTTGGACTGGCTGCTGAACAACCTGATAAACTTGAAGATGTCCCTGTTCAGAGGAGTGGACTAGATGACCTTTAAAGGTCCCTTCCTACCCACACCATACTATGATTCTGCCTTTTGAAATAGTTTTTTGTCTGCCTGAGGAATGCATTTCACAAATTCTTTTTTTTAATATGCACACATTTGTGTATATAAATATACATACCTGTAGCATGGTATTTCCTGCCTGAATACTGGGGCAGGAGGGACTCCTCAGATCCTTTGGAAACACTCCTGAGCTTCCTTGTATACAGGGAGATACCACAGCAGTGTAATAGCATGTGTTGTTCACTTGATGGCCAACTGGGAAATCATGAGGCCACCACACCTGAATGTCACACAACCCTTCCTCATGCACTTGGTCACTTCTTGCTGCCTCACCCCTTTGGGCCGTCAGCATTTCTCCTCCCAGGTCTCTCTGTGTGTCCCTTAGTGACACCCTGAAAATGGCCCAGCTTCCCCTGCAGACCTGAGTGCTGTCCCTAATGTCTGATCACTGCCTAATCCCCCACATGCAAATTCTTCAGTCACTGCAGATTGCATTGTTATTTTGAGTAACTGAAACTGGATATTAAAAAGATCTGTTTAATCTTTAAGTCTCATCCCTTTTTCATATGTAAAGATCAAATCCCTTTTGAGAGGCCACACTAAATATTTAATGTTATATTACACTTGATCTTCACCAGAAGCCTCTCAGAAGGTATTTGTGAAATCCTAGGCTTAATTAATAGTTGCTCTTAAATTTTTCTTTTTCTCTTTTTCTTTTCTTTTTCTTTTCTTTTCTTTTCTTTTCTTTTCTTTTCTTTTCTTTTCTTTTCTTTTCTTTTCTTTTCTTTTCTTTTCTTTTCTTTTCTTTTCTTTTCTTTTCTTTTCTTTTCTTTTCTTTCTTTTCTTTTCTTTTCTTTTCTTTTCTTTTCTTTTCTTTTCTTTTCTTTTCTTTTCTTTTCTTTTTCTTTTCTTTGCTTTGCTTTCCTTTGCTTTCCTTTTTCTTCCCAGTAAGAAAGAGCAAGTCACTTTTTAGGAGGAAACAAATAAGGGGAAGCATCCTGGTGTATGAAGGATGGAACACCCCCCAGGCATCCCAGCTACAGGAGAGGTGCTGTTGCCCATCACCCTCTTGTGAGCTCTGTGATGTGGTGCCTGGAGCAGCACTGGCACCAGTGGGTGAGGGCAGAGCCCCTGCCTGGGGGTGGCCATGGGACACCAGAAAGGTCAGCAAGGAGACTGAAAAATGGACTAAGAGGACTCAGCAAGGTTCAGCCCCAGGCTGGGCAGCAGAGCACCCATGAGCAATGGGAATAGCGCTGTCCCACAGATGGGACACAACCTCTGCGGCCTGCTGGGAGAGGGAGGCTTGTGCTAAGCTCAGCCTCATTGCTCATCTTGCTGCTGCTTGGGTGCTCCCTCCCTTGGAGAGAGAGAGCAGAATCCCCAGGCTGCTGCTGCTGCTGGGGTGAGCCTGGGCAGGGCCATGGCCTGGCTGGGACACCAGGGCTCTGCAGGGTGAGGGCTGGACACTGTGCTGCTGCTCCCTGCACAGGGCACACTGTGCTGCTGCCTGGGGTCTGGAAGGCATTGCCATGATCAACAGCGAGGCTGGGATGTTGGAAAAACACCTCAGAGCCCCTGTGCTGTCACACACATCAGTAGGAGCTCCACTGCCAGCCTGTGAGAGGCAGCTCCACCAGGCAGCTCCAAAGGTGCAATGAGAGATGAAATAGTAGTTCATGGCTATGTGCTTAGAGAACTGGCCCCATTAAAGAAGTCCTGAGTTTGACCAGTCTACATAAAAAATAAGATATCAACACAGGGAGAATGTTTTATTGGAATACTGTACGTCTGATCCCAGATTTCTTGGTTTCATCTTTCTTAGGGAAAAGAGGTGATTTTGCAGCAGGATGCTGCTTCTCCATGGACTGCAGCCCTGGCCAACATAGAAAGACAACATGGAAGATTTTGCTCTATGCTGAAGTGATTTTGTTCTGTGCTGAGTGAACAAAAGCATAAAAATACTTTCTAACCCCTAATGAGAAACACAGCAATCCTCATAGTCAATGAACCATAGAGGTTATAGATGAGAAAGATCCATAAAATTAGTTCAGGTTGAGCATCCCTGTGCCAGTGCCAGAAAACCTTACAGCTTAAAGGGGTACATTTAAAGCAGAGCAGGCATACACATTTTAAAATGCATAGAGGCTATGCCAGGGGCCTAAGTCACTCCCGAGCATCCTGGTCCTAGCCATCCTGCTGAGGTCTTTGGTGACAATCAGCTCAGGAGACACCAGTTTGCTGCAAACATTCATCTGACCTTGGCCAGTCACTTGCATTTATGATTTTTTCACTCAGGTCTGTGGAAGGGAGAATCATTTCAGCATTGTGAGACACTCCAGTCTTAATGTGACTGCCTGAGGAGTTCAGACACCTGCTCTGCTGGCCAAGGTAGTGGGTGCAGATCAGCAAAACTAGGGCTTTGTGTGAGGTAGGCTTGGGACATGACTTCTCAGATTCTTGGATATTTAATGTTTAACTCATGGTAACAGTTGGTTGAACTAGAGAAGTTCATCTTTGGGGAAAAAAATGCTTCCAGGGATTCTGCTCTCCATGGCCCTGGAGAAGACAGGGATTTGAGGCTGTGGGCATAGGGAATAAAAAGGGAATTAATCCCTCACTGTTTCTCTCTGCTGTTTCAAGTGTTACTGGAAGCAGGACTGGGAGTAAAACAAACATTTTCCAGCTCGCCAACCTCTTCACCTCAAACTCCAGGGCTTCACAGTTTCCAAGCCTATTAAATTCAGAAGGAAGTAGATTCCTAAATGCTCTTGCTCCTTGACATCCCAGTAGCCCTGCTGAAAGAGAGCAGAGAGAAGTTCAGCAGGGATCTGCTGGACCTGTGTGGTAACAAATTCAGGAGAGTGTTTCTGGGCCCCACTGCAGCCTCCTACAGTCACCATCCCAAGAGGCTTTAGAGGAACAAATTCAGAAAGCAGGTTAGCTCACAGGTGTAGCACAACCCCAAACAGGTGTGAGGAGGCACTTTCAGCCCTCCCAATCTCCTGATTCTGACAAGTTTTAGGTAATTTTCAGATTTTGGTTTGTTTTTTCAGGAAATAAGATCCCAGATGCTCTGAGAAAAGACAAAGGAAGGAAAGGTCTGGGTGTATTACCCCGGTGTTGCTGCACTGTTGCACCAGGCTCAGAGCCAAGAGCTTCCTTGCAGCTGTGAGGCAGAGAGAGAACTGATGCCTGCACAGATGAGTGGAGTAATTGGGGTGTGCTGCCTGCCTTTTCTTTTCATGTGTACAGGGCATTGGGATAAAATCCCAATATTCCCAGGTGGAACGTGCCTGGGCTCGTCCGGCCCTTGCTGCTGGGCCAAAGGCGGCAGCTGTGGTGTTTCCCCTCAGAGACACCTTGGGCTGGCTGGGAGTTGCAGTCAGGCTCTCGGAACAAATCCAGGCATGGTAGAAACTCAGTTTGCCTCTGGTGGAAAGGCTCCAGGCGACGGTGAAGAGGAAAAGGAGGCAGATTCTGCAGAGGGTTTAATCCAGAGTTTGTTCCAGAGTCACAGATGTCTGAATCTCGTAACAGCTCCACACAAACCCGACCACATGGTCTCCGTGTCTTTTAGGCCCGGGGGCAAGGGGAGGGAAGGGACAGGTGAGGCACCAACCAGGTGGGAGCGGGGGAAGGCTCAGGGGACAATGACACTTGGACAGGCCAATGACCCCAGGGCTGAGGGGCCTCTTTTGAACTTTTGCCAATCACAGGACGCCCCTGCTGGAATGATAAGATCGACTGACAGCACTTAGCAAGGAGACAAGGGAGGGGAAGGGAGAAGGTATTGCCACGCCTGGGAAACTACTGGGGCAGCTGAAACGGGAAATGGCATCACACTGCAGCAACAGGGTGTCTCTCTGTCCCTTGTGGGGCAAGAACACTGTGTTCAGGTGAGGAAATTTCTCTCCTTGCACTGGCACTGAAAAGAACCTGTGCACCATCCCTGAGGCATAAACCAGTTGTTCTTCATGGCCCTGTGCTGAGAGATGCTGAAAGATGGGCAAGCCCACCACATGGCTCACAAATTCCCTCCTGACCTTCCCCCTGCATCACTACCTGAAGCCATGAAGAGAAGTCACAGGATTTTTTTTCACAGGACACTTTTTAGAGCTTTTCTTCTACAGCCTTTTCCTTTACTTCCACCCTCTGAAACGTCTCCAAGCAAAGCTTCAGACTGTCCCAGGATTATGCTATCCATGCACAGAGCTGGCAGATGCTTCTGGTGGTGGCAGTCCAGCCTCCCTCCTCTCCCAGTGCTCCTGAGGGACAGGTTTGCCACCTGCTCCCTCCAAAGTGCAGGTTCCACACATAGCACTGGTGCTAATGAGAAACATCAGGATCCCTCCTGCAGAAATTGTAATTATCCCCTGCAACTGGGTGATGATTTTAGTACCTTCCCAGTGAGAAATGTGCCACTGAAGAGCAGTACAAAAAACATCAGCTGAGCCAATGTCCTCAGGTACTAACGGGGGAGAAATGCCAGATTTCCTCTTGGATAAAGGAGGAGCTGTGTAAAGCTGTGTAAAACCCATGCATGGTCCCTGGTCTTCCAGGAACAGCTTCAGGAAAGCTGGAAGCTGTCTGTGCCTTCTCCTGCCTGGCTGTAGTGGGGCTCAGCACCCACCCATGGGCTCACTCCAGAGGGTTCTTTGCTGCACCTCACCCACACTCGGTGCAAGGCAGAGCAGAGAAGTGAGTGTGCCCTTGTGAGAGACATCCCTGAGGATCAGTCTGTCCAGCACTGCACAAGCAGGAAAAACATTATATCTCCATCAAATAAACAAAAAGAGTTGTTAGGCTCAAACTTGCCAATGATTGCCACTCTTACAGGAACAGAAATGTTAATGGTAACCAGTCTGGTACTCAAGGGTGAAAAAATGCAATTTTATTTCGTATGACATCACACAAAAAGCCAAAAGCAAAACAAACAGGCAGAAAGAAACATGATGGAATGTAAGAAAACCTTGCTGGGCTGTTTCCTTCAGATTTTAAACACATGCCTATCACGTGTATTTAGATACTGCCCTGCATGTATCTGAGATATTTCCAGTGCTCACATGCTAGCAGCTCATTAGCTGGGAAGCCAGGATGTGTGGCCAGGTGTGAGCTGTGGTTTCCCAGGGCCATGTGGAGCCCAGATGCACACACACAGGTCTGGGATGGCTCCTGCCAGCCCTGCTCTCCATCTCAGAGTGGTGACAGTCAGCACCAGCACTGCTGTCACCAAAAGGGCTCTGCTTACAGAGACTTGGGGCTTTGGGCAGCAGAGCTGTTGTGCCTCCTGTGTACTAAAGCAGACAGTCTGGTACAGGGTTTTTTGCTGGTGCTAGGGCTAGCAGATGCTGGATGCAAGGTACAAGTGTCCTCCAGGCAGGAAAGGCCACAGGAAGGTCACTGTGCAGGAGCAAAGCCCAGGTCGGGTCTCTCTCTGGTTGAAATCTGGCTTCATTCCCAGCCAAAAGCCCCAGGGACGGAGTGACCACATGGACCTGCAGGAAGAAAAGGAAGGGGCAGGTCAGCCCAGCTGGTTTCCCCTGTCTGCACCACTTGCCTGGCAGCTGAGTGGTGTCCCCTGCTCTGATGGTGTCTCTGCTCTGGTCCTGCAAAGCACCTGGCTGCCACAGCCAAGCACAGCTTTTGTGCTGTTAAAGGTGGAATTACTTCAGGATGCCTTGGTTAACAAAGGAAAACTAGCAGGAGGAGGCTTTTCCCATCTGGGAGGGAGCATGGGAGGAAGTGTGGTGGGTGACTCACACAATGCCAGCCCAACAATTGCAGGAACTTGCTGGAGGAAATGACTAAAATAGCCACGTGAGGCAGCCCTGGAGAGCAGCCTTCAGATAAATAACCAGAACACGAAAGATGAGCTGCACTAGGTGAGGGAAAGCAAGCAGGGAGGGGAGAGAGGAGGCCTCAGAAGAGCATGGTGGAGGAAATGGCATCATCAGTGGCAAAGGACCCTCCATGGTGATGGCCTGAAGGTCAGCATCACTGCCAAGGGTTGCAGAAGACTTTCACAGATTCTTTAGAACAGGCATTGCAGTTCATCCTTGGCTCGTCTTGATCTGGAATAGGTAACAATTAGATGTGCCAAAAAAAAAAAAAAAAAAAGCCAAGCAAAGACTTTTTTCTCCCTCTTTCACCGTTGGAAAAACATGGCCAGAGGCAAGTTATACCAGCCTGACTGCACCAGGAGGGAAGGATTTCCCCTGTAACTGAGAAGGAAGGTGCAGCCCCCATCCCTCCCCTGGGCAGGAGCCCGGAGAGCCCAGCCCTGTCACTGCACGTGCCTTGGCCCCAGCCTCAGGAGCACGAGGGGCTTTGTGCAAAGTACACAAGCCTTTGCAGAGCTTAGGTTAAAATGGGAGCTCTAATAATCAATCTCCCTGCAAAACAAGTAAACAGAGGGATGACACCACACCAGCCTTTGTTTTCAAAGACTTCTCCCTGTTGGCTAGTACTGGGATGAATTTATTTCTTCATCATAGATATTTCCTACACAAAATATATAGTTTAATAGCTTTGATCTCTCCACATACAGTGCTTGAAGCTGATTCCAAGTTTTATACAGTTAAATACTACCACATGCTTCAAGAACTCAGTTCAGCCTTCTCTATAAACTAGTGTAAATCAGAGTAAGAATGTGAACTGCTTCTTGCCAAAACAGAGGGTGTGCCTCTGGCCCACGCTAAATTCCTTTCTTCATCTCTGCTCTGCTCACAGTTAACCTGCAGTGTAGCAGCTTGGATTTATGTGACACCCATTACATCCCACACAGGAGCACTGCAGCCTTCCAGTGACTCTGAGAAGTGCAGACCAAAGATTAACAGTCCAAACCACCAAGTCAAGAAAGTCTTTTTGATCCTGGTTAATCCCTTCAGCATCCTGGTTACATTTGTTTGTTGAAACACATGAAATCCTGGG
This sequence comes from Molothrus ater, assembly GCF_012460135.2. Taxonomy (NCBI): domain Eukaryota; kingdom Metazoa; phylum Chordata; class Aves; order Passeriformes; family Icteridae; genus Molothrus; species Molothrus ater. The sequence continues at coordinate 15,871,556 of NC_050478.2, forward strand.
AAAAAAAATAGGAAAGAGGGGAGAAATCATCTGCACAACATACAGGACAGTGAGCCTCTGGAAACTCATCCAGTCCTTCTCCATCTCACTATCCACAAGGCCATTTTAAGCACAGGAGTATCATTCATTAGCATGACAGCCCAGTTCAGTGCCAGAGCATCAAACATCCTTGTCTTTGTGGGGAAATGCATCCTTCAGCATCCTCATGAGGCGACAAAGCTGAGGGCTGGTGTGGGTAGCAGGGTCAGGTTGCTGCTGAAGGCAGCCAGCCTGGTAAAAATCAGATTAAAGCAGAGCCCAGTTTGGCCTTTGAGTACTTGAAGATTTGTTTCTGAAGGATGCATGCTAGGGCTAAAATAAATAGCATACTTCCAGGAGGGCAAGGAGGGAGAGTAAGAAATCCTGCTGAAAGGGAAACTCCTGGGTAGCCTGGGGTGACAGAAAGACGTGCAAACATGTGGGCAGCCAGGGGCTTAGACTGTGGCTTGACTGGGGATAAGAACTTGTTCCAAAGTGGTTGATGCTTTCCATGGTACTTGGCTGCTGCAGACAGGAGGGTACCATGCTATGATATGTAGTTCAAAGCTCTGTGATTTTCCTCCATGCAAACATCCTCATAAAGCCTGGTTAGCATCAGGACCAGCACACACAGAGCATGGCTGATGCTGACAATCAAGTGATTTTTGGAAATCCCCCTTTTTCTTTGCTTTGGGTGAGGCACTGCTGTTCTGGAATTTACAGCATAGGAGAGCACACTTTCCCAGGGCAAACACAAACCACAAACCCATTGGAAACAAGGTCAGGAGCTCAAGTGCTCGCCAAAGGGCTGGTTTTCACATGAGGTATTTTCCTCCTGCAGTGTCCAAGGGCTTTGGGGGATCAGAGCCCTGTGCTGTGGTCCCTTGATGTTGGTGGCAGTGTAGGGGCAGGGCTTGGCTTTCAGGGCTGATCATTGCCCTGCTGCACTCAGAAGGTGACCCAGTAAGATTTGCAGACATTTCTCTAAACCTGTCCCAGTTTGGGTCTGGATACCCCCATTTTGGGATTTTTGCTGTTCTGTCCTGTGCAGAGGCCTGGAGCACTGGAGGAGCTTGTCCTTGCCCTGGAGCGATGACAAGAAAAGCAGCACCTCAGAGGAGAGGAGGACATGGATTGATTGATTTGACTTCAGTCTGTGCTGCTTGCACACACTGAGGGCTCTTTGCAGCTGTCTGAAAAATCCACTTGATGAGAAAATACAGAAACAATTAAGCACTTGCTGCTGTTTACTTTTGCAATAGGAACAATTGATCCTTCTTCCTTTGGGCTTCCACCTCTAACCCTAATTCCTTGCTCTGCATACAGCCAAGCACAGTTCAGACAGGGGGAACAGTAAGAGAGATTAAGATTCTGGACTTCAGTTAGCCACATAAATCAGCTTTGAAATAGTCACATTTTTTGGCCTAACTAAAGGAAGTCATCTGTACAAAACAGGCTATGGCCACTTTCTTTGTTGTAGCTAGAAATATGCCAGCTTCCTGGCTGCTGAAAAATACTTCTTTTTGTTGTTTTTTTCATGACAGTGGGATCATGTAGCTGGCAATGCTTGAAGAGAGTCTTAGATCAGGGGAAGAAAGAGGCACCACAAAGGCACTGCTGTGGCAGTGCCTGACAGCATGGCCAGGCACAGAACCCCTTGGTGATGCACAAGAAAGGAGCTGAGTAGAGAGGATATAGCAGAGGCTCCTGGTCTGTAAATGGAGCACACTGGAAGGAGAAAAAATGCCTCATGGTGCCCCTGTTCCTTTGGGGCACTTATTTTCATGGCTTTATGCTGCATTTGCCTCACTGGGGATGACACATTTCCCAACACCGTGCTGCTGGAGGATTTTTTGGAGTTGGTGACTTCCAGCTCATCCCTTGTTAGCTGGCAGGTGGGTCCTGGCATGTCCTGGGACAGGGGCATAGGCTCATTTCCACATCAGCAGAGCCAGCCCCTGTTCCAAGACCTGCCTGGGAGTCTCAGTGGAAGTTCCAGCATGGGAGTTCCAGCACGGAGCCCTGTGCCCTGGGGCTGCCCAGCTGCTGGCACAGCCAGCCCAGCATCTCACCTCACTTGCCAGCAGAAAGGTACCATACTTCTGAAAATGGGTAAGAAAAGTAAACTATTTGCTCTGCTTGAACATACATTAAACAGATGCAGCTTTCCCCCTTTGCCTTGTTGCTTCTTAACCCAAATCATGTCAGTGATTTAGTTTATGTTACAGCTCTCTAAAAGAGTTGCATTGACTCAGCTGAAGTCGACAATGGGAATGACCATGATTTCTGCTGGAACAAAAAATTTCAGCACCGAGACTCCACCTCATGCATGACAAAGACCAAGAGAGACACCAGAACAGCCTTTGGGATAATGACTTTGTGTGTGAGAGGCAGTAATGTATTTTCTTTTTCCAGTGAAGTGAAGTGAAGTGAAGTTACAAAGTTATGATTTAAATACTTCAGGACTACAGAAATGGGATGGGAAGTGCATTGGAGTATAAAACATATGAAATGTCTCATGGCAAAGAATAGCTGAGAAATGTGCAGGAATAACAGAGCTTCACCTTCACATGTTCTTAAATATGTAAAACAGCTAAAACTCCACAGGACATTTTCTACTGAAAAATCTGGACAGGCTGGACTTTATATTAAAACTATTTTCTCTCCGTAACCAGCTACAGAGACTTCAAAGCAAAATGTTCTGTTCTTCACGTTGGTGTCCCTCTGTCCTATTGGTGCTCAGTGTCCCACAGGACACTGATGCTAGATGAGAGGTTATTGCTCTAAAAGCTCTCTTCCCTAAAGAGGGAGCATCTGCAAACACAGTGGCTACACAGCTCAGTGGCTTTGAAGACAGGGAAATGCCATCTTTTTTTCTGAAGCCTGGGGTACAACCACCTTCCCACTGGCCATGTCAATGTGGCTGCTGCCAGCTGAGGCTAAGGCTCTGTAAACAGAGCTCAGAGAGGTGGGGAGGCTGCTTTGTGCTGCCAGCACTGATGTCCCCTGCAGTGCTTACCTCAGCCAGGACACCAGCGTGCTGACAGTGCCTCTGCTCACCTTGCAGAGCACGTGCTGCTCTCCAGGCAAATCTCTGACAGCAGAAGCCAGCACAGGCACATGGGCTGTCCAGAGCATCCTTCACAAACTGCTCAAACACACACAGACTCTTTGATTTTGAAGCTCTTTGTGGGCTGCTCTGTTTTTGTGGCATTTCTGAATGTTGATGATTTCTCACTGAGCTCCAGAAGAATGTTGTAGGGTTATGGGTGTGATCATGGTTTGTGCTGTATCATTAGGGAGGTGAAAGGATTGCACAGGGAGGGCAGAACCAGGGTGATGTGAGTTACCAGGGGGCAGTTTGGCTCTGGTGGCATTTAGAGTGTGACACAGATCTCAAGAGATTGTTTCATGGAGTAAACACAGTATGACCTGGTTCCTGGTGCAGTTAGGTAAGGTGTCCACTCTGACCTTCCCTCCCCTCCCCAAAGCCAATGACCAATCTTTACATCTACTTGGAGAAGTACAGATAAATATACTGATAGATATATAAATACACACACACACATATATATATATATACACACATATATATATATACACACACATATATATATATATGGATCCATATAGTAGAGGAAATGTATTGTATTTGAATATCTGTATAGAGGCTTTGCCCCGGAGGTCCTGGTTGCCCTTGATGGGCTGCAGCTGTGATGTCCTTAATTGGGCTGCAGCTGTAACCAATGAAGATAACTGGGATAAAAGGGGGTGGGTTAGCCAGTCAGGGAGAGCTTGGAGGAGTCCTGACCTGAGAGAGGATAGCTGTGCAGAAGGAGTCAGTGAGGATCTGCAGCCATGAGAACACACTGAAGAGGTATGGACTTTAGAAATCTAACAACAATATGAGACTCTAGAAATAATAGAACAACAAAGGTCCGCATAAATATTCTGCTGGTCCAGTGAGGATCTTCAGGGGCAAAAGCCTCCCAGAACAGGGCTGTAAGAAGCAGCATGTCCCACCATTTACCCTTCCATCTCCAATATCCACCATGGAAAAGGACAGCAGTCGTGCAAGTGTCACTGCTCATCAACGTCCCAGCACTGGAGAGACACAAAGAGCACCAGAATTCACTCTAATCATCTCTGTCCATTGAGTGTGGTTGCAGAAAGTCAGATGTGATCAACTTCAGAACACAAGCCATTGCTGCAGTGCTTCTCCTTTGTCACGTCAGAGGCAAACCAGAGGCTGTGTGGATCCAGTCTGTTCCTCTGGAAGCAGTGCCACAGAGCAGCCTGCCTCAGCATGGTGAGCCTCCTCCAGCAGCAGGCAGCTAAACATTTCATTTGGTTTCTACCCTATCAGTGTCCTCCACAGCAGTTTCTGGTGACTCCTTTTAACAGGTGCTGTGCAGGGTGTGCCTTGGCAATGGGATTATCCCACTTGTTCTGTAGAAATCACTCACTGGTCATATGCAGATTAATAGAGAAGGACACCAGCTAATTAAGTTTTTGTTACATGCACAAAATGAAGGTGCTTTATGGGGTGCATCTCATTTTCTAACCAAGCCTGTGGGTAGAATTTTTCTCCCTCCAAGTTCATGCACTAGAATGTGGAATTGAAATCTTTTCAGAAGAATCCCAAACTGGCAGGGGCATGGGCTTGAAGTCAGAGACCATAATTTCTGCCTTTTTAGGGGTTCAGTGGGCCCATACTTGGCTTTAGACATCTGGTTTATGCCAAATGCAACCTGCTCTGGGCTTGCAAACAGGATCTGTTTGTGCAGGAATAAGCTGGAGATGAAGCCTGGCTCTCCACACTCGCTGTAAACAGATCTCCCAGGGTGGGAGTGTAAGCTGCTACATTTTTTCTCCTTTTATTTTGTCCTGTAGGATGGGTAATGTTTTCTTGGACAGAAGATCTTCTCAGCTAGCAGCATCCAAAATCCAACTGTCACACCATGGTGGAAACTACAGAAGGATCCTGTCTCACTGAAAGAACTGAGAAGGAAAAAGTATCTGTGTGGAGCAAGAGGCGGGTTTTGGCATCCAGAGCAGACAGGAAGATGGGGAGCAGGCTGGGGCCAAGGCGGGTTGCTGGGGTGATGTGGGCACATACTCAAAGAAATGGAGCAGGGCTTCTCCTTTCCACAAGTCAGCTCAGGGGCTCTGCAGATGGACAGGCAAAGGCCAGGCCAATATTTCTGAAAAGGCTGCAGTGGTGTATTAATGCAGAGAGTGCTCTTCTGCTTGAGGAGGCAAACATAAAAGACAGACAAGCACTTTGGAAAAAAACCTGTCATTTCAGAGTACGCCTGCTCTCTGGAAGCGTGAGGACCAGCACGCCTGACAGCCACCACCAGGAACTCTTCCCCAAGCCTGTCCAAGGCTTGTCAGAGCACAGCCAGCTCAGGCCAGGCTCACAGTGGTGGGGCAGGTGGGCTGCCGTGCCATGCTGTGCCATCCCATGCATGGGAGAGGGTCCCCAGGCAGCAGCTCCCCAGCCTGCACCAGCTCTGATGGATGTGCAGTGCTGCTCTCGCCTGCCATCAGCACAGTTTAACATCATTAATCTTTCAGGAAATTCAGTATTCTAAAGCACACCCTGGGTAGCAAGTTAAATTTGTATGTTTAAACAGAGTCTTTTCACCTTTCCACTGTGAAGATGCAGCAAGAGCACTGCTTGCTGGGGATTTGGTGATGTCAGCGTTGGGGACAGGATGAGGCAAATGGAAAATCTTCACCAGAGCTCACCTCCTCTGCAAAATGAAGCTGAAATTTTCAAACAAACACCACAAGGGTTTAAGCATGCAACTCTTGTGCCCTTCAGAGCAGTCAATGTGAGTCCATGGACATGCTACACTGTTGGTGTTCCCTCATAGGTACTGAGAGAGGAGGAGGATTTAGAAATAAGGTGCTGGAGGTGAGTGGGAGGAAAAGGGAGGAAAGGAAGGTAGATATAGAGGTTATAATTACATGAAGACCTGCTGTTGAAGTATTTTTTTCTCTGTAATATACTGCAGAACTCAACAGGGAAAAAACCACAACATGCTGTGAGCACTGCAGAGAATTAAGAGAAAATTGCATCCTTACTGTACAATGCTATAATTACCCTGAGATCAGAGCAAGAAGGACTTGCTTTGGTCATGTCAGGGAACATTTAAACAAACTGGACATAGGCAGGCCCATGAGACTCCATGGGATGTAACCATGAGTGCTGAGGAGCTAGCCAATGTCACTGCAAGGTCACTCTGTAACCTTGGCACTCACGAGAGATACCTGAAGATGAAGAAAAAGAAGAAAGACAATAGTCCTCCTCTTTCAGGAGAGCCAAAAATAAGGTCTGGGAAACTGGCAAAGAAGACTAATGGTGTCATGGCCGGCATGAGACAAAGCTTGGCCAGCAGGTCCCCTCCCATGCCTGAGTGCTTTGTCCAGTTCAGGGTTCACCAGTGCCAGAGGGACATGGACACATTGGAGAGAGTCCAATGAAGGATCGTGAAGTTGATTGTAGGACTGGAGCCATCTCTTATAGAGGGGGAAGTTGAGAAAGCTGGGACTGGTCAGGCTGAGAAGGCTCAGGGAGGATCTCACCCTTATGTATAAACACCTGAAGAAAGGATTTACAGGAGAGGGAAGCAAGTTATTTTCAGTGGTGCCCAGTGCTAGGACAAGAGGCAATGAGCAGAAGCTGAAATGCAAGAAATGGATTTAAACACAAGAAAAACATGCTCTACTGTGAGGGTGGTCAAGCACTGCAGCAGGCTGCCCAGAGAGGGGAATGGAAAACACTGCCTCCATCCTTGGAGACATTCAACATCAACTGGACATGACCCTGGGTGATCTGCCCTAGCTGACCTGCTTCGAGCAGGAGCTGGACAAGATGATCTCCAGAGGTCCCCAGCAGTCTTATCCAGCCTTATCAGTCTGTGATTCCAATGTTACCTGGCTTCAATTTGTCGTGATTTTTATCTCTTCATTCAGTGATTGATAGAACAACGTTTTTAATGAATTACAGTTTTTTGTTGGTAAGAAGCACGTGATAAACCAGACTTTGTCAGCTCTCAGCCCAAACAGAAAAGTCTACAGCTCTTCACAGGGACTAAACACTGCAACTACTACATGTAAACAACAAGTCTTGAATGAATTACCCTGGAATAATGAGACATTTGTAGGAAAAATGTCACAGAACAAATAGAAACATTATTCTTACATGTTCATTCTGACAGGTTCATGCTTACAGGTCTGTGAACAAACCTTCTGGGGAGACTCTTTTTCAAATTCAGTTTCCTTACAAAAAGATTCAATTGAGCCAAACCCAGGACATGGAGAAATCCATGGAGGGATGGGAAAGATTTCCCAGTTCACCGGGGGTGTCAGCAAAGCCCTTTCCAGTCAATGGCCTCATGCTCCACCCTCAGGAAAGAAGTCCAGGCAGGTTGGGTCAGAGCTTGCAAGGAGTGCTTTGGCGTTTCTGAGGTGTGATCCTGCAGAAGCAGCTATTTCATGCTAAAAATATGTATTTTTAGCACAGCAGCTTGCAGCCTCATGCTGAGAGAAAGAAGCTGAGCCAAGGGAGGGAGGGCTGATGCTGCAAGGCCTGTGGCAGGCAGAACAGATGCATAATTTCATGCTGAAAGAAATCACCTCCTTATACAAGCCTCCTTTATCCCTCCCACCACTCTTGGTGGCATTTTTCTTTCTAGAAAGTGAGCCTACCACATAGAAAAAGTAGTTTATCTTCTCCTTTTAGGAGATGTTTTTGCTGGCAGAGCCAGAGCTCTTCTTTGCTTTTCAGTTTCCCAAGCACTTGTGGTGGAACATTTCTAAACACCCTCAAGTGGAGCCCATCAGCCCAGTGATTGTGTGGCTGGGAGCAGATCCCTGCTGGGGAGAAGTGCTCAGCCTTGTGAGCCCCTTGCAGCTCTGCTGGTGCAGAGCCATGTGCCCCAAGAGCAGGACAAGCTGCAGCCTGTGGTGCCACGTGGAGCTCCAAGAGCAGCAATGGGGAGGCTTGGCTGTGCTGCAGCTGAGCAGTAAATGTTTTCTGACAAGGAACAGCAGTGTGAAGTTTAGTCTTCTGTGCTGCACTGAAGTCATCCAAAGTTATGATCTACAGCACCACCCCACCCACTGAGTTGCTGCTCCTGGGAGCAGACCACCCAAACTCTCTCAGTGCTTTACAGGCTCCTGCAAGGCCGTGTCC